>NW_027507748.1:308036489-308073989 GCF_037356315.1 Lithobates pipiens | reverse complement strand
TTTTTCATTTTCGGTATCGGTTTCGGCACCAAAAAACCCATTCGGTGCATCCCTACTTCCCCTGTTATCCGATATATTATTTCAATTATTTGATTCCAATAAGGTGTTATTTTGAGACCGTCCCACCACAGATGTTTGAAGGTCCCCAATTCCGTACAGCCCCTCCAGCATGTTGGGGGGACATCATTTCTAATCCTCTGCACTTTTATGGGGATCATATACCATCTAGCTAGTAACTTATAGGACATTTCAATCGCTTGTGAGTCTTTTGATGTGTGAGTCATTCTGATTATTTTATTCCTGTGTTCATCGTTTCTATGTGAGCCTATTTAATTTTCCCGTTTTTTCAAGATATGCAGGATACCCATAGTCTGCCTCCTCTCTAAGTATTTTATATAGTTTGGATATTCTTCTAACCAGACTTTCTCTAGTGGTCTCAATTGTGTCTTATCCCGTAGTGGCTGTGGTAGACTTTGTGCAAAGTGAACAATTTGAGAATATCTCCATCTATCTAATGGCTTATTCCCCCATTCCTGTGTAATTTCCCTGTAAGTGTAAATACTACTCCCATTCATCACCTCCTGTAGTGTTATTTCCTTTTTTGTTTGCCCATCTACTAAAATATAGTCGTTCCTCCTTCCCTGGTGTAAAGTAATTACTGTCTAGTAGCGACATAAGTGGGGAGTTATAACTCCACCTGTGCCACTTTTGTATACTATCCCATATTTTAAGTGTAGTCCTTGTTAAAATACTCGTGCTTACTCCTAATTCTCGAAACTGAGGTGGTATCCATATCATCTTGTCTATATCCGTCCTACCTAATGTGATTTCCAACTCCACCCAACTTTTCTGTTTCTTATTGTGAATCCAATCCGTTACTCTAGAGATCGCTATTGCTTCATGGTACTTTTTAAAATCTGGTTAAGCTACTCCCCCTCTATCTTTATCTTTCACTAGTATGTTGTATGCGATACGGGGACTTTGACGCGCCCAAAGGAACTTCACAACTAATGATTTTAATTTACTAAAATAACTCTGAGGGAGGGAGAGTGGAACCATTTGAAATGTATATATGGCTATGGGTAATATAAACATTTTGATTGCATTTATCTTGCCCATCCATGTGAGAGCCTTATACTGCATACTCTTAAGCTGATTTTTAATTTTATTAAGGAGGGGTATATAATTTGCTTCACAGAGATTGTCCACTTGGTCCGTCAATTTTATGCCCAAGTAGCTCGGTTCTCTTTCACTCCATCTGAACGGAAGACGCGCGGAGATTGCTCTCCGCTCCACCTCCGACAAGTTCAAGATCTCTGACTTGGTCATGTTTATTTTAACCGCTTCGCGCCTGCCCTATAGCCGAAAGACTGCTACAGAGCGGACGCTATCTGCCGGGAGGCCGTCCCTGGACGGCCTCCTGTTTACTTCCGCAATGTGCGCCGCCGCGGGTGCGCATCAGGGAAGTTTTGTTTGCCGTGTCCCCCGGAGACAGGCAATCACAGATCGCTGTAAACGGCCAATCAAAGCACCCGTTTACAGCGCGATCGTAGCTGCCAATGGGAGATGATCTCATTTCCCTGTCTCTCCCTCCTCACAAAGAGACAGCATGTGAGGAGAGAGAGGATCTGTGAGTGTTAGTTTATGAAATCTGTCAGCCCCGGCGCCACGTGCCATATCGGTGTCACCTGTGATCAGTGCTACCTGTCAGTGTCATCTGCCACATCAGTGTCACCTGTCAGTGCCATTTGTGATCACTAAGAATGTCACAAAGGTTATATTCAGCCGAGGAGGCATACGATATTCTTGCAGCCGACGAGAGCAACGGGGAGCTCTCCGCTTCAGATTCCTCCTCATATTCAGATTGTGAGTCTGACGTGCACTACGAGCCTGTCGGCAGCGGTACAATGACAGCCTCAGAGGAGGAAGATGAGAGTCCGCCCGTCAAACGCGTACTGGTGAGGAGGCGGTACCATCCACCAGCAACGCAGTGCCATCCACCAGCACCACAGTACCATCCACCAGCACCACAGTACCTCGGCAAAGGCCAAGTACCAGTGTGTCAACTCAGCCCCAAAGGTTTAGGTCCCTTGCCACCCTTTCCTTATTCCCTCCAGAACCCCTTGTGGCTTCCTACTAACTCAGGAGAAGCTAACGTTCCCCCTTTCACTGCCAACCCAGGAGTCCAGGTGGACACACACAATTTTTCCCTGAGGGACTTTTTCCACTTAATTTTTACCGAGGACATGCTTGAATCGATTGTGGTCCAGTCCAACCTATATGCCCAACAATTTATTGTAAGCAACCCAACGTCCTATAATGCCCGTCCCTATGAGTGGAGAGTCCTAACAGTGGAGGAGTTTAAAAAATTTTTGGGCCTCACATTTTGTATGGGACTAAACAGAAAAAATTAAATACGTGCATATTGGTCATCCCGCCCCATCTATCACATGCCCATCTTTTCCTCAATAATGCCCCGGACCAGATATCTCATGATTATGAGATTCCTACACTTAAACGACAATACCCAGTGCCTTCCCCGAAATGACCCAAATTTTGATAAACTTTACAAAATTCTGCCACTGATAAATTATTTTTCTGAGATCTTCCCCCAGTTGTTTACCCCAGACCAACACATGTGTGGATGAGTCCCTGATCAAATTTTTCGGGCAGGCTGGGCCTAAAACAATTTATTCCCTCCAAAAGGGCCCGCTATGGGGTGAAAATTATAAATTGTGCGACCGAGCCACAGGGTATACATATTCCTTCATGGTATACAAAGGGAAGGACACCCAGCTACATCCCCCTAATTGCCCCGAATACATCGGATCGAGTGGGAAAGTTGTTTGGGAACTCATAAACCCACTCCTGGAGAAAGGCTACCATCTCTATGTGGACAATTTTTACACAAGTTTACCCCTGTTCCGCAACCTCCATAGAAAGAAAACTCCAGCATGTGGCACCGTAAGGATGAACCGGAAGGGCTTTCCTCAAAGCCTCGTTAACAAAAAGTTAAGAAAAGGGGAAGTGGCGAGTTTACGGAACGAGGAAATTTTGGCAGTGAAGTGGAGGGACAGAAGGGATGTGTACATGCTTTCTTCGATCAACAACAATACATTCGTTGAGATCACCAGGAGGAATGGCCCAATACAAAAGCCAACTTGTATCCATGAGTACAACATGTTCATTGCCGACTTCAACAACCAGATGCTCGAACCCTACCTTTCCACAAGAAGAAAATACCAGTGGTATAAAAAAAATCTATTTATTTCTTTAATTTAGCCATATACAACATGTATGTAATCTATCGAACATCCACAGAAAGACCCATACCCTTCCTTGGCTACCAGGAGGAAATCGTCGCTGCCCTTGTATACCCCAACGGCCCACCAGAAAACATTTGATCCAATGTAATTGGCAGACTCTCTGAACGCCACTTTCCTGATAAAATCCCTCCCAGACCAACAGGCCGAAGACCTCAGAAAAAATGTTAGGGGTGTGCAGCAAACAAGGATTGAGAAGAGACACCACTTATCATTGTGCCCGAAGCCCTTCCCAACCAGGCCTCTGCATAGGTGACTGTTTCCGCCGTTACCATACTTCAGTGAATTATTAGTAAAGTATGGTAACCATAACCCTCACTTCCTGCCATTTACCTTCACACCCCTTATGCCTCTGCTTGCTCTGTAACTGACCCTGGCTTGTTATTCAACCACGCTTCTGCCTACTGATTCTGTTTATGCCTCTGCCTGATCTGGAACTGACCCTGGACTGTTTGACCATGCCTCTTGCCTGCCTCTTGGACTGATCTTGTACCCTCCCAGTGGACTAGTGGGATTCATAACAGGGGTCTCACATATGTGAGGGGCTCCATAATTGTTTTTCTGGATTAAGGAGACAATTTAATTTGTTTTCTCATTCCTAGATTAGGGTCTGGAGACTTGGAGGCTTCAAAGAGATTTGGGTGGGAGAAGCCTCTACCCCTATCCCCATTCTGTCCTGAACGAGGCCCTACTTCTGCCTCCTGCCTGTAGGACCTATACCACCATGCCTCTGCCTGCCGCATGAACTGACCACACCACATGGATGGACCATGTTCCTGCCTACTACCAGGACCAATATTTTGGCACTGCTGACAATCTCTGCCTGCACTGACCTTGGACTGTATATGGGCAGTATCCCTGCCCGCTGCCTATATTGACTATGGACAGTATACCTGCCTGTTCCCTGTAAAATTGTGTTTGCTTTTGCTGACCAAGTCCCTGCCTGCTGCCTGGACCAGTGCTATCATCCTGTGGACAACTGCGCTGCTAAAACCACAGGTAATCTTTTGTTTACTCTTTGCTCAGCAGAATGTATTTTGGGGTGTAATTCTTGGTATGTGCATGCTATGTGTCCCTGGAACACCTGAATAAATGAGTGACTTGTATAGCGCTACCTATGCAAACTGAATCGCCTCAGGTCGCTTTCTTGCCACCGGTGTCCATCCGATGGTGTTCCTTGCATGTTGGGCCTCTGTATGTGGCTAAGCTGTGTAAAAGTCTCACACATTTGGTATTTCCATACTCAGGAGGAGTAGCAGAACGTATTTTGGGGTGTAATTTTTGCTATGTACATGCTATGTGTTGGAAATATCTTATAAATGGACAACTTTGCATAAAAAAAAAAGTGTTTTCATTTTTTTCCACATTTTCCCAAAACGTCTGGAAAAAATGAACCATTCAAAAGACTCATTATGCCTCATAGATTATACGTTGGGGTGTTAGCTTTCCAAAATGGGGTCACTTTGTGGGCGTTTCTATTGTCCTGGTGCTCCAGGGCCTTCAAAAATGTAATAGGCGGTTGAGAAATGAGATGTGTAATTTATGCTCCTAGAACGCCTGATGGTGCTATGTCAATATTGGGCCTCTGTATGTGGCCAGGCTGTGTAAAAGTCTCACACATTTGGTATTGCCATACTCAGGAGTAGCAGAATGTATTTTGGGGCATCATTTGTGGTATACACATGCCATGTGAGAGAAATAACCTATTACATTGAAAATTTTGTGAGGGGGAAAAAAAGAATCTTAATTTTGCAAAGAATTGTGGGAAAAAAATGACAACCTCAAAAACCTCACCATGCATCTTAGTAAATACCTTGGAATGTCTACTTTCAAAAAAGGGGTCATTTGGGGGGTATTTGTACTTTCCTGGCTTGTTCTGGTCGCAACAAATGATAGGCCACCAGTACATCAGGTGTGATCAATTTTTTTTATGATTCGCACCACAGCTTGTGGACTCTCTAACTTTCACAAAGGCCAAATAATATCCACTAATTTGGGTTATTTTTTACCAAAGATATGTAGCAGTATAAATTGTGGCCAAAATTTATGAAGAAAAATTAATAGTTTGCAAAATTTTATCACATAAACTAAGAGAAATGCGTTTTTTTTTCCAAATTTTCGGTCTTTTTTTAATTTATAGCGCAAAAAATAAAAAACTCAGAGGTGGTCAAATACCACCAAAAGAAAGCTCTATTTGTGGGGAAAAAAAGGACACAACATTCATGTGGGTACAGTGTTACATGACTGAGTAATTGTCATTCAAAGTGTGAGAGCACCGAAAGCTGAAAATTGGTCTGGGCAGGAAGGGTGTTTAAGTGCCCAGTAAGCAAGTGGTTAAAGTTCGATAATCGCCCATAGTAGTCTAGCTCTTTAAGAAATGTCAGAATAGTTATTCTCGGGTTGGTTATGTATAGTAATAAGTCATCTACAAACGCAGCTGCTTTATATTCTCTCCCGCCAACCTGAATCCCCTGGATGTCCCAGTTTCTTCGGACTGCCACCAAGAGGGGTTCCAGCACAATTATAAATCTTTGTTTTATAGCGCAAAAAATAAAAACCGCAGAGATGATCAAATGCCACGAAAAGAAAGCTCCATTTGTGGGAAAAAAACTGCAATTTTGTTTGGGTACAGCGTTGAATGACTGCGCAATTGTCAGTTAAAGCGACGCAGTGCCATATCGCAAAAAACGTCCTGATCATTGAGCAGCCAAATCTTCCGGGGCTGAAGTGGTTAAGGTGACATTGGCCTTTAAAGCAGAACCTAGTTTCCTGGGGAACATGTGAGCACATTCCATAATGTGCAAGTCAGGACAATATTGTAATCTTGCCTCTAAAGCCGGCCATAGACGGAGCAAATTTATTTCCTGCTTGGTTCTCCCATCAACACACTGTGGAATCCCCCTCGCTAGCAATCACTGTATTCTATGTTCTCCTGATGGGCCAGGAGAACATAGCCCCTATGGTCAGCTTTAGAGGCAAGATTACGATATTGTCCTGACTTGCACATTATGGAATGTACTCACATGTTCCCCAGGAAATTGGTTCTGCTTTAAAGGTTACCGTATATACTCGAGTATAAGCCGAGATTTTCAGCCCCTTTTTTTTAGGCTGAAAGTGCCCCCTCGCCTTATACTCGAGTCACCGCCGTCTGCCTACCTGATCAGCGTGTCATGCAGACAGACGGCGGCCATTCCACTGTTCAAAAGCCGCGCCTCCCTGCCTGTGATAGGCGGAACACTCAATTTCCCAGCAGTCAGTGTTCCGCCTATCACGGACATCCGCTCATCCTCGTCCGTAGTATGACAGGAAGGTGCGGCTTTTGAACGGTGGAATGGCCGCCGTCTGTCACAGACGAGGAGGAGAGGTGCGGCTTTTGAATCCTGGAATGGCCGCCGTATGTTTTTAGGACATGCTGATCGGTGCAAAATGGCACATGGAGCTGCAGATGGGCACAGAGCTGCAGAAGGACACAGAGGCTGCAGATTGGCACACGGAGGCATGCACAGGACACAGGTAGGCTGCAATGGACACAGGGAGGTATGCAGCTGCAGATGGGCATTGTTGACCCTCTTTTCCACTCTTTTAAGCTGTAACAGTAGCTGCTGCATGTCTCCTCTTCGGCTTATACACGAGTCATTAAGTTTTTCCCAGTTTTTTTGTGGTAAATTAGGGGCCTCGGCTTGTATTTAAAACGACCTATACTCGAGTATATACGGAAACTCCACCTTACACACCAAGTTACCTCCATATTGCACACATTTTTCCCCCACCCAACAGCTGTCCGATTTGAAATCGGTACAGCCGCGCAGGGGTCTCACCCCTACAGCCATGTCTGTGTTTTTTTTTTTTTTTTTTTTTTTTTTTACACCTAGATTTTATGGAATATTCAGATCGATGAAAGTACAGAAACAATGATGGACATATCGTATACAAACAGGTGTTCAACTGTAGGATGCATTGAAATCAGTCTGAGGTTTGGAAAATTTGAGCCAGTCCATAAGAGGCCAAGAGGAGATTTGGGTGAACTGTAAAAAGATGTCTACACCCCATGAGTCCTGGCAAGATAATCTGTCAGTCAGCCATGTCTTTTTTTTATTTACAGAGATACATGGCAAGCAGGATTTGTAATTATTTAGCAGAAATGTGGTGATCTCTACATGGTGCATTAACACTTCCTCCAGCTCTTAGGCTAGCTGCAGACGGACGTAATCCTTTACTGATGTTATAATCAGTATGTTGTTGACAGAAAGGTCCTGAGTAAAATATCCACTAAGACCTTGCATAAATGTGTATAGGCGCTTAAAGGTGTGTAAGCACAGACAAGTAAAATTCTTAATTGGTAATGTTCTACTCACTTAAACCTGCTTATAGGTGTGTAAACTTGTAAGGCCCCTTTCACACATGCTGACCGTACATTAGATCAGTTCAGTCAGGTTTTTTATCATCAGTTGTTGTCAGTTTTCATTTCAGTTTTTCCGTCAGTTTTTTCGTCCCTGTATTTAATAATTTTTTTCATGAATTATGTGGATTTTCCCATGATTCCTTGTTTTCCCCAGCATGCATTGTGCTTCCCATGCTGCTTTGTGGTTTCAGCTGGCTTTGTGCTTCCTGATTCCTTGCTGTAGTGTATGTGCTTATTTGGCAATGGATTTGGACAGATTTTTTGAGCATGTGACATTTGTCATGCTATTTTATTTGTGGAGACAAACGCATGAGCAGGAACAAATCTGCAATAAGACGCAGGTACTGGACACATCCCATGCTGCTGAAGAGGCCCACTGAAGGGTTTTTTGCTCTGCACTATGCAGATCTGCGACGGTTCCCGCAAAATTTTTTAAATTTTACGCGAATGTCTCTACCAACGTTTGAATTTTTATTAGAAAAATTGCAACCCCGTTTGGAAAGGATGAACACGGATATGAGACGTGTGCCTCCAGAGGAGCGACATCTACTTACCCTGAGGTAAGCCAGCCAGCCTTTCTGCTTATGTCCAGCATAATGTAGGGTTCTTTTCATTATTTGTTCTACTCTTCCCAGGTTTCTGGCATCTGAACTATCCTATACTTCCCTAAACCACTACTTTTTGTTGGGAATCTCTACAATTTCTGGAATTGTGCACGACACCTGTCAAGCAATATGGGAGGAGCTTCGGTGTACTGCAAGGCCTGTTCCAGATACATCTATATGGCAGAAAATTGCAAATTGGTTTTGGAATAAGACCCAATTCCCTAATTGTGTTGGAGCCCTGGATGGGAAACTCATCCGAATTCAGATGCCACCTGGATCTGGCTCACAATATTTTAACTATAAGAAATACTTCTCCCTTGTGCTTATGGCAATCTGTGACACTAATTATAAGTTTGTAGCTGTAGATATTGGGGCGTATGGACGTACTGCAGACTCAAGAGTGTTTACAGCATCGAAAATAGGGAGAAGACTACTTGAGGGCCACTTCCATTTGCCATCAGACAAACCTGTTCCAGGAACTGTGGGGCCAGATATGCCACATGTGCTTGTAGCTGATGAGGCATTTGCACTTTCTATGAATCCCCTAAGGCCTTATGCCAGGCACAATCTAACTCCCCCCAAAAAAATTTTTAACTATCGGTTGAGTTGCGCAAGGTGACTTATTGAATGTACCTTTGGCATTTTGACCAGCAAGTGGTGCATATTCCATACAACAATTCAGCTGAGCCTGGAGAATGCCGAACTAGCTATACAAGCATGCTGTGTCCTCCATAACATTATACGTGAGAAAGAAGGAATTACTGTTGAGGAAGAGGACGAGATCAATTTACCTTCTGTACTGTTTACTAAACTGCGACTCAACAATTCAGTTGTTACCATGCGTGATACGTTTGCAAACTATTTCATGTCCTCAGAGGGAGAGGTTCCGTGGCAGTATCAACATGTGTAAAAACACTCACCAGGCACTTTATTAGGTACACCTTTGTTAGTACATGTTTGACCCCCTTTTGGTACCCTGCATTGTATTTGTTTTCCCACATAAACTTGAAATGCAATAGTTTTAAGAAATAATGCATTTTCATGTTGGCAGTATAGCAGTCTTGTGACTGATATCAGTGTATAAAGCTTCTAGTTTTCATTCTCTTAGTGCCAAGTTCAATCATCAATGACCCTATGACCATCACATTCTTTTGTATCAGTTGTTTTTGTGTTATATAGAGTACAATAAAATATTCCATGCAGTCAATTATGTTTATTAATGTCAGTGACCGCAACATATAAACGCAAAAATAAATTCAAATGTACAACCAGATTTAAAAAAAATATATATAACACAAAAAAAAATCTATTGCTGCAGTGCAAACTTGGTGGCCAACTACAATGGGGCAACATAAAATGTTTTTTTTTTTTTTTTTTTTTTTTTTAAAGGTCCCGATAATAAGGACTGTGGGAAGTGGGATAGGGATTGGACGACTGGTGAGAATTAATGTAAGAAATGGCCTGGGAACTGGAGGACTCCATAGGTGGGTGCCATTTGAGGTAGGGGTGCTAAATTTTGGGCAGTGGGGGCTGGAGCACGTTGGTGATGGGGGATAATGCCTGGGTGGTTGTATGGATGGGGACAAAGATGCTGCGGAGCTTGCTCAACATATGGACGTTGGGGTATGGTTAATGACAGGTGGCATGGGATCTCCAGATGCAGCCCTTACGCACACACCTGTAAAATGGAAGATGGACATGTAAACGTCCATTTTACGAGCAGTGGGAACCTTTGCTATGTGGTGATACAGATTTTTGACAAAACTGGCATCTTCATTATTGGGGTCGGAGAATGGATCATTGCTATCTGCCCTTCTCATTGCCCTCATTTCTTGCATGAATGTCAGCATGGCTCCATCTATGTCAGGTCTGTGCTGTCCGTGACGCTTGCTTCTTGAAGCAGTAGCTCCAACAGAACGAATCTGAGGGTTGGAACATTTATTAGCACATTTTATTCTGTCAACATTTCAAAATGGGACATTTTATATAGGATACTTACAGGCACATGTTGTGGCACACGTCTTTCAAGCATGGCTGTTGATTGGGAAGATGGGATTCCTCAGGAGCTTGCTCCCTACCTCCAACTCCCATGTCTTCCTCTGCCACAGGCTGGGTATCCACTGCACCCCCCTACTCTTCTGTATCCGATATGTTGCTGGTGGTACTGTAAAATTGTTAATAGATGGATTACAGGTGAGTACAGTAGAGTTATTACAATACATGGATCCATGTGTGCCATTAAAGTGGACCACTTATACATACAGGTAGGTGCAAGAAATATCCCCTAAACCTACACGGTTTGGAGAGATTAGCAGAAAACCCGTAGACAACGGCGACTAAGCGTGCCGTTTCCGAAGACGATTGTGCCATGACTGGTGGCTCCCGCGTGCATGACGTCATTGTGGCTACGGCCAGTCACCGTACCGGAGCCACGATACACAGAAGTCACTCAGGGAGTGATGGCGGCAACGGAGGAGGGGAACGGGAACCACAGCGGGGGGCTTCCATCACAGGTAAGTAATTCATAATGAGCTAGTATGCTTTTACTTTTTTGTACTTCCTCTTTGGAGTATATAATTTTTTTTTTACTAGGCCAAATAATTTAATATAGGGGAGAAATAATGCATTTACTTACCTTCTTAAGTTCATGACACTTCTCAAGAAGTCCAGTATGTCAAAGGGCTTTTTTTTTTTTTTTTTATTTGTGAATGGTCCTGCTCCGCTCCGGCTTTCTTTTGCCTCCTCATTTAGCTCCCGCCTGTAGCGGTCTCGAAGGGATCTCCACCTTGTAATGATTTTATCACCTGAATAGGAACAGTAGACACAATGAACTGATAGAACTCCAACATGACAATTGCGTATAATATGAGGCCACATGGTCATGAGGTCACGCGGCCTCGTGGCCACATTACCAAATTACCATGAGGCCACGTGGCAGGCCACATGGTCATGTGGCCACGTGGCCTCGTGACCACATGGCCACGTGACATGCCACGTGGCCACATGGCAGGTAACATGGTCACATGGCAGGTCACGTGTTTAACCATGCCAAGCCACCCATCCCACAAAGTGCTTACCACATATCCGACGCTGCTTATTACTAAGCGACAACCAGTTCGGTGTGACCTCCTCAAATTTTCTCCCACTTCATACTGGTGATGTTGCGGTCACTATACTCAGCACATCTTTTGTCCCATAAACCTGGCCTGCCATGCACAAGCTGAATGAGCCGTTCATGGGACACATCTCTGGCCATTTCTTCACTTCTCTCCAGGCTGTTCTGTTCTGTTCTCTCTCTCTCTATTGGCAGGTCTCCTCTCTCTTCAGGTCACGCAGGTTCAGGCAGATCTCTCTCTTCAGTAGGCAGCTCTCTTTCCATGCACTCTCCTCTCCTCTCTCCACTAGCAGCATGTGCTTGTGCATGTGACTGACCACTACCTGGGTCAGAGGTTATTTTTCTACATATTAATTTATATTTTTTGATGAAAAACGGATGTCAGCGGATTGGATCGTCCGCAAACATCCGTTTTACGTCCGTTCTGTTTTTTTGACGGAAGAGAAAATAGGGGTTTCTTCCGTCCAGAAAACCGGAGCTTAACGGAAATGGAAGGAAACTGACGTTAACTGATGATCATCCGCTAACCTCTGCGATCCCATAGACATGCATTGCGGTCCGTTTTAACCCGTAAACAGATGTAGGGAAAAACGGACGAACGTTCTGCACATGTGAAAGGGCCCTAAGTATGTAAATTGCTGCATTCAAATGTAACACATATTCTATGTATCTCTTTATGGCCCTGTATTACTGATCTATTCTTTTTCGGTGTGCTTTGCTCCAATGTATCTAAATTCAAAGTTGTGTAAGTAAAAAAAAAAAAAAAAAATTTTATTTATTTTTTTTTTTTTTTACACCTGTGTGCAAGAGGCCATATTGAGAGTCTATTCCTTTGTACGGCCATAGAGCTGGACAGTGGGTGGCACTTCACCAGCACAACCAAAACAACCACCACCAGCGCCCGGATACCCTTTTCGAGCCTCTGGCTCTAATCATGTGCTTAAAAAAGCCCCCCCCCCCCCAACTGGAATCCATGGTCCGACGTCCCTGCATGTCGATCGGGGGGCTGGACTCATGGATCAAGGGGGTGGCACCCTCTATGGACAGCTGCCGCTGGAGGAAGCGGCTGCAGCTAGCATTGCATTTGTGATCCACTCATTGCGGTTACAATGCTTTGCAGACTCGTTTGCACAAGAATAATTATTGCACATCTTTTTCTAATATATGTTAATTTATTATTTTTTTTGCAAAATGTGGACTTGGCTTTTAAGTGCTATGGACTGGTTGAGTTGAAGCTTTATTTTGGGGAAAGGTTAAGAAAATCTTTTAGCTGTTTTGGCACTAACATTCCTACATGGAGAACTGCTGTGCTTTCCTGTCAACACTGAAAGTAATACTACCAGGGCCAGTAACCTTTCTATGATGATAAAGTGCTTATCCATCTTAGCTACTGATATATTTTATCACCAACATAATAGTCTTAAAGTATAACTAAAGGAAAAACTTTTTTTTTTTTTTACATGTTGGATAGCGTAAGGGAGTTTTATAACCATTGTCAGGCTTTTTTGACATCTGTGTCCCTTGTGGAGATTTCCATTTACTTCCTGTTCCATAGCCAAAAGCAGGAAGTGAGAGAAAATCCCTCCAAAGTGAGGGAATCCCTTTGGACCTTCTCCAGGTTACCAGAACTAGTGTCCCCATTTTCTTTTTTTTTTTTTTTGATAAACGAACAGGACAAATAGGGCAATTCATCCTAATGAGGGCATGAACAGCAATATAAAAACTGGTGTTTTAATCCCTCCCTACGCTATCCAAAATTTTAGACACAACTTTTTTTTTATTTACACTTGGTTTTGTGACTTGATTGGAACAACGCTCTATATACAAGTAAAATTTCCCCCTAGAACATCTTAAAGTGTTCAGAAAATCCTCCTGTGTGCCATATCTTAGGCTACTTTCTTTGTGCTAAAGGAGCCTGGACTTGAGGATTAAAGCAGCATTGAACCTAAAAGCATAGATGTGGTGGCCACATTAATTATCTTTTTAAGGCTTGCTTTCTTCAATTTTCATCTGGTGATCTGCCAGTAAGTTTGTATTTGTTCTTTTTGGGGGGGGGGGGGGGCGCTGGCGCTATCCGGCAGAATGCACCAGATAAGCCAAACCATTTAACACTGGCAGGGGTTCTTACAATGATCAGCTTTTATTTATGTATTAGTCCCATTTTAAGTTGCTGATCAGTCATTAGTATAAGAACAAAATCCAGCATGTATACCATAGTTTGTAGATGCTATAACGTTCATGCAGACCAGTTGGTATACCCTTATGGAGAAAGGTTTAGTCTTTGTTTTTGTTTTATATAATAAATCCAGTGGTGATCAACTACCACCAAAAGAAGGGTTCTATTTCTGTGAAAAAATGTTTTGTTTGTGTACAGCGTTGTATGACCACAATTGCCAATTAAAGTAGCACAATACTAAATGGCAAAAAAATACCCTGGTCATGAAGGGGGTAACCCATTCCTGTAACTCAATTGGGTAAAGTGATGCTGAGCGATACCCTTATTTTTCTAAAATAATCCATTTACATCAACTTAACCACTTGCTGACCAGCCGCCGTCATTATTATAATGCGGCAAGTCGGCACAATCCCGCGAGCCGTCATAGATGTACGTCGGCTTCTTTAAGTGGGATAGCAGGCAGGGGTGCCGATGCTCTTGACCGGCGGCTGCGATGGCCGCTGGCCATGAGGGGACAAGAGGCATAACAGGAATGTGTGTGTAAACAGTTAGACTGCAGATTTTCAAACAGAACTGTCGTAATATTATATCCTGGCCATACAAAAACAAAGTCTTCCTTCAAAAAAATATATAATTTTAAGAACGTTCGATTTTAGAATCATTAGTGGGGTCAAATAGACATTTGTTTTCAACCACAGTGACAGGAAAATTTAGAAATAGAAAACTGCTTGATCAAAGGAATTTTCAGACAGTGTATGTGTTTTTCATTCAGAAGTTACATTCGTTTTAAAACAATGTTAAAAACAAGTGAAAATTTCAAACAACATTCTTTCATTCAGCAAATGTACAAAGATTTTTCATATGAATATTCTCATCTGAAAATTGATCCGTGTGGCCAGCATAAGGCTCGGTACACACCTATGCTGTTTGCTTTTGATCTATAGTATAGAGTGCCCCAATAGCAAGGTAAAGAAAACTTCTGCCTTTAGAACCACTCACTTCCTGCCCAGGACTACATGTCCCATGTGGCATTGCTCCTCACACATTCACAAGTTCTCAGGCACTTGCTGACATGTATGGACCGTTTGCTGCACTGTATTTACTGATATGTAAACAAATAATGCATTCTGTATGCAGGTCCACTAATCGGCTGGCCGATTAATTGATTCTGAAAATGGTAATCGATTGATTTCATAATCGATTAGTTGTTTCAGCCCTATCCTGTTCTGAGAGGAGATGCAGATCGTGAGTTCCTAATAGCTAGGAACCATGATCTGTCATCTCCTGCAGTCCCCTCCTCCTACAGTTATAACACAGTCAGGGATCAGTTAACCCCTTGATCGCCCCCTAGTTTTAAGCCCTTCCCTGTCAGTGACATGTATACAGTAATCTGTGCATTTTTATAGCACTGATCGCTGTATAATTGTCAAGTGTCCGATGTGTCCACCATAATGTCAGTCAGGATAAAAATCGCAGATCGCTGCCATTACTATTAAAAAAAATAAAAATAAAATGTCATAAATCTATCCCCTATTTTGTAGGCGCTATAACGTTTGCGCAAACCAATCAATATAAGCTTCTTGCAATTTTTGATTTTTTTTTTTTAGTACCAAAAATATGTAGAATGCATATTGGCCTAAACTCAGGGGAGAAAAAATAGTTTAAAAAAAATAAAATAAAAAGTGGGGATGTTTATTATAGCAAAAAGTAGAAAATTATTATTTTTTTTTTTTTTTCCAAAATTGCCGCTCCTTTTTTTTTTTTTTTTTTTTTGTTTATAGTGCAAAAAATAAACGTAGAGCTGATTAAAGCGGGAGTCCGCCGGGAATCCGCGTTTTTAATTTTTTTTTATTTTTTAAAAGCTAGCAGCTACAAATACTGCAGCTGCTAACTTTTAAAATAGTGACACTTACCTGTCCAGCGCGCCCGCGATGTCGGCACCCGAAGCTGATCTCTCGATCGTCTCTCGGGTGCTGCCGCCGCCATCTTGGGTATGGGAATCAGGAAGTGGAGCCTTTCGGCTTCATTTCCCGGTTCCCTACTGCGCATGCGCGAGTCGCGCTGCGCAATAAGGATGGACCCGCTGCCTCTGGGATCTGTGTGTTTCCCAGCAGGCAGCGGGGGACTTTCGGAAAGGGGCGTAATCTACGCCCCTTTCCGTAAAGAGCTATCCCGGAAGTGGGTGCAGATACCTGTACTGTACAGGTACCTGCACCCCCCTCCCCCCTGAAAGGTGCCAATTGTGGCGCCGGAGGGGGGGAGGATTCCGATGAGTGGAAGGTCCACTTTAGGGTGGACCCTCCGCTTTAAATACCACCAAAAGAGAGCTCTTTTTGTGAGGAAAAAAAATTGTCAATTTTGTTTGGGTTCAGTATCTCACGACCCCGCAGTTGTCAGTTAAAACGACGCAGTGCCATATCGCAAAAAGTGCTCTGGTCTTTGAGCAGCAGCCAAATCTTCCAGGGCTGAAGTGGTTATTGGCCTGTTATCAATTTTTAATTGTTGTTTTTTTAGGGCTCATTTACACTTGCTTTGGCTACAATGCATATTAACGGGGCTAGTTTACACTAGGGGTGCAACAGATCAAAAAACTATCGGCTCGTTCCTCGGATCAGAGTCACGGATCTGATCAATTTTCGGATCAGCAAAAAAAATAACACCACACCCCCCCCCCCCCCACAGCCACATTGTTTATTTAAATAAAAGGTATAACACGATCTCCCCCCGCAATAAAATGCAGCTTTATTACAAGCATAAAACATAGCATATCACTGATGATTTGCGCGAATAGACTCATCACGGCGGTCTGTTTGGAGGAACTTTGATCGGTGGTGAGCTTGGCGGAAATCCTCAGTGATATGCTGATTGTTTTTATGCTTGTAATAAGCTGCATTTTATTGGGTGGGAGATAGTTTTATACCTTTTATTTAAATAATGTGGGAGGGGATAGTGTTTTATATTTTTTTTGCTGATCTGAAAATTGATGAGGCTTAGATAGTAGCTCGTTATGATCATCTAATCCTATCTAATAGTAGATATTAGGTAATAGATGTAATGGTACCTGCATAAAATAAGTTTTGAATGACTACTATCTACTAACTACTATCTAAGCCTTTCCACTTGCTTTTATCATTCAGTTGTGGTGGGCCCTTAAATACTCCATAACAGGACCGCTCTGCGGATCGCATGGGGTGCTGATCTGAACAGTTCGGATCACGGATCGGTCACGATCCGCTGCACTCCTAGTTTACGCAGACAAAGCTTCGGACACGCTTTGTTAAACGTCCGAACGCTGTCACTAAATAAAATGGTTGGCTTACAGTCCTGTTTACACCTGCTTTTAAATTGGCTTTGCTTCATAAATTATACCCCATGTAACTTTAGTGGTGCTTCAAAGCCTCCATAGAAGTCTATGACAAAGCTAGCTTGAAGCCTCATCAAAGCACCAAAGCAAGTTGTAAACAGGACTGTAAGCTAACCATTTTTTGTAGTGACAGGAGATTTGACTGGCATTGAGAGAGCTTTAGACTCCTGTCACATTGAGGGCGTTTTGCAGGCACTATAGCATTGAAAATGGCGCCTGCAATCCGCCCTCAAACAGCTGCTCCATTGTCTCCAGTGTGAAAGCAGCGCGGCTATACCGCCAGCAAAACCCCGCTATTGCAGGCAGTTTTAACCCTTGCTCAACTGCTAAGGGGGTGTAAAAGCGCCCTTCTAGTGGGCAAAATTCGCCGCAAATCTGACAGTAAAAGCCGCTAAAGATAGCGGTGTTTTACTGCCGACACTATGGGTGACTTGGTGTGAAAGGGGTCTTAAAGTGTTTTGAAGCAAGTGTAAACTAGTCCCCATACACACCATCATATTTTTTTGCTGAGTTTTTCCTTCAGATTTACCAAAACCATATAATAAAGTCAAACCTTAGGAGTTTCAATGTGTATGCAATCAGGCAGGCCCTTACACTACATGGTTTTGGTAAACTTGAAGGAAGAACTCTTGTGTGTGTGTATAAGCGTTTACTGTTTGTTTTTTGCCTTCTTGCAACCTCCTCTGGAACCTCTCCTTTTCTTTCTCATTTCTATTTATTTGGAATGAGCAGTGCACGTTAGATGTGGTCATGTGCTCTGCTTTATGTACACTGCACATTCCTATAGTCCATCCCAGGAGTGAGAAATGAAGGTGGTTATGTTCCTACAAATGGTGGAACCATGGTGAATGAATATGGCTACTCCTTTTTGTAACAGGAAGTCAGATCACGGCAGCAACAATAGGAAGAAAAGATTTGGAGGAGGTTGAGAGCAATAGAAAGTCACTTTCTATGTTAAGACTATATATTTTAGTGTGTGTATGAAAATGTGTGTCTATATTTTATATCGATGCGGCACCGCAAAGTCGGCGTCACATCAATTTGAACACTGCCATTGCCCGCAATAGAATGTAACTCGGCATGCGATTTGACCTGACAAATCGCTCCAGTGTGAATTGGGGCTAATTGTCCAAACTTAAAGTGACTGTAAAGGCTATCTATATATAGCCTTTACAGTCACTAAGTTTGGACAATTAGCCCCAATTCACACTGAAGCGATTTGTCAGGTCAAATCGCATGACAAGTTACATTCTATTGCGGGCAATGGCAGTGTTCAAATTGATGTGATGCCGACTTTGCGGTGCCGCATCAATATAAAATATAGCACATGCACTGCTTTTGACAATTTCAGGTGAGACTTCAATAGACATCTGTACATGAAGCCACACAGGTGTTTTCAAAGTCGCACCTTAAGCTGCACTGAAATGCAGTATGGTTGTCACCCTGGGGCTGGAAGGTGTTGATTTACCAAAACTAGTACACACAAAATGTGGTGCAGCTGTGCATAGCAACCAATCAGCTTCTAGGTTTTTAGGTCTGGTATGGAGTCTAAGGGGAACCCCCTACGTCGAAAAAACGGCGTGGGGGTCCCCTCCAGATACATGTCTCGCTCGTCCCCACCCCCTTTCCTGGGGGGACCCCCACGCCGTTTTTTTTGGTGTAGGGGGGTTCCCCTTAGAATCCATACCAGACCTAAGGGCCTGGTATGCTCTCGGAGGGGGAACCCACGCCAAATTTTTTAAATAAATTTGGCGTGGAATTCCCTCTTGAGAGCTGATAATTCTGTCAGTCTGTCAATCAAAGAAATCAATGGGTACCAGTCGCCTACAAGTCGGATTGAAGTAGTACAGGAACCTTTTCTGAAGTCTGAGCGACTTAAGTAGTGTGCATTAAGATGGCTCTCATTCACTTACATTGATTTTTACATGTTGTCCGACCTGAGGCGACTAGGGACGACCTGAAGTCGGATCTGAGTCGCCCCTGTGTGAACCGGCTCTAAGGGTTTATGGAAAATAAACCCTTGGCTAAACATAGTAAGTTAAAAGGTGATTTGGGCAATTGGTAGGAGCTGTGCTCCCAATAGTTCTTTGGATTCAATTTGACACTTTTTTTGCAACATAAGGAACACCTTTGGGGACCTCCACTGAGTTAATAATTGAAGGCATGTTTGGGAATGTATTTCATTTTGCTCATATAAACTTTATTTTTCAAATTGATATGTACTTTTGATCCTTAACCTATTCCGAATCCTGACTGCCCTATAGCTGAATGACGGCAGCAGCCTCGTCGCACATTTCTGGAAGGGCATCTATTGACGTCCTCCGGTGATCAGGCTTCTCGATCCGTACGCATCGGTGGGGACGTGTGATTGCTGTGTCCTTCAGGGTAAAAAGCCAATCACAGCGGCTCTTTACCATGTGATCAGCCTTGTCCAATCAGTGTAAACAGCATTTGCTGGTTATCAGCAGTCCTCTGACATCAGTGTGCTGATTATCAGTGCCGCCTCATCAGTGAAGGAGAAAAATTACTCCTGTACAAAATTTTAATTTAAATTTAATTTTAGAAACTAAAACTTTTTTGCTAAAAATAAACCCCAGTGGTGACTAAATACCAAAAAAAGTCTATCGGTCTCAAAAAAAATTAACAATTTTCATATTGATACAGTATTGCATGACCGCGCGATTGTCATTCGAAGTGCGACATCTTCCTCTACCATGTGATCGCTGTGTCCAATATGTAAACATGACGTGAAAGATCGGTTCTCTCTCTTCCCACAGAGATCGTCTGTAAGAGAAGAGGGAACATTTCAGCATACTGTGATACACAGCCTGTCAGTGTATGTACACACACCAGTGCAAGCTAGCCCTCAGTGTACGTAGCTCCTCTCCCCATCTGTTTTTAGAGGATCAGAGGTAGGCACGAGTAAATGTACACAAGTCCTGCCAGGAGAACGTGGTGGATATTTCTAGTGGCCGTGACAGCCACTAGCAATTATCACATGTAAAATCTGTCAGGCTGGTTGTATCACCTTGGGTACATTCAGCCTGCCCATACATGGTTTTGAATAATCTGTGGTCAGCTTTAGGATGCTTTTTAGGGTCCAATCACCAGATGTCCTGCAACGTTTTTTTTTTCGTTTTGTTTTGTTTTGTTTTTTTACAGGTCCTTGTTTTGGCAAGCATTGGAAAAAAAACAAAAAAAGAAAACAGTAAGGGCCGGTTCACACTGCAGGCGAGGCGACTCCGACTTGCCTCGCCGCGACCTCAGCGGCAACTTGCAGATGACTTCTGTATAGAAGTCAATGCAAGTCGCCCCGAGGTCGCCCAAAAGTAGTACAGGAACCTTTTTTCTGAGTCGGAGCGACTCGAGTCGCTCCTCTCAGAACGGTTCCATTGTACAGAACGGGGGCGACTTGCGAGTCGTGTCGCCTCGCATCGCCCGCTGTGTGAACCGGCTCTAAGGTATGTCCATACATGCTGAACCCTAATAGCTTTTATAACCAGTTGAGGACTGGAAGGATTTACCCCCTTAATGACCAGGCCATTTTTATGCAATACGGCGCTGCGTCGCTTTAACTAACAATTGTACCCAACCAAAATTTGTCCACCCCCCCCAAAATAGGTTTCTGTTGGTGGTATTGATGACCTCCTGCGGTCTTAATTTTTTGCGCTATAAACAAGAGTGCCAAAGAGTGAAACTAAAGCAATTTATATTGTCTACAAAAGAGGGAATAGATTTATGGCATTTATTTTTTATTTTTTTACTAGTAATGGCGGTGATCAGTGATTTTTAGCGGGACTGCAACATTGTGGCAGACAGATCGGACACGTGACACTTTTTGGAGATCGGTGACATTTATACAGCAATCGGTGCTATAAAAATATACTGATCACTGTATAAATTACATTGGCAGGGAAGGGGCTAACACTAGTGGTGATCAAGGGATTAAATGTGTTCCCTGGGAGGTGCTTATAACTGTGGGAGGAGGGGACTGGTTGGAGGAGAGACATTGCTGTTCCTGATCACTAGGATAAGGCGGTCTCTCTACCCCCCTGTCATAACAGGGTTTGTTTACATTGGCAGGTTCCCGTTCGGGCTCTGTTGTGGAGCAATTGAGGGTCGCCGACTGACATCGCTCCTGCCCGGCACACGCATCGCCGCAGGCGCGCACCCCCACTGTATCTATTTCATGAACTGACATGCAGCTGCAGCGATTCGTGCAATAGAGCCAACCTGCCACAGTATGATGGCGGCTGGTCGGCAAGTGGTTAAAAGGGAATCTCAAACATTACATCGTTCTAAGCACTGCTGCAAATTGTGGCCATATTAATGACTTTTGCGTCTACATTTGCGCAAAAGCTGAATGTTTAGACTTTCTACATTATATTTCATGCTACAGTTGGCCATTCAAGGCATAAACACAGAGAAAATCTTGATTGTTTTCCACATATTGTGTGCAGCCTGTACATCCCTTGAGGCCCTGTCCTTCCCAGCCGTGTCCTGCCTTTTCCTTCCTCTGTCCGTCAGGTGCTGCTCCCAGGCTGTGTGAGGTATGTGAGCCATGTCAATCAAAGCTTGTTAGAATAGCATTTTTTAAGACCTAATTTAGCAGGCGATAACGTGGTTTATGTAAGTCTTTTTTGTCACATTTACTTAAACTTGCATATAACTGCATATTTTCCACACATCTATCTTTGCCCTGCACATTCTGAGTTCTTGTCCATGAATCCCACAAAACAATGCTTACATGTTCAAGAAATACCCCGTTGCTGCGAGAACATTAATTTGCCTTGCAGCACAGAACTAGGAATGTACCGCTGTGTACATTCCTAGTTTTCAGGCCCAATATAAAACTGAAAAATTAGCTATAGCGTTGTCAGGTTAACTGATGTATATGAGCACTGCTGAACATGGTCTAAATATCTAGGCTTCAAAATACTAATGATGACCGAGTTAATGTAGCATAATTTTATAAAAGTTATTTTCAGTATGTTTAAATATGCAATTTTAACTAAAATATCTAGTGATCTTTTGATGAATTTCTTTTCTTTTGCACCTCCTTTTATCGGGTGCCATCTGTGTCTCCCAGTGTAACTGCAAGCATTGGTGCTGACACAAATGTCACGTTATCACGACCAGGAAGCTGGTCCAAACAAATATTGTGTAGTTGACACTGGAGTGAGTGCATTTACACAGAAAATTCCTGAAAAGGTTGATTGAGTTCAGCAGCACTAAGGCTACTTTCGCACTGGCGGCACTTTACCGACGTCTTAGCGGCGCTGATCGGCCGCTAGCAGCTGAGAAAGGGTTAAAACTGCCCGGTGCTTTGTAGGAGGGTTTGAAGCGCTGCCCCATTGTTTTCAATGGGAAGGGGCGCTTTATTAGCGGTAAATACACCGCTTTTCCAGCGTTCCAAAGATGCGGCTTGCAGGACTTTTTTGACCGTCCTGCAAGCGCACTACTCCAGTGTGAAAACCCTCAGGGCTTTCACATTGGAGTGCACTGAGCAGCTCTTTCAAGGAGCTTTGCAGGCGCTAGTTTTAGCACTTTAGCACCTGCAAAGTGCCTCAGTGTGAAAGGGGCCTAATGCCGCGTACACACGGGCGGACTGTATGGCCTACTTAGTCCGTCGAAACACATTTCAGCGGACAGTCCGCTCGTGTGTGGGCTTCAGCTGACTTTTTCAGCGTGCAGTCCGGCGTACTAAGTATTTCGGATTTTTCGAAATTCTGTCCGTCGTACTTTGGTTTCAGCGGACAATCCGCTTGTCAGTATGCTAGTTCGACGGACTAAGAATGGCGCATGCCCAGAAAGGATTTACACGGCGGAAGGGTGCTTTGCTGTGTATTGGACTTCCTATTTCTAGTCCCGTCGTACGTGCTGTACACGTCATCGCGCAAGCTTTCGTCGGACTGTTTGGGTATCCGTGTGTGGTCAACTCCATTCAGTGGAAAGTATGACGGACTGTCCGTCGGATTGTATGACGGACTAAGTACGCCATACAGTCCGCTCGTGTGTACGTGGCATTAGATGCCATAAAGGATGAAAACTGAATTTCATGGAAAAAAACTGCCAAATGTTTCATACATGAGCTTATAGCAAACTTAGTGATACTAAGTCTCCCATTGTTGTTTTTAAAGAAATTTTTTTTTTATACTTACCTGTTGTGTGCACAGCAGCCTGGATCCTCCTCTTCTCAGGTCTCTCGCTGGCGCTCCTGGCCCCTCCCTCCTATTGAGTGAGCAGCTTGCTATGGGGGCACCCAAGCCAAGCCGCAGCCCTGAGTGTCCATTCAAACATGGAGCTGCATTTCGTCCCCATTCCCTCTCTCCTCTCATTGGCTAAATGACTTTGAAAGCAGTGGGACCCAATGATGCCGCTGCTGTGTCTGACAATTAGGAGGGAGTGTCCCGGATGGCCAAGGCACTCGTGCACATCGCTGGATCGAGATGGGGCTCAAGTAAGTATGGGAGGGGGCGCTGAGGGCGGCTGCTGCACACAGGAGGCTTTTTATCTTGATGTATAGAATGTTACTTAAAAAGATCAAACCACCTTGCCCTGCTATGTGGCTTGGCCCCACTCCTACTCTCTCCTCACTGGCTGTGATTCAGTCAAGTTTTTCCACCCCAAACTCGCTCTTCCATGTCTTTATGGCTCTTGTTTGTGCACTGGTGCTCAGTCATGTTGGAACAGGAAGGGGCCGTCCCCAAACTGTTCCCACAAAATTGGGAGCATGAAATTGTCCAAAATGTCTTTATATGCTGACGCCTTAAGAGTTCCCTTCACTGGAACTAAGGGGCCATGCCAACCAATGAATAACAACCCCATACCATAATCTCCCCTCCACCAAATTATTTGGACCGGTGCACAAAGCAAGGTCAATAAAGTCATGGATGAGTGAGTTTGGGTTGGAGGAACTGATCTTGACCCGATGGAACATGTTTGGGGTGAATTGGAGCACAGTCTGCGAGCCGGGCCTTCTCATCCAACATCAGTGACTGACCTCACAAATGTGCTTCTAGAAGAACGGTCAAACATTCCCATACACACACTCCTAAACCTTGTGGACAGCCTTCCCAGAAGAGTTAAGGCTGTTATAGCTGCAAAGAGTGGGCCAACTCAATATTGAACCCTCTGGACTAAGACACCATTAAAGTTCACATGTGTGTAAAGGCAGGTGTCCCATTACTTTTGGTAATATAGTGTATGTGTACACATATACCTAAAAATGTCCAGTTTTTTATATATATATATATATATATATATAATTATTACTTCAATAGGTCATGTACATGTTGAAAGGAAAAGGAAGCTTCCGTCTTATTCATCATATTTGCGTTATTTTGTTTGTTTTGTTTTTTATCATGTGTCATAACTGCCTGACAACACTTCTGTTTTTAAAAACAGGCACTTGGCTGCCCAACTCCAATCAGCTAGCACGTTTTGTGCTAGTTGCTAGACACGTTTATTCTGTGCCTCCGATATTCTTTAGTACTTTTTTTTTTTTTTTTTTTATCGGTTTGTAACTTTTTGCGGTTGTCATGAGATATTCAGTATATTGTTTGGGTCTATACTGTAGTAGCTTACTGTTGTTTACCCAATTATACGCATGCATAACACTGGCAGAGTCTGTAAGATGTGAAAAAGAGAGGTTTTTTTAAGGTGACATGAGTGATCAAACCAAATATATTTTTTATTTTCATGTGATTTTAAATAAACAAAAGCGACACAAAAAGCACAACTCCAAAACGAATTGTATAAAGTATGTAGTAAAAGGTCCTGTTCTAAAGTTTGCATACGCTATAAAATAGTTCTGTTCAAGTGTATATTGGACTTTCTGTGATCTGATTTATACTACTGTACTACATATTTTGTACCATCTTTTGTACCAAATAAAGTTTGTAAACAAAAAAAAATAAAAATTGTTCTGTTCCAGGTTTCATGAACTTGGATTTCTTTCACATGGGCTTAAAAATGCGATGCAACAAAAATTACCATTTTGCCACATTTTTATTGCCTCAAGTCAGTAGGTAGTTAAAACAATTGCAGGACGATGGGAAATCATACACAAGTGTTAGCTTTTGCTTTACTCGCATCAAATATTTTAGAGCATGTTATGTTCTCTACACTTTGACACAATCTCCAGTCTTTATCGAATTGTAGCATGATCTATAACATTTTTGACATGTTCAGAACATGTTTTTGAAGCTTCCAACAGCGTTCACTTTCCTATGTTTCTATATTGAACTGTGTTTTAACACGCCTTGAACATGGGTTAACTCTGTCATTTTGCTGTACTTCTAAACCCATGTGACAGACTCCTTAGTGATTTCTATGGTGTGTTGGTTTTGACATCAGTGACAGCTTTTAGTCTTTGATAGTTATAAATGAGGCTTTATTCTCCCCTTTTTTTTTTAAATGTATTTGTTTCTTATGTGGTTTTATTATTTTCAAAAACTAAGTCCTGTAAGTTCTTGGGTTAAAAAGCCTCCTGGTGTAAATTTTTTTTTTAACCATAGTGGTGTAGTAATATAGACTTTCAGAGCTTTGTAATCACCACTCCAGAACCTTTTTTCTTTTCAGCTGCAGCCACCAGGGTGGATTTGATTTAAATCGCTAGTAAAAAGGCTTGATTAAAATCAACTTGATTTAAAAAAGAATTTTTTAATGAGCAACTGTCATCTCTGTCCTGCAGCAGCTCCTCCTCTGACCCGCTATTGACTCACGACAGTCCGATTCACTTTAATAGGATGGTTGGTAATGCGGCCGTGACACCACAAGGTGAGGAATGTGGCAGCAGCTGGTGAGTCGGATGCCCACTATGGATCTGAAATGACAGGTGCTCTTTAAATGTAAGAACCTATTCATGCTGGTAGGTAGAATCTTTAATATTTGCAAACAAAATGAAGGTTCCCTGTTTGGAATAAGCTGTCAGGTTAGTAAAACAGCGATATCAGAACAGATTCAATCACAGTTTGTAGTGTACATAGATTTGCAAAACAATGGGATAAAGGAATATTCCTGAACTTTGTTTCATCTCATGGTTACTGTGACATTTTGTGACTACATCAATACAGTGCATGTTATCTCCGCTTGCAGAGCTTGGATTCATTAAATGAGTTTACCAAAATTGTAAATATTTCGGAATATACAGCCGCGGGCTACATAACTAAGCTCCATTTCATGCTGAATAAACAAAATGATTAATGAATCTTAAATAGAAAACTATCTTTAGATAGTCTGAAAAATCTTATTTATTTATTTTTTAATCATTGATTTTTATCCACCCTGGCAGCCACTGAACTGTCAACTTGACCTTGTGTTTTGGATCATTGACATTTTGGTAAGTCAAAGTTCCACCTAGTGCAGTTTCCCACAATGTTCTCATAATATGATTTGTTCATCTTGCCATCAGTTTTAACAAAATATCCTGTGCTGCTATAGCTCACACCCCACCCCCTGCAACAGCTCAAATTCAAAGTATAGGGATGGTATGCTTTCCTTCAAAGGCCTAGTTGATCCCTCTCCAAATATCGTGCTTTATGGTTCTGACCCTTTCCCTTTTTTTTTTCTTTTTTTTTTTTTTTCTTCTTTAAAGTAAAATTTTGGTCTCCTTAGTCTGAATGGATATGTTGCAGTTCCAATGCTTCTTTATGTGGTATTTGACATTATTTTAAGCAGGCTGTTTTGGGGTACTGGTGCAGCAAAAATGGCTAACCTTTTTAGAGCTGCTGCCAGGGATATGCAATGGACACAACTGTAGTTTGTAGTTCTTGCGCTAAAGTCATTGTCCATCTTTTCAAGCGAGACAAATCTTCACTTAGAAACTATCATCCAACAACGGGAACACATATGTAGGCTGCTGTTGCCAACCTCTTCTAAATATCCTAGTTATATTGCTGTTGTGTTAATTAGGGCTGAAACAACGAATCGATCGACAACTAATCGTTTATGAAATGAATCAATTACTATTTTCATAATCGATTAATCGGCCAGTAACATAATGGGGTTAAAAAAAACTAAAATGAGCCCTTTATAATACAAAAAGAGCAAATTGCTACTGTAAATATTACTTACTGTTAATATTACTGTTCTACAGTAAAAAATGAACTCCTTACAGTAGTGATTATCTGCTTTTTTTTTTCTACTATAAAGGGCTAATTTTCATTTTTTTTAACCCCATTATGTTACTAAACGTCTTAGACCTGGTTCACATCTATGTGTTTATTGGTGCTTTTTGCAGAAATGCACTACAGTTCATTTACATGATACACGTGGTACATGGGACACGATCACATCTGAAAGGGTCAGGGACTTGTAATGCAAAACGGTGCTTTATTGGTTCAATATACTTCAATGGAGAAGCTGCAGAAAAGCATGTAGTGCGTTTCTGCAGCAATTTGTGTTTTTTAATCTGCCCAAAAAAAAAGCAAAAATGCAAACTGCTGTAAAATCACGTGCGCAAATATCAAAACGTACAGCAAAAAGCACTACAGAAACAGATCAAAAGCAAACAGCATAGGTGTGTACCGAGCCTTATGCTGGCCTCACGGATTAATTTGCAGATGACAATATTCAGATGAAAATCTTTGTACACTCGCTGAATGAAAGAATTTTGTTTGAAATTCTCACTTGTTTTTAACATTCTGTTTTTAAAATTAATGTAATTTCTGACCGAAAACCACAAACACTGTCTGGAAATTCCTTTGACTAAGAAGTTTTCTATTTCCAAATTTTCCTGTCACTGTGGTTGAAAATGAACATCAATTTGTCCCACTTTTTTTTTTTTTTTTTTTTTTTTTAAAAGGTTATTAACCAAATAATCGATTAATCAAAACAATAATCAGCCAACTAATCGATTATGAAAATAATCGTTAGTTGCAGCCCTAGTGTTAATCCAGTTGCATCAATGACCAAGTTTGTACCTGAGTTTGACTTTGCTGGCTACATGCCTTTCAGTTAAAGTTAAGTCATCCAGGCAGTTACCATCTTCAGAAAAAGGGCCACAGTTGTTGCCTGTATGTCTCCCCTAATACAGGCTGCATATAAAGTCTACTGAACGTGCTTTATTTTTTCTATCAGGAAATCGGTCTACAGAAATGACAGAATACAAATTGGTGGTGGTGGGAGCCGGTGGTGTTGGAAAAAGTGCCTTAACAATACAGCTTATACAGAACCATTTTGTAGACGAGTACGACCCTACGATTGAGGTAAGTTATACACTTGTCACCTTGCTTATCAGCTAAGATGTTTTTGTTTTCCTAGGCTTGGCTAGGTTCACGTTTTGTGCGTGTGGTTGCTGCGGTGCTGCGCCTGTTCTGCTCCCACAACCACCTGCAGACCAAAACGTGTTGTAGTTTAGGAGATGCGCACCATTATTCTAACATAATCCTAATCACAGCGCAGTTTCTGCATTTGTGCTTTCCATTCGGGCTGCATTTTCAGTAGAGGTGCAGGGACCTTTTTTCGTAAGTTTGCAGGAGGCACAGCAGCCCATTCAAATGAATGGCCTGAGGTGCCAACACAATGCAGAGCCAATGTGAACCAATGTACAAGGTGTTTTGAAAATATTTTATAAAAATGATAAACAATACAGGTACGCAGTAAACATTGTTTCCATAGCAAAGCACCCATGTGATCCGATTCTGGTGCGGCAATAAAATGTTTGCACCTTTTTTGTGCGGTACAAATTAAGCCCATACAAAATGAATAGGCTCAAATTGCACTGCAAAGAATCGTGATTTCAATAGGAATGCATTGATATTTCCTCTCCAAATTACATGCAGTGTCCCGCACCGCACAAATGTGAACCCAGCCTAAAGGTAGGTAATTGAGATGAGATTATATTCTAGAAGTAGAAGGGATCAAAACACCGTAAATCAAATTATGTGTGTGTGTGTGTGTGTGTGTGTGTGTGTGTGTGTGTGTGTGTGTGTGTGTGTGTGTGTGTGTGTGTGTGTGTGTGTGTGTGTGTGATGGTTTCTCGTAATTCATTAGGCTCTGCTGCTTTTGTTGGATCCCATGCTTCAAATAAAGTAGGCTGTTCCTACTGAGTGTTAGGTGTACCCAATAAAGTTGCTTTTGTGTATGTTCAAGGGCAGTCTCTGCCCCTCGATTTGCACATCTGCCCTGGCCTTTAAAAGCAAATACCACAAAGGCAATTTCTATGCGCTCTTGAGTATTCCCGAGTCATCTGGCAGGTAGGCAGACTCAAGTACACAGATTCTTTGGGTTGTCTTACATTAAATAAACAGAGGTATTTTGTAATTATGAAGGATTAGCAGAAGGGTTTAAAATACCAGTGTGTTGGGAGCTGTGTGAATTTACAAATACAAATCTTCTAGCTGAAACTCCATAAAAGACAGCAGAAAAATTTAAACCGATGTCTGTCTATATTGTCGTAACAAATTTTTACCTGTTTTACTCTAGGATTCCTACAGAAAGCAGGTGGTGATTGATGGGGAGACATGCTTGCTGGATATTTTGGACACTGCAGGCCAAGAGGAGTACAGTGCCATGCGTGACCAGTATATGCGAACTGGTGAAGGGTTCCTTTGCGTGTTTGCTATTAACAATAGCAAGTCTTTTGCTGACATCAATTCATATAGGTAATTGTGCACTTTTTCATTAATAAGATGTTAAATTTTCTTAATAGGGAAAGTTTTCTTTTTTCTTTTCTTTATGGGAATGTCTAACTATTTTGCTGGCAGTATCGGCCTTCCATTTTCACTTTGGGTGGCCAGTTCATTTTTGCTTTGTAAGTTGGTCCCTCAAATAACCATACATTTTTAGCCTATGAAAATGTAGCCAGAAAGCAGTTCTGTTGAGACATAGCCCTTACACCCCCGGCAGTAAGAGTTGAATACCTGTCCTCCCAAGTTATTGCTGGGCAACAGTAGAGATCACCTGGGCAAACATATCTGTTTATGGTTTTTAAATGCAAGCCAACAGGAAATAGTGCTTTGTTGCCGTTGCTGGCTTCCCATAACATAGAATATTTTGGTGACAGGCTTTTACAGCAAAGCATGGAGCAATGTATAATAATCAAAAGAAACAAATTGGTATTCTTCCAGCATTTGTGAGCTTAATAAATAAGATTACTGCAATTCGCACATTGTTTATTATGCATGGCATTTCTGTATTAAATCAGTACTATTAATATCTGTGCTGTTTCCTAAAAAAAAAAAGTTTTTTTTCTAACACAGGGAACAAATAAAGAGAGTGAAAGACTCGGATGATGTCCCTATGGTACTTGTAGGTAACAAGTGTGATTTGCCAACCAGGACTGTAGACACCAAGCAAGCTCAGGAGCTGGCAAGAAGTTATGGTATCCCCTTCATTGAGACCTCTGCGAAAACAAGACAGGTATGTGCTTTTTAAATGTCAAACTATTGCACAGAAATTAGTGAATCAGGCTCGATTCACATCTATGGATGTTGCTTTTGAGCGTTTCTGCAGTGCTTTTTGCGGTGCTTGCCACGTTTTTGGACACACGTTTTTTACCGCGATTTTTAGACCCAAGGGCCTGGTATAGACCTGGGGGGGGAGACACCACGCCGTTTCTTTTTTTTTTTTTTTTTCCTCTTTTTTTTTTTTTTGTTTTACCGGTGTCTTGTCGACTACTGTCCCCCATCGCATAGTGTCCGCCCTAAATGAATAAGTGACTTGTATAGTGCTACCTATGCAAACTGAATCACCTCTGGGAGCTTTTGCCTCTGGTGTCCATCTGTGGTATAGCGCGGTCCTTTTGGGGTCCCGATGAACGATTCCTGCGCACCGAGTCCTGGTTCAAGCCCCACCATCCAAGTGGAGTTAGAATAAAAAATTGCCGAGCAAAGTGAGGCCATGCCCGAAGCGCTGCGAGTCCGCGAGGGGCCCTTTTACTAAGTGCTGTTTAACATCTACCATATGTCCACTTGCATGGTGGGGCTTGAACCTGGACACTGGGCAGAAGGTACTATTAAATGCGCATGCGCCGTTCATCTTCAGAGACTTTCGGGGGTCTCCTTTTTCTCCGTACTGCGCAAGCACTGCGCCTGCGCAGTACATGGTGGACACTATCCGATGGGGGGACAGTTCTCTCCATTTTTTATTTTTTACATTCAGCGGGAAGTCGGCTGACAGCTGATGACTCAGTGGTTGCTGAGGACGTGGCGGCCGGCTTCCTGGCCCTCTCCTTAGAAACCAGCTATATACAGTGTAAAAAAACCAAACACAAATCACGGTAAAAATGCGGTACTTGCGTTTTGGTGCGGGTCCAAAGAATTCTATTACATGAAAAACGCCGCATTTTGCAGGAAAAAAGGTCCCCGACCCTTTCCAAAAACTCAGAGGCACTAAAATGCATTGATGTGAACATATTCCATAGGAACCCATGTTAAAAAAAAAAATTTCACTGCATTTCTGCAAAATGCATCGAAAAACGCAGTGTGAATTAGTGTGAATCAAGCCTCAGACTGCACAGAGGGGGAATTGTGCATGCGCCTTTGTTTACGTTTATTTCTTAGTATACAAATTGTAGACGCTTTCTACAAAGTCTTAATTGCATAAATTCACCTTAATTTTACTCATCAAGGCAATTTTGAGAAAACGCTGTTATAGTGCGAGTTATAGTGTTACTATATATATATCTATCTATCTATCTCCCCTCCGCTGTCTGTACATCGGTGTTGCTTTTATATGTGGCGTTACAATAAAGGCAATTTTTTTTGTATCTTCAGTTGGGTGTGCAGCCATCTGGATCTTTGTTACTTGAATCGCCTCAGTTGCAACTAGGCCTGCACCCCAGACTATACAGACCATACAGCTGAGTGCTGACTCATCTTGGAGCAGTAGGAGCATATGTACGCATCAAGTTGCTATGCAATGCAATATTTGTCACACTACTGTCTTAATGAAAAAAGACTTTAGCTATTTGGATTGAAAGTAGGCAAATAACAGTGGGGAAAGTCACCACAATGTCTGCAATTTTCTTAATCTAACATAAATAGCCTAATAGATGGTTTCCACATGTTGCTAATTTTGATTTTAGTTGTTGCACTGTGTTGCAGTGTGATCATGTAAAGTGACAACTTGCTTAAATAGTGCTGCAGTTTTTTTTTCTTTGTTTTTAATGAACCTTTTTGTTCTTAAATGGTTATTGTAGGGTGTTGAAGATGCTTTCTATACACTGGTCCGTGAAATCCATCAGTACAGGATGAAAAAACTGGACAGCAATGAAGACAGCAACCAAGGCTGTATCCGATTGCCCTGCTCTCTCATGTAAATAGGTAAGAGCATTACAGCCTTTACAAATCCGCAATTTGTAGTGCAAGTGGCCCAGTAGTAGACTGGGCCATGTATAGGCATGATGAAATCTACTCTAATGATGAAATCCAGTGGCAGAACTGGATTTTATAATTGGGGTGACAGTAGTGCATGTAGTTATAGGTTAGTACATTAGGTTTCTGCACCAATAACCAAGCGTTGGTAGTGTGCCTTGGGTGCAAGCTGCTTTCTATGGTGTCAGACACAGAACAGGAGGAGCCAAGAGCACCGACAGGAACCTAGAAGAGGGAGTTTGGCCCACTCTGTACAATATGAATACCTTCCTAAAATGGTGCACGTTCAGGAGATGTAAAGTACCTGTAGGTACAATGAATTACTGCTTTAAACCCATAGAGATGCTGCGTAATGACTTCACAGCAGATGTCTTACAAATATGAGCTGAAGTAGCTTTTTTTAACTTTTTTAAACGGGTCTCATCCAGAGCACCTGAAAATCCCGGTTTAGTCATTGCTGACAAAGGAGGTTCAACCAACTATTAACTCTAGGGTTCACTTACTTTTTCTGGCAGCACTATGAATGTTAATGGTTGTGTTCAGTAAAGACACAAAGGATTGCTTTTGTGTTTATCAGCTTAAGCACACTATTTTTGTCTATTCTGGTGAGGATCAGATCACTTTTTATGGCAAATTGCCACAGAAAACCACCTCCCTTAATTCTAATTCTAGTGCGTCTCTCTCTCCCCTCTCTCCCCCTCTCTCTCCCCTCTCTCTCCCCTCTCTCTCCCTCTCTCTCCCTCTCTCTCCCTCTCTCTCCCTCTCTCTCCCCTCTCTCTCCCCTCTCTCTCCCCTCTCTCTCCCCTCTCTCTCCCCTCTCTCTCCCCTCTCTCTCCCCTCTCTCTCTCTCTCTCTCTCTCTCTCTCTCCCCCCCTCTCCCGGCGCTCGCTCTCTCCCGGCGCTCTCTCCCGGCGCTCGCTCTCTCCCGGCGCTCGCTCTCTCTCGCTCTCTCTCCCGGCTCTCGCTCTCTCTCCCGGCGCTCGCTCTCTCTCGCTCTCTCTCCCGGCGCTCGCTCTCTCTCGCTCTCTCTCCCGGCGCTCGCTCTCTCTCGCTCTCTCTCCCGGCGCTCGCTCTCTCTCGCTCTCTCTCCCCGGCGCTCGCTCTCTCTCGCTCTCTCTCCCGGCGCTCGCTCTCTCTCGCTCTCTCTCCCGGCGCGCGCTCTCCCTCGCTCTCTCTCCCTCGCTCTCTCTCCCTCGCTCTCTCTCCCTCGCTCTCTCTCCCTCGCTCTCTCTCCCTCGCTCTCTCTCCCTCGCTCTCTCTCCCTCGCTCTCTCTCTCCCTCGCTCTCTCTCTCCCTCGCTCTCTCTCTCCCTCGCTCTCTCTCTCCCTCGCTCTCTCTCTCCCTCGCTCTCTCTCTCCCTCGCTCTCTCTCTCCCTCGCTCTCTCTCTCCCTCGTCTCTCTCTCCCTCGCTCTCTCTCTCTCCCTCGCTCTCTCTCTCTCCCTCGCTCTCTCTCTCTCCCTCGCTCTCTCTCACTCCCTCGCTCTCTCTCTCTCCCTCGCTCTCTCTCTCTCTCCCTCGCTCTCTCTCTCCCTCGCTCTCTCTCTCCCTCGCTCTCTCTCTCCCTCGCTCTCTCTCTCCTCGCTCTCTCTCTCCCTCGCTCTCTCTCTCCCTCGCTCTCTCTCTCCCTCGCTCTCTCTCGCTCTCTCTCTCTCGCTCTCTCTCGCTCTCTCTGTCGCTCTCTCTGTCGCTCTCTCTGTCGCTCTCGCTCGCTCGCTCTCTCTCCCTCGCTCTCGCTCGCTCGCTCTCTCTCGCTCTCTCTCCCTCGCTCGCTCTCTCTCGCTCTCTCTCCCTCGCTCTCTCTCGCTCTCTCTCCCTCGCTCGCTCTCTCTCCCTCTCTCTCCCTCGCTCTCTCTCCCTCTCTCTCCCTCGCTCTCTCTCCCTCTCTCTCCCTCGCTCTCTCTCCCTCTCTCTCCCTCTCTCTCCCTCGCTCTCTCTCCCGGCGCTCGCTCTCTCTCCCGGCGCTCGCTCTCTCTCCCGGCGCTCGCTCTCTCGCCCGGCGCTCGCTCTCGCCCGGCGCTCGCTCTCTCGCCCGGCGCTCGCTCTCTCGCCCGGCGCTCGCTCTCTCGCCCGGCGCTCGCTCTCTCGCCCGGCGCTCGCTCTCTCTCGCTCTCTCTCCCGGCGCTCGCTCTCTCTCGCTCTCTCTCCGGCGCTCGCTCTCTCTCGCTCTCTCTCCCGGCGCTCGCTCTCTCTCGCTCTCTCTCGCTCTCTCTCCCGGCGCTCGCTCTCTCTCGCTCTCTCTCGCTCTCTCTCCCGGCGCTCGCTCTCTCTCGCTCTCTCTCCCGGCGCTCGCTCTCTCTCGCTCTCTCTCCCGGCTCTCGCTCTCTCTCCCGCGCTCTCGCTCTCTCTCCCGGCTCTCGCTCTCTCTCCCGGCTCTCGCTCTCGCTCGCTCGCTCTCTCTCGCTCTCTCTCCCTCGCTCTCTCTCGCTCTCTCTCTCCCTCGCTCTCGCTCGCTCTCCCGGCGCTCGCTCTCGCTCGCTCTCCGGCGCTCGCTCTCGCTCGCTCTCTCTCCCGGCGCTCGCTCTCGCTCGCTCTCGCTCGCTCTCCCGGCTCTCGCTCTCTCTCCCGGCTCTCGCTCTCTCTCCCGGCTCTCGCTCTCTCTCCCGGCTCTCGCTCTCTCTCCCGGCTCTCGCTCTCTCTCCCGGCTCTCGCTCTCTCTCCCGGCGCTCGCTCTCGCTCGCTCGCTCTCTCTCGCTCTCTCTCCCTCGCTCTCTCTCGCTCTCTCTCCCTCGCTCTCTCTCGCTCTCTCTCTCCCTCGCTCTTCGCTGCTCTCCCGGCGCTCGCTCTCGCTCGCCTCTCCGGGCGCTCGCTCTCGCTCGCTCTCTCTCCCGGCGCTCCTTGCTCGCTCTCTCTCCCGGCTCTCGCTCTCTCTCCCGGCGCTCGCTCTCTCTCCCGGCGCTCGCTCTCTCTCGCTCTCTCTCCCGGCGCTCGCTCTCTCTCGCTCTCTCTCCCGGCGCTCGCTCTCTCTCGCTCTCTCTCCCGGCTCTCGCTCTCCCGGCTCTCGCTCTCTCTCCCGGCGCTCGCTCTCTCTCCCGGCGCTCGCTCTCGCTCGCTCGCTCTCTCTCGCTCTCTCTCCCTCGCTCTCTCTCGCTCTCTCTCTCCCTCGCTCTCGCTCTCTCTCCCTCGCTCTCGCTCGCTCTCCCGGCGCTCGCTCTCGCTCGCTCTCCCAGCGCTCGCTCTCGCTCGCTCTCTCTCCCGGCGCTCGCTCTCGCTCGCTCTCTCTCCCGGCTCTCGCTCTCTCTCCCGGCTCTCGCTCTCTCTCCCGGCTCTCGCTCTCTCTCCCGGCGCTCGCTCTCTCTCCCGGCGCTCGCTCTCTCTCCCGGCGCTCTCTCCGGCGCTCTCTCCCGGCGCTCTCTCCCGGCGCTCTCTCCCGGCGCTCTCTCCCGGCGCTCGCGCTCTCTCTCCCTCGCTCTCTCCCTCGCTCTCTCCCTCGCTCTCTCTCCCTCGCTCTCTCTCCCTCGCTCTCTCTCCCTCGCTCTCTCTCCCTCGCTCTCTCTCCCTCGCTCTCTCTCCCTCGCTCTCTCTCCTCGCTCTCTCTCCCTCGCTCTCTCTCCCTCGCTCTCGCTCCCTCGCTCTCGCTCGCTCGCTCTCTCTCGCTCTCGCTCGCTCTCTCTCCCGGCGCTCGCTCTCGCTCGCTCTCTCTCTCCCTCGCTCTCGCTCGCTCTCTCTCCCGGCGCTCGCTCTCTCTCCCGGCGCTCGCTCTCTCTCCCGGCACTCGCTCTCTCTCGCTCGCTCGCTCTCGCTCGCTCGCTCTCTCTCGCTCGCTCTCGCTCGCTCGCTCTCCCTCGCTCTCGCTCTCCCTCGCTCTCGCTCTCTCTCCTCTCTCTCCCTCGCTCTCTCTCGCTCTCTCTCCTCGCTCTCTCTCCCTCGCTCTCGCTCTCGCTCGCTCTCTCTCCCTCGCTCTCTCTCTCTCGCTCTCTCTCGCTCGCTCTCGCTCGCTCTCGCTCTCTCTCGCTCTCTCTCGCTCTCTCTCGCTCTCTCTCGCTCTCTCTCGCTCTCTCTCTCTGTCGCTCTCTCTGTCGCTCTCTCTGTCGCTCTCTCTGTCGCTCGCTCTCTCTGTCGCTCTCTCTCGCTCGCTCTCTCTCCCTCGCTCTCTCTCCTCGCTCTCTCTCCCTCGCTCTCGCTCGCTCGCTCTCTCGCTCTCTCGCTCTCGCTCTCTCGCTCTCTCTCTCTCGCTCTCTCTCTCTCGCTCTCTCCCTCGCTCTCTCTCCCCTCTCCTCTCTCTCCCTCGCTCTCTCTCTCTCTCGCTCTCTCTCTCTCTCGCTCTCTCTCCCTCGCTCTCTCGCTCTCGCTCTCTCGCTCCCTCGCTCTCCCTCGCTCTCTCTCCCTCGCTCTCTCTCCCTCGCTCTCTCTCCCTCGCTCTCTCTCGCTCTCTCTCTCTCGCTCTCTCTCTCCCTCGCTCTCTCGCTCCCTCGCTCTCTCGCTCCCTCGCTCTCGCTCCCTCGCTCTCGCTCGCTCTCTCTTCCCGGCTTTCGCTCTCGCTCTCTCTCCCTCGCTCTCGCTCGCTCTCTCTCCCGGCTTTCGCTCTCGCTCTCTCTCCCTCGCTCTCTCTCGCTCGCTCTCTCTCGCTCTCTCTCGCTCTCGCTCGCTCTCTCTCGCTCTCTCTCGCTCGCTCGCTCTCTCTCCCTCGCTCGCTCTCTCGCCCGGCGCTCGCTCTCTCGCCCGGCGCTCGCTCTCTCGCCCGGCGCTCGCTCTCTCTCCCGGCGCTCGCTCTCTCTCCCGGCGCTCGCTCTCTCTCCCGGCGCTCGCTCTCTCTCCCGGCGCTCGCTCTCTCTCGCTCTCTCTCGCTCGCTCTCTCTCTCGCTCGCTCTCTCTCTCGCTCGCTCTCTCGCCCGGCGCTCGCTCTCTCGCCCGGCGCTCGCTCTCTCGCCCGGCGCTCGCTCTCTCGCTCTCTCTCGCTCTCTCTCGCTCTCTCTCCCTCTCGCTCGCTCGCTCGCTCTCTCCCCTCGCTCGCTCTCTCTCCCGCGCTCGCTCTCTCTCCCGGCGCTCGCTCTCTCTCCCGGCGCTCGCTCTCTCTCCCGGCGCTCGCTCTCTCTCCCGGCGCTCGCTCTCTCTCCCGGCGCTCGCTCTCTCTCCCGGCGCTCGCTCTCTCTCGCTCTCTCTCCCGGCGCTCGCTCTCTCTCCCGGCGCTCGCTCTCTCTCCCGGCGCTCGCTCTCTCTCCCGGCGCTCGCTCTCTCTCCGCGCGCTCGCTCGCTC
>NW_027507748.1:307990339-308036289 GCF_037356315.1 Lithobates pipiens | reverse complement strand
GACGAGTGAAGCACAGAGCAGATTGGGGTAAACTAAGGGGTTAAATAGAAATATATATAATTTTTTTCTTGTCTGTCCTGACAACATATGCTCATCACTTTGATCTAGGGCTGCAACTAACGATTATTTTCATAATCAATTAGTTGGCCGATTTATTTTTCGATTTAATTGGTTAATAACCTTAAAAAAAGTGGGTCAAATTGACGTTCATTTTCAACCACAGTGACAGGAAAATTTGGAAATAGAAAACTTCTCGGTCAAAGGAATTTGCAGACAGTGTATGCGGTTTTTGTTCAGAAATGAAGTGAAAATTTCAAACAAAATTCTTTCAGCGAATGTACAAAGATTTTTCATCTGAATATTCCCACCTGAAAATCCGTGAGGCCAGCACAAGGCTCGGTACGCACCTATGCAGTTTTTTTCTTTTGATCTGTTTCTGCAGTGCTTTTTGCTGTGTGTTTTTGATTTGTGCGCACGTGATTTTACTGCAATTTGCATTTTTTTGCATTTTTTTTGGGCAGATTAAAAAACACAAATTGCTGCAAAAACGCATTACATTATTTTCTGCAGCTTCTCCATTGAAGTATATTGAACCAAAAAAGCACAGTTTTGCGTTAAAAGACCCTGACCCTTTCCAAATATGCAGCGGCTGAAAAAAGCACAGATATGAACGTGTCCCATAGGAAACCATGTAAATGAACTGTGGTGCGTTTCTGCAAAAATCACCAATAAACCTATAGATGTGAACCAGGCTTAAGACGTGTAGTAACATAATGGGGTTAAAAAGACTAAAATTAGCCCTTTATAGTACAAAAAAGCAGATAATCACTACTGGAAGGGGTTCATTTTTTACTTTAGAGCAGTGAAAGTAATATTTACAGTAGTGATTATATTTTTGTGCTATAAAGGGCTCATTTTAGTTAATTTTTTTTTTTTTTTTTTACCCCCATTATGTTACTGGCCGATTAATCGATTATGAAAATGGTAATCGATTAGTTGTTTCAGCCCTACTTTGATCTGCAGATGAATGGAGCAGAGTAGCCACAAAAAAGTTACTTTTGCATTTTGTGAATTGTCTGAACTGTGTTTGCCAGAAGGGCCATTTGTTGTTTTTCTTGAGGTCTGTTGCTCACAGCTCAAAGTATGTGAGCTTATTTGTGGCAGAGTTGCGCGCTTTTTCAGACTTGAATAGGATATGCATGTAACGCACTTGTGTTTTGCGTGATTCCTTACCTCTTCTAGTAACAAGCTTTCCACAAAACAAAAAAACTCAAGCCTGAAACTGCTCGAGTACAAAGTTACAAAGGGATGAAACACTCCATAATCTCGTAAAAACACTGACACTCAGTAAATGGAGGCTCAGACTGGTCCCCCAAAGTTGCTTACTTCCCTGTTGAACTGGTTGAGGCTCTGTGACATCATCCTGTACAATACAGGCCCTGAAGTGTTGAAGGAAGAAAGTGAGGCCCCTGTCCTGCTGGAAGTGTACTTCATAATGTCCTGTGTTCTCTCATGGAAAATAAGATTTGTTTTTCCAATATTAACAAATTTTACAGCATGTTTTCACGTTCGTCGCAGTTATGTTTCCATTGATCAACTTAACAAAATTTGTTTATGTATTTTCCTGTTTTGCATTCTGCAGGTTTCAGTGGAACCAAACAAACCAGTTTATTACGTGACTGTATAAAAGGACAGCTGTTACATATTACTTTGATATTTAGCTCAGTCAATCTCTGATTGTTTTATAACACAAACAATGTAGTTGGTGGCTTGCAAGTAGGCATTTTGATGACTAAGGCTAACCATACATACCCTGTGGGCTGAATGAGAGAAATCAAACCATTCTCTGATGTATGATAAACCTGAATGGAGGAATCTCCTCTGCAGTTATTGCACCGATATTGATAGGATGAAGTCACTGGAGAAAATTTTTATGCCAGGCTCCTTTTTGATTTTTAAAACTTGCCGTCCATCATATAGCAATATGACATCAGCAAAGTGGTCGCGATATCCTGATCGGAAGTCATATGGCGTCGCAAGGATATCAAGCCGCTGCGTGCCCACGGGGGCACAGATCGCGGCGATCGTTGTTGGTGTGTGTCAGTCTGACACCCCGGCGACTCCGGTCTAGAGTCTCTGTCAGAGACTCTTTACCACATGATCAGCCGTGTCCAATCATGGCTGATCACGATGTAAACAGGAAGAGCCGTTGATCAGCTTTTCCTCAGTCACGTCTGACAGACACAAGTATAGGAGAGCCGATCGGCCGCTCTCCTGACAGGGGGAGTCTGCTGATTGTTTCAGTGCAGCCCCCCCCCCTCAGATGCCCGCCCAGGACCACCAGGGATGGCCATCACACTGGACCACCTGGTATGCCACCCTAGACCACCAGGCAGCTGCCAATCTGTGCCATTGTAAAATGCCTGCCAGTGCTGCCTCATTGGTGCTGCCTTATCTGTGCCCATTAGTGCAGGTTATCAGTGAAGAAGTAAACTTGCTTTTCTCTTACGTTCACAGCTCCTTTTAGACCATTAGGTTGTTATGCCACCTTCAGGAGAGGACTAGACATAACATGTAATAATAAAACTAGAACTTTCTAGTTCGGGCGGTCCCTTAGGTAACAACCTCACAGTCTACATTGCAGCTTCAGTTTTTTCCTGCATTGCAGCTTCAGTTTTTTTTCCTGCCTAGTGAAGAAGGACCTAGGAACCCTGTGGGCCCATCGGTCCATGTTTTTTTTTTTTCTGCAGAAGCTTTGCTTTTTGCGCAAGATTAAAGATCCTGTTATCTGCTATCAACAGCCGGCGCTGGGTCGGCCACGACATGCCTCCGCTCTAGGGGCGGTTGGTGAGCGTAATTGCTCCGGGGCACACACATGACTGGGCTACTGATGTCTGTGTCAGTGTGCTGGGCCAGCAGCCACCCCGTACTGATCGGAGAGTGGGTCTGTGATGGAATGTCTCCCAGCTCTTCAGGACTAGTAAGTACAGCTCTCCCTGCCTCTGTGGGGCTGAGCAGCTGGGCATTCCCTGGGAGGTCGAATCGGGGGTCCCTCACCTCCCTCTCTTCTCTCCCCATCTCCCCCCCCCCCCCCCCCCTGTGGGGGATGCTGCATGGGCTGCTGAGCGGTGTGTGTGCCATAGACAGTGGTTCTCCTGGGGGACTCTCACCTCTGGGGGGGGGGGGGGCTGCGCTGGCTGTGCCCTGGATGTGTGTAGGTCTCTCCCTGGGGGTGTCTGGAGGCTGTCTGTTGATCGCTGTAGCTCTGTTTCACAGCCATTTCTCTGCCTGTTTTTCACTGTCCCTCATGGTATACAGTGCTCAGCAGCCATTTTTGGTGTGACCAAGCAGCAGCATGCTCTGTGGCCATTTTCCTTGTGATTATGTCCTGTATACTGGACGCTCGGCGGCCATTTTCTTAAAGCCTGAACACGTTTTTTGTTTCAGTGCCATTCAGAGCAGCTCTCCCACCTATTTATCAGGGAGGATAATGAACCTGACTAGTACAATTATCCCCTACCCCTGTGGCAGGCTGTAGTGTAGGGGATCCCTAGCAGGTGGATCGGGTGGGGTTTTTACTGGCCCGTCTACTCCTCAGCTGAAAGTGTCAATATTTTTGCATGCTAGTTTTACGAGTGGGTTTGCATACTAGCATGTGTAGCGCTTAAAGAGGAAGTAAACCCTGTTGAGTTTACTTCCTCTTTCATTCCCTGCAAAGGCAAAGCATAATGGACTACTATGCATTGCATAGTAGTCCATTATGTGTCACTTACCTGACACAGGAGCCAGCGAAGTCACCGCTGTAGCCTGCCGCATCCATGTTCTCGGTGGGTCTCGCAGCTCCGCCGCTGTCATTCGGCAAAGCCGCGATGACGTCACTCCCGCGCATGCGCACGGGAGCGAGGATGCCACGCGCATGCGCCGTAGACAGCGGTGCCCGTCTTCGGGCAAATATCTCCTAAACCGTATAGGTTTGGGAGATAATTCTTTGACCTACAGGTAAGCCTTAATCTAGGCTTACCTGTAGGTCAAAGTGGTTTGTAAGGGTTTACAACCACTTTAAGGCCGGGTTCACACTGGTACCACAAACGCTCCGACATTGGGAGCTCATGTCACATGATGTGTGAAAATCAATGTTTTCCCTATGGGAGCCGTCTTAACTGGTCCGACTTTGAAAATGCTCCCTGCACTACTTTGGTCCGACTTTGATCCTACTTCAGCCCATTGAATATCACTGAGGTCGGATCGCCATCTTGACTGATCTGACTTTGGCATGTGACTTGTTCTGATCTTGAAGGGGAACTCCGCCAATTTTTTTTTTTTTTTTTTGAAGAATGCCATAGGTTCCACCCCAATAGTATACAGTCCCTTCGGTCTGGTATGGATTTTAAGGGGAACCTCCATGCCGAAAAAAGGCATTGGGGGTCCCTCCCAAAATTCACACCAGACCCTTAGCCGAGCACACAGCCTGGCAGGTCAGGAAAGGGGGTGGGGGGGGGGGGGCGAGCAAGTGTTCCCCCCCCCCCCCCCCAAATTGTAACAGGCCGCATGCTCTCAACATGGGGGGTGGGTGCTTTGGGGCGGGGGGACCTGCGTCCCACCCCAAAGCACCTTGTCCCTATGTTGAGTACAAGGGCCTCTTCCCAACAACCCTGGCCATTGGTTATCGGGGTCTGCGGGCAGGGGGCTTATCAGAATCTGGAAGCCCCATTTAACGGGGGGGGGGGCCCTCAGATCCTGCCCCACTCTATGTGAATGAGTATGGAGTACATTGTACCCCTACCCATTCACCAAAAAAAAAAAAAAATGTCAAAACATTACACATTTTAAAAGTAATTAAGGTTCCGCCATCTCTTTCGATCTCTTCTACCCTCTCTGGGTTTTCTCCTCTGATGTCTTCTAACCCTCTCCAGTTCTTCTCCTTCTGTCAGCTGTCTTCTTCACTGTTTTTTTTTTTTTTTTTTTTTTTTTGCTGGGTCTTCTCCACTGTCTTCTTCCTCTGTTCTTTCGATGTTGACTCTACACTCTCTCCCTCTCTAATGCTGGGTGCATGGTGTGCCACTACTTTATATGCATGGGGCGGGGTCACCAGGTGATGTCGTCTGGAGGCTCCACCCCTGTTGACATCACCTCCCAGGGCATGATGGGGCGGTGACATTATTATTATTCACGATTTATATAGCGCCAACGGTTTACGCAGCGCTTTACAATGTATAAGAGGGGACAACACAATTACAGTACAATACAAAAGGTACAGGAGGGCCCTGACGACGGAGCTGACTTAATTACTTTAGAAACCTGTGTAATGTGTGTTATTTTTTTTTTTTTTTTTTGAATGGGTAGGGGTACAGTGTTCCCCATGCTCATTCACATAGGGTGGGGGGCCCCCTCGTTAAAGGGGGCTTCCAGATTTCCATAAGCCCCCCCCCTGCCCGCACATCCCGATAACCAACGGCCAGGGTTGTCGGGAGGAGGCCCTTGCCCTCATCAACATGAGGTTAAGGTGCTTTGAGGTGGGGGGGCACAGAGCCCTCTCTGCCCCAAAGCACCTCTCCCCCCAATGTTGAGGGCATGCTGCCTGGTATGGTTCAGGAGGGGAGAGGGTACTCGCCCCTAAAGACTCATACCAGACACAGTGCCTGGTATTGTCAGGGATCGAAGTCGGACTTCAAGTCCAGGGGAAAATCGGATCGAAAGTGGTACAACTGTCGCGTTGTACCAGTGTGAACCCAGCCTAAGAGAGGAACTCCCCCCCCCCCCCCCCCCCAATCTTCTCTAGGCTCACAGAGCACATTAGACCTATTTTTTTTTTTTCTATTATCTGTTACCTAGGTGTGGTTGCCTCACAGGGGTTTAGTTTACCTCCCACTATGCACGGTACAATCTGCAGTCTGTTATTTTCAGCTGATGGCCATTTTTAATCTCCACCGGTCTCACAGAAACCTTCTGTTGCCACTAGAGAGCTGGGAAGGATGAATTGTAAACTCTTATGCCCCGTACACACGAGCGGACTTTTCGACATCCAAACTCCGACGGACTGAGTCCGGCGGACTATCCGATCGTGTGTGGGCTGCAACGGACTTTAGCGAAGCTAAAGTCTGACGGACTTTAGAAATGAAGCATGCTTTAAATTTTCCCGACGGAACTCCGCCGGACCCGGTCCCCTTTGAAAAATCCGCTCGTGTGTGTGCTACTCCGACGGACTAAAACCGACGCTAGGGCAGCTATTGGCTACTGTCTAGGAACTTCCTACGTCGAATCCAGTCGTACGTCATCACGTTCGACTCCGTCGGAGTTTGGTGTGATGGTGTGTGGTCAAGTCCGTTCGGTCGAAAAGTCCGCCAGAACTCCGTCGGAACTCCGGCGGAACTCCGGCGGAACTCCTTTGGAGGTCTGTCAGACTTAATCCCTCTCGTGTGTACGGGGCATTAAGCTCTTGATGGAGGACTGGTTACTGGGTATACTTTGTCTTCACTCACCTGGTTTTCTGACTATACAAGCCTGAGTGGAGAGGTCGGTCTTATAGTAAATTTACAGCCTTCGCACAAGACTGTCTTTTAGGCCTAAGGTTTAATGTTAAACTTTGCATCTTAGGTATGATGTGTAGTAACCATTTTGGTGCTACTGGGTTTGCATATGGAGTTGCATTTTTGTCTGTTACCTGGGTGTGGCTGCCTTCCTACATATGGATCAATCTGCAGTCAATTAACAACTCAGCTGGCAGAAGTATAATCTCCACTTGTCTTAGAGTTCTCCATTCCCACTAGTGCAGAGCTGGGAGGGAGAAAGTGTAAACTCCAGAGCTTTTTTGATGAAGGGCTTGTCACCTGGTGTAATGCCTTCACTCACTTGGGAATTGACCTTACAAGCCTCAGTAGTTCTGTGGGGTTCATCCTACCATACACATTCTCTGTGATAGAAATCAGTGTCAGGGAAAATGTATAGCTTTAGCACAAGTCTCTTTTGGGCCTAAGATTTTATATTTATATCATGGGCCTGATGTGTGGTAACCATTTTTTGTGCTACCAGTTTTGTATGTGGAGTCACATTTATGTTAACATGGCATTCTTATGCTTGCACTCTAGCCAGGTCCTGAAGTTGTTCAGGTCCAGGGTTTATTGCTACATCCAGCTGCTGGTTTTCACCCTTGCTTACTGCGAACCTGTAGCATCTAGAGCAGGGGTCTCAAACTGGCAGCACTCCAGCTGTTGCAGAACTACAAGTCCCATCATGCCTCTGCCTGTGGGAGTCATGCTTGTAATGGTGAGCCTTGCAATGCATCATGGGACTTGTAGCTTTACAACAGCTGGAGGGCCACAAGTTTGAGACCCCTGCTCTAGAGGTACTGCAAAGGTTGGACATTTCTTTGGATAATCTGTTGTAGCTAAAGCTACATAAGAGGCTTATGATGTCCACAGGAACACTCTGTCCCTCCGGATGGCCGTCGTATGACGTCCTTGGTTTCCCAGCGGTATAGGGGGTGCAAAGTAAAATAATCTTTTTGTTTTTTTGTTAATAGCACAAAAAATAAAAACTGCAGAGGTGTACAAATGGCACCAAAAGAAAGCTCTATTTGTGGGAAAAAATTTTAATTTGGTTAGTGTTGCATGACCGTGCAATTGTCATTCAAAATGTTACAGCGCTGAAAATTGGCCTGGGCAGGAAGGGGGTGAAAATGCCCTGTATTGAAGTGGTTAAACGGTGCACAGCAGGGGTCCCCTGCAGAGCTTTTAAGTGTCAGCAGTAGATATTTAACATATAGAGTATCATTGGCTTTCGCTGCAGCAGTAGTGTAAAGCCCCTTTCACATGGGGTGGATCAATAATGATCCCTGCACACTGTGCAGGGACCGCCCTGTCAGCTCTCCGCTCTACTCTATGGGGATCGGATGAGCACGGACCGTCTGTCCGTGTTCATCAGATCCGCTGTGCAGACGGATAGAAAAATAGGATTTTCCTCCGTCTGCAGAATCGGACAGTAGCGGGTGTCTGCGGATATTCATCCGCAGACACCCGCTATCCCATAGGGATGCATGTATGTCCGTATTTCATCCGCAAACGGATGGATGAAATACGGACATACCGTCCGCATGTGTGAAAGGGGCCTAACACTCCAGCTTTTTACATGTGCTTTACTTATGAGTGCTGGGATTATCTATCTTGTACCGCAGTGGTTCCCTCTTCAGAGCTTTCTTGCAAATGGTTAGAAACTTGTGTTGCAACAAATTTGCAGTCTGTAGGTTATGCGTTTTGGGGTAGTGTTTATCTTGCATCAAAAATGTTATACCTCTTCCATGGCCTTGTGTAGATGACATGATGGTTGTTGTTGTTGTTGTGTGTTTTTTTTTTTTTTTTTTATACTGCTGCATTTATGTAGTGTGTATCCTTGTGCCACAAGAGGTGTTGTATCGTACAGGGCTACAACCATATTTTGCATGGGCAGCGCAGTGGCTTGGTGTTTGTGCTTCTGCCAGGCCGCCCTGAGGTTATCTGTTCAGATCCAACCATGCCATCAGAGTCCTGCATGTTTTCCAAGTATGCAAGTGGTGCTAAAAGCCATGGCTGCAAGGCAGAATATAAGGGCAGCAACTTGGTTGCTTACCTGCTGCCATTTCACATAAGGCTCTGATAAACACAGCCAGCAGCAGCGCTTTCTCATCTTGAGCAATGATTGCAATAAGTGAGGTGGTTGCAGGCGTTCATAAATACATGCATGTGCAATTAGATGTGTATGCACTCCAAATTAGCAGAAAGGGCATTTGGAGGCTTGTTCTAGTGGATTTTTGGCATCCCGTAATCTGTAAAGAACGATAGCCGGGTTGGCATTTTAGGCAATCCCTGCAGCTTAGTCTTTTCAGGTGCCAGTGGGTGCACCGTAACTTGGAGTATCAGCGCTGTCTCGGGTATCAGCGTTCCTTATACATACCTGTATCTGTCAGTCAGTACTGATCTCTGTAAGGCAATTGTTTTTTGCAGGCTTGAACAAGATTTACACTGCTTGAAGCTTGCTAAATGGATGTTGTAGACCTTTTTGTTTTGTTTCCTTTTATCTAGTAATATGAAAGCTTTAGGGTTCTAAAACCAATCCATTGTCTAAGCATTTCTCAAGCTGCATCCACTAGTGTCATTAAAGTGGAAGTCCGTGCTAAAACTAAAATCCCTGCATCTATAGCCAATCACTATACATAACTTTTTCTGAAGTCTATTGGACCAGATCCCACACTGAGCTGCCAGCTGTGACTTTGCTGTGCAGGCGGATGCAGAGTACAAGTCTGACAACGGAGGCCCCATAGTAAGTCTTAGTCTATGGGTGACGTCACATCCCATTAATTTCTTAGCCGTTGTCGGCTGTGTTCTCTGCAGAGCTTCCGCTGCTGGAGATCCTGTCGGATCGCCTGCAGAAAAGGTATGTATATACTCATAGTTAACACCAGGGGCAGTGGAGGAGCAGTCCTGCTGCTCGCAGGACTTTTTCTAACGTCCTGCAAGCATACCCGCACTTGGGCTCTCAAACTGGGGCTGCAGGGGCGACGTTTTTTTCAGGCGCTTTACAGGCACTATATTTAGCCCAAAATGCCCCAGTGTGAAAGGATTTTAAGGGCGGGTTGCAACACTGACAAAACACACCCTTCAACACACCCACAGCCCACCCTGCAACAACAAGGCACAATCTGACAACTACGGTTTTCCTCCGCTGTTTGCATAGCTTTCAGTTGTGACAATCAAATGGTATCTCCCATCAAAAAATGCCTCCTACGATGCATGCGCAATGGTGACGTCACGGCAGCTGATCGGGAAATCAACTGGAGTGCCATTCTATACTACGTGGGTACTTTTTGGACGGAGGGGACTATTTGGTAGAACACTGGCTTTAAGTGCCAGCAAAGAGCTTTTTGATAAGTGATCGGGCTGTGCTTTTTTGTGTACAGTAGAAGATTTGCTGTTGGTCTATTACACATTTGTGGTTCAGAATGAGTGGACTTACCTGGACGCTTGCTTTTCTTTTAATCATGCATTTTTTTCCCTCATTGTTTTTAGATCCTTTTGGGGGAAAAGTACTACACAGATGATTGAGTTTTAGGTTTATTTTTAGGATGCCTGTGTTAAAGTAGAAGTTCAGCTTAAAACTAACTAAATCTACTGTCCGTAAATGCACACATCCCAGTTCTCTGAGGAGAGAGAGAGAGTGTGAGTTCCTACGAGTTCTCCTCTCCTATAGTCAGTCAGCCACATCCCACACAGTTAGAACACACGCATGGGGAACACAGTTAACCTCTTGATTGCCCCCTAGAGTTAACCCCTTCCTGCCAGTGACATTGACACAGTAATCTGCATTTTTATAGCACTGATCGCTTTATAAATGCAAATGGTCCCAAAAATGTGCCTGGTATGACCGCCATAATGTCGCAGTCGCAATTAAAAATCGCAGTTCGCAGCCATTACTAGGACAATTATTTTTTTTTTTTAAATGCCCTAAATCTATCCCCCATTTTGTAGACACTATAACTTTTGCGCAAACCAATCAATCTATGCTTTTTCCGAATAAAAAATAAATAAAATAAGTGTGTGTGTGTATGTATATGTGCACACACACACACACACACACACACACACACACACACACACACACACACACACACACATTATATTATATACACACACACACACACACACACACACACATATTATATTATACACACACACACACACACACACACACACACACATATATATACACACACACACACACACACACACACACACACACACACACACACACACACACACATATATATATATATATATATATATATATATATATATATATATATATATATATATATATATATATATATATATATATATATATATATATATACACACACGTATGTGTGTATGTACATTTTTACCAAAAATATGTAGAATAATACATATCGGCCTAAGCTGAGGAAAAAATTGGCTATTTATTACAGAAAAAAGTAAAAAAAATATATATTTTTTTCTCAAAATTGACGCTTTTTTTTTTGTTATTCTTCCTTTTTGAGAAAAAACCTACCCCACTCCCTTTCTCACTCCACTCCCCCTCCGTTCATTATTCCCTCTAACATTAAAGCATATCTCTCCGTTTTCTTGAATATATCCCATTGAGTCCATGTCTTTTTTGGTATTTTCCTTTCATGTCTTCCATCGTATGGATCGACTCTTCCATTACCCTCACCCACTCCACCCTCCTTACCCATTCATTTATTGTTGGGACCTGCTGGATTTTCCAATGAAGGGGGATCAAGGCTTTGGCTGCGTTTAAGTATGGGGTTAGTGACTGTTTGAGAAGGGAATTGCATTCTATAGAGTCGTGGAACAGGCAGACCCATGGGTATTTTTCAATCCTTTCCCCTAGTGATGCACCGAAATTTCGGCCGCCGAAACATATCGGCCGAAAATTCCCTTTTCGGCAATTTGCCGAAAGAGAAAAACGGCCGATAATGGAGCCGAAAATGGGGCGTGGCCTGGGTGGGGGGCGGGGCTCCGCCCCCCGGTGACGCCAATCATGGGGGGTGTATAGCGCAGGAGAACCACCTCCGCCGCCTATTTGATCACAGCGACGGGAACATCACAGCTTTCATTTCAATAGCTGTGTGTTCCCGGCTGCGCGCACTTAGATAGACAGATCATCCGCAGGATTGGACGGATGCTCTGTCTATCAAAGTGCCCGGACAAGGGGGAGGGGCTGCGTGTGACAGCACGCGGCCGGGAACACACAGCTATTGAAATGAAAGCTGTGATGTTCCCGGCGCTGTTATCAAACAGGCGGCGGAGGCGGCTCTCTTCCCTACACACAGTGCACAGGCTGCAATGGGGCACACTGGCTGCAATTGGCTGCAATGGGGCACACTGGCTGCAATGGGGCACACTAGCTGCAATTGGCTGCAATGGGGCACACTGGCTGCAATGGGGGATGCCTCCTGTACCACGTCCTCTGTCTCTGACCATCTTCTCTACCACGTCCCCAGTCTCTGACCACCTCCTGTACCGTGTCCCCAGTCTCTGACCACCTCCTGTACCGTGTCCCCAGTCTCTGACCACCTCCTGTATAAAAATATTTTTTAAAAAGTCATTTTCGGTATCGGTGCTGTTTCGGTTTTCGGCCTAGTGTATTTTTCATTTTCGGTATCGGTTTCGGCACCAAAAAACCCATTCGGTGCATCCCTACTTCCCCTGTTATCCGATATATTATTTCAATTATTTGATTCCAATAAGGTGTTATTTTGAGACCGTCCCACCACAGATGTTTGAAGGTCCCCAATTCCGTACAGCCCCTCCAGCATGTTGGGGGGACATCATTTCTAATCCTCTGCACTTTTATGGGGATCATATACCATCTAGCTAGTAACTTATAGGACATTTCAATCGCTTGTGAGTCTTTTGATGTGTGAGTCATTCTGATTATTTTATTCCTGTGTTCATCGTTTCTATGTGAGCCTATTTAATTTTCCCGTTTTTTCAAGATATGCAGGATACCCATAGTCTGCCTCCTCTCTAAGTATTTTATATAGTTTGGATATTCTTCTAACCAGACTTTCTCTAGTGGTCTCAATTGTGTCTTATCCCGTAGTGGCTGTGGTAGACTTTGTGCAAAGTGAACAATTTGAGAATATCTCCATCTATCTAATGGCTTATTCCCCCATTCCTGTGTAATTTCCCTGTAAGTGTAAATACTACTCCCATTCATCACCTCCTGTAGTGTTATTTCCTTTTTTGTTTGCCCATCTACTAAAATATAGTCGTTCCTCCTTCCCTGGTGTAAAGTAATTACTGTCTAGTAGCGACATAAGTGGGGAGTTATAACTCCACCTGTGCCACTTTTGTATACTATCCCATATTTTAAGTGTAGTCCTTGTTAAAATACTCGTGCTTACTCCTAATTCTCGAAACTGAGGTGGTATCCATATCATCTTGTCTATATCCGTCCTACCTAATGTGATTTCCAACTCCACCCAACTTTTCTGTTTCTTATTGTGAATCCAATCCGTTACTCTAGAGATCGCTATTGCTTCATGGTACTTTTTAAAATCTGGTTAAGCTACTCCCCCTCTATCTTTATCTTTCACTAGTATGTTGTATGCGATACGGGGACTTTGACGCGCCCAAAGGAACTTCACAACTAATGATTTTAATTTACTAAAATAACTCTGAGGGAGGGAGAGTGGAACCATTTGAAATGTATATATGGCTATGGGTAATATAAACATTTTGATTGCATTTATCTTGCCCATCCATGTGAGAGCCTTATACTGCATACTCTTAAGCTGATTTTTAATTTTATTAAGGAGGGGTATATAATTTGCTTCACAGAGATTGTCCACTTGGTCCGTCAATTTTATGCCCAAGTAGCTCGGTTCTCTTTCACTCCATCTGAACGGAAGACGCGCGGAGATTGCTCTCCGCTCCACCTCCGACAAGTTCAAGATCTCTGACTTGGTCATGTTTATTTTAACCGCTTCGCGCCTGCCCTATAGCCGAAAGACTGCTACAGAGCGGACGCTATCTGCCGGGAGGCCGTCCCTGGACGGCCTCCTGTTTACTTCCGCAATGTGCGCCGCCGCGGGTGCGCATCAGGGAAGTTTTGTTTGCCGTGTCCCCCGGAGACAGGCAATCACAGATCGCTGTAAACGGCCAATCAAAGCACCCGTTTACAGCGCGATCGTAGCTGCCAATGGGAGATGATCTCATTTCCCTGTCTCTCCCTCCTCACAAAGAGACAGCATGTGAGGAGAGAGAGGATCTGTGAGTGTTAGTTTATGAAATCTGTCAGCCCCGGCGCCACGTGCCATATCGGTGTCACCTGTGATCAGTGCTACCTGTCAGTGTCATCTGCCACATCAGTGTCACCTGTCAGTGCCATTTGTGATCACTAAGAATGTCACAAAGGTTATATTCAGCCGAGGAGGCATACGATATTCTTGCAGCCGACGAGAGCAACGGGGAGCTCTCCGCTTCAGATTCCTCCTCATATTCAGATTGTGAGTCTGACGTGCACTACGAGCCTGTCGGCAGCGGTACAATGACAGCCTCAGAGGAGGAAGATGAGAGTCCGCCCGTCAAACGCGTACTGGTGAGGAGGCGGTACCATCCACCAGCAACGCAGTGCCATCCACCAGCACCACAGTACCATCCACCAGCACCACAGTACCTCGGCAAAGGCCAAGTACCAGTGTGTCAACTCAGCCCCAAAGGTTTAGGTCCCTTGCCACCCTTTCCTTATTCCCTCCAGAACCCCTTGTGGCTTCCTACTAACTCAGGAGAAGCTAACGTTCCCCCTTTCACTGCCAACCCAGGAGTCCAGGTGGACACACACAATTTTTCCCTGAGGGACTTTTTCCACTTAATTTTTACCGAGGACATGCTTGAATCGATTGTGGTCCAGTCCAACCTATATGCCCAACAATTTATTGTAAGCAACCCAACGTCCTATAATGCCCGTCCCTATGAGTGGAGAGTCCTAACAGTGGAGGAGTTTAAAAAATTTTTGGGCCTCACATTTTGTATGGGACTAAACAGAAAAAATTAAATACGTGCATATTGGTCATCCCGCCCCATCTATCACATGCCCATCTTTTCCTCAATAATGCCCCGGACCAGATATCTCATGATTATGAGATTCCTACACTTAAACGACAATACCCAGTGCCTTCCCCGAAATGACCCAAATTTTGATAAACTTTACAAAATTCTGCCACTGATAAATTATTTTTCTGAGATCTTCCCCCAGTTGTTTACCCCAGACCAACACATGTGTGGATGAGTCCCTGATCAAATTTTTCGGGCAGGCTGGGCCTAAAACAATTTATTCCCTCCAAAAGGGCCCGCTATGGGGTGAAAATTATAAATTGTGCGACCGAGCCACAGGGTATACATATTCCTTCATGGTATACAAAGGGAAGGACACCCAGCTACATCCCCCTAATTGCCCCGAATACATCGGATCGAGTGGGAAAGTTGTTTGGGAACTCATAAACCCACTCCTGGAGAAAGGCTACCATCTCTATGTGGACAATTTTTACACAAGTTTACCCCTGTTCCGCAACCTCCATAGAAAGAAAACTCCAGCATGTGGCACCGTAAGGATGAACCGGAAGGGCTTTCCTCAAAGCCTCGTTAACAAAAAGTTAAGAAAAGGGGAAGTGGCGAGTTTACGGAACGAGGAAATTTTGGCAGTGAAGTGGAGGGACAGAAGGGATGTGTACATGCTTTCTTCGATCAACAACAATACATTCGTTGAGATCACCAGGAGGAATGGCCCAATACAAAAGCCAACTTGTATCCATGAGTACAACATGTTCATTGCCGACTTCAACAACCAGATGCTCGAACCCTACCTTTCCACAAGAAGAAAATACCAGTGGTATAAAAAAAATCTATTTATTTCTTTAATTTAGCCATATACAACATGTATGTAATCTATCGAACATCCACAGAAAGACCCATACCCTTCCTTGGCTACCAGGAGGAAATCGTCGCTGCCCTTGTATACCCCAACGGCCCACCAGAAAACATTTGATCCAATGTAATTGGCAGACTCTCTGAACGCCACTTTCCTGATAAAATCCCTCCCAGACCAACAGGCCGAAGACCTCAGAAAAAATGTTAGGGGTGTGCAGCAAACAAGGATTGAGAAGAGACACCACTTATCATTGTGCCCGAAGCCCTTCCCAACCAGGCCTCTGCATAGGTGACTGTTTCCGCCGTTACCATACTTCAGTGAATTATTAGTAAAGTATGGTAACCATAACCCTCACTTCCTGCCATTTACCTTCACACCCCTTATGCCTCTGCTTGCTCTGTAACTGACCCTGGCTTGTTATTCAACCACGCTTCTGCCTACTGATTCTGTTTATGCCTCTGCCTGATCTGGAACTGACCCTGGACTGTTTGACCATGCCTCTTGCCTGCCTCTTGGACTGATCTTGTACCCTCCCAGTGGACTAGTGGGATTCATAACAGGGGTCTCACATATGTGAGGGGCTCCATAATTGTTTTTCTGGATTAAGGAGACAATTTAATTTGTTTTCTCATTCCTAGATTAGGGTCTGGAGACTTGGAGGCTTCAAAGAGATTTGGGTGGGAGAAGCCTCTACCCCTATCCCCATTCTGTCCTGAACGAGGCCCTACTTCTGCCTCCTGCCTGTAGGACCTATACCACCATGCCTCTGCCTGCCGCATGAACTGACCACACCACATGGATGGACCATGTTCCTGCCTACTACCAGGACCAATATTTTGGCACTGCTGACAATCTCTGCCTGCACTGACCTTGGACTGTATATGGGCAGTATCCCTGCCCGCTGCCTATATTGACTATGGACAGTATACCTGCCTGTTCCCTGTAAAATTGTGTTTGCTTTTGCTGACCAAGTCCCTGCCTGCTGCCTGGACCAGTGCTATCATCCTGTGGACAACTGCGCTGCTAAAACCACAGGTAATCTTTTGTTTACTCTTTGCTCAGCAGAATGTATTTTGGGGTGTAATTCTTGGTATGTGCATGCTATGTGTCCCTGGAACACCTGAATAAATGAGTGACTTGTATAGCGCTACCTATGCAAACTGAATCGCCTCAGGTCGCTTTCTTGCCACCGGTGTCCATCCGATGGTGTTCCTTGCATGTTGGGCCTCTGTATGTGGCTAAGCTGTGTAAAAGTCTCACACATTTGGTATTTCCATACTCAGGAGGAGTAGCAGAACGTATTTTGGGGTGTAATTTTTGCTATGTACATGCTATGTGTTGGAAATATCTTATAAATGGACAACTTTGCATAAAAAAAAAAGTGTTTTCATTTTTTTCCACATTTTCCCAAAACGTCTGGAAAAAATGAACCATTCAAAAGACTCATTATGCCTCATAGATTATACGTTGGGGTGTTAGCTTTCCAAAATGGGGTCACTTTGTGGGCGTTTCTATTGTCCTGGTGCTCCAGGGCCTTCAAAAATGTAATAGGCGGTTGAGAAATGAGATGTGTAATTTATGCTCCTAGAACGCCTGATGGTGCTATGTCAATATTGGGCCTCTGTATGTGGCCAGGCTGTGTAAAAGTCTCACACATTTGGTATTGCCATACTCAGGAGTAGCAGAATGTATTTTGGGGCATCATTTGTGGTATACACATGCCATGTGAGAGAAATAACCTATTACATTGAAAATTTTGTGAGGGGGAAAAAAAGAATCTTAATTTTGCAAAGAATTGTGGGAAAAAAATGACAACCTCAAAAACCTCACCATGCATCTTAGTAAATACCTTGGAATGTCTACTTTCAAAAAAGGGGTCATTTGGGGGGTATTTGTACTTTCCTGGCTTGTTCTGGTCGCAACAAATGATAGGCCACCAGTACATCAGGTGTGATCAATTTTTTTTATGATTCGCACCACAGCTTGTGGACTCTCTAACTTTCACAAAGGCCAAATAATATCCACTAATTTGGGTTATTTTTTACCAAAGATATGTAGCAGTATAAATTGTGGCCAAAATTTATGAAGAAAAATTAATAGTTTGCAAAATTTTATCACATAAACTAAGAGAAATGCGTTTTTTTTTCCAAATTTTCGGTCTTTTTTTAATTTATAGCGCAAAAAATAAAAAACTCAGAGGTGGTCAAATACCACCAAAAGAAAGCTCTATTTGTGGGGAAAAAAAGGACACAACATTCATGTGGGTACAGTGTTACATGACTGAGTAATTGTCATTCAAAGTGTGAGAGCACCGAAAGCTGAAAATTGGTCTGGGCAGGAAGGGTGTTTAAGTGCCCAGTAAGCAAGTGGTTAAAGTTCGATAATCGCCCATAGTAGTCTAGCTCTTTAAGAAATGTCAGAATAGTTATTCTCGGGTTGGTTATGTATAGTAATAAGTCATCTACAAACGCAGCTGCTTTATATTCTCTCCCGCCAACCTGAATCCCCTGGATGTCCCAGTTTCTTCGGACTGCCACCAAGAGGGGTTCCAGCACAATTATAAATCTTTGTTTTATAGCGCAAAAAATAAAAACCGCAGAGATGATCAAATGCCACGAAAAGAAAGCTCCATTTGTGGGAAAAAAACTGCAATTTTGTTTGGGTACAGCGTTGAATGACTGCGCAATTGTCAGTTAAAGCGACGCAGTGCCATATCGCAAAAAACGTCCTGATCATTGAGCAGCCAAATCTTCCGGGGCTGAAGTGGTTAAGGTGACATTGGCCTTTAAAGCAGAACCTAGTTTCCTGGGGAACATGTGAGCACATTCCATAATGTGCAAGTCAGGACAATATTGTAATCTTGCCTCTAAAGCCGGCCATAGACGGAGCAAATTTATTTCCTGCTTGGTTCTCCCATCAACACACTGTGGAATCCCCCTCGCTAGCAATCACTGTATTCTATGTTCTCCTGATGGGCCAGGAGAACATAGCCCCTATGGTCAGCTTTAGAGGCAAGATTACGATATTGTCCTGACTTGCACATTATGGAATGTACTCACATGTTCCCCAGGAAATTGGTTCTGCTTTAAAGGTTACCGTATATACTCGAGTATAAGCCGAGATTTTCAGCCCCTTTTTTTTAGGCTGAAAGTGCCCCCTCGCCTTATACTCGAGTCACCGCCGTCTGCCTACCTGATCAGCGTGTCATGCAGACAGACGGCGGCCATTCCACTGTTCAAAAGCCGCGCCTCCCTGCCTGTGATAGGCGGAACACTCAATTTCCCAGCAGTCAGTGTTCCGCCTATCACGGACATCCGCTCATCCTCGTCCGTAGTATGACAGGAAGGTGCGGCTTTTGAACGGTGGAATGGCCGCCGTCTGTCACAGACGAGGAGGAGAGGTGCGGCTTTTGAATCCTGGAATGGCCGCCGTATGTTTTTAGGACATGCTGATCGGTGCAAAATGGCACATGGAGCTGCAGATGGGCACAGAGCTGCAGAAGGACACAGAGGCTGCAGATTGGCACACGGAGGCATGCACAGGACACAGGTAGGCTGCAATGGACACAGGGAGGTATGCAGCTGCAGATGGGCATTGTTGACCCTCTTTTCCACTCTTTTAAGCTGTAACAGTAGCTGCTGCATGTCTCCTCTTCGGCTTATACACGAGTCATTAAGTTTTTCCCAGTTTTTTTGTGGTAAATTAGGGGCCTCGGCTTGTATTTAAAACGACCTATACTCGAGTATATACGGAAACTCCACCTTACACACCAAGTTACCTCCATATTGCACACATTTTTCCCCCACCCAACAGCTGTCCGATTTGAAATCGGTACAGCCGCGCAGGGGTCTCACCCCTACAGCCATGTCTGTGTTTTTTTTTTTTTTTTTTTTTTTTTTTACACCTAGATTTTATGGAATATTCAGATCGATGAAAGTACAGAAACAATGATGGACATATCGTATACAAACAGGTGTTCAACTGTAGGATGCATTGAAATCAGTCTGAGGTTTGGAAAATTTGAGCCAGTCCATAAGAGGCCAAGAGGAGATTTGGGTGAACTGTAAAAAGATGTCTACACCCCATGAGTCCTGGCAAGATAATCTGTCAGTCAGCCATGTCTTTTTTTTATTTACAGAGATACATGGCAAGCAGGATTTGTAATTATTTAGCAGAAATGTGGTGATCTCTACATGGTGCATTAACACTTCCTCCAGCTCTTAGGCTAGCTGCAGACGGACGTAATCCTTTACTGATGTTATAATCAGTATGTTGTTGACAGAAAGGTCCTGAGTAAAATATCCACTAAGACCTTGCATAAATGTGTATAGGCGCTTAAAGGTGTGTAAGCACAGACAAGTAAAATTCTTAATTGGTAATGTTCTACTCACTTAAACCTGCTTATAGGTGTGTAAACTTGTAAGGCCCCTTTCACACATGCTGACCGTACATTAGATCAGTTCAGTCAGGTTTTTTATCATCAGTTGTTGTCAGTTTTCATTTCAGTTTTTCCGTCAGTTTTTTCGTCCCTGTATTTAATAATTTTTTTCATGAATTATGTGGATTTTCCCATGATTCCTTGTTTTCCCCAGCATGCATTGTGCTTCCCATGCTGCTTTGTGGTTTCAGCTGGCTTTGTGCTTCCTGATTCCTTGCTGTAGTGTATGTGCTTATTTGGCAATGGATTTGGACAGATTTTTTGAGCATGTGACATTTGTCATGCTATTTTATTTGTGGAGACAAACGCATGAGCAGGAACAAATCTGCAATAAGACGCAGGTACTGGACACATCCCATGCTGCTGAAGAGGCCCACTGAAGGGTTTTTTGCTCTGCACTATGCAGATCTGCGACGGTTCCCGCAAAATTTTTTAAATTTTACGCGAATGTCTCTACCAACGTTTGAATTTTTATTAGAAAAATTGCAACCCCGTTTGGAAAGGATGAACACGGATATGAGACGTGTGCCTCCAGAGGAGCGACATCTACTTACCCTGAGGTAAGCCAGCCAGCCTTTCTGCTTATGTCCAGCATAATGTAGGGTTCTTTTCATTATTTGTTCTACTCTTCCCAGGTTTCTGGCATCTGAACTATCCTATACTTCCCTAAACCACTACTTTTTGTTGGGAATCTCTACAATTTCTGGAATTGTGCACGACACCTGTCAAGCAATATGGGAGGAGCTTCGGTGTACTGCAAGGCCTGTTCCAGATACATCTATATGGCAGAAAATTGCAAATTGGTTTTGGAATAAGACCCAATTCCCTAATTGTGTTGGAGCCCTGGATGGGAAACTCATCCGAATTCAGATGCCACCTGGATCTGGCTCACAATATTTTAACTATAAGAAATACTTCTCCCTTGTGCTTATGGCAATCTGTGACACTAATTATAAGTTTGTAGCTGTAGATATTGGGGCGTATGGACGTACTGCAGACTCAAGAGTGTTTACAGCATCGAAAATAGGGAGAAGACTACTTGAGGGCCACTTCCATTTGCCATCAGACAAACCTGTTCCAGGAACTGTGGGGCCAGATATGCCACATGTGCTTGTAGCTGATGAGGCATTTGCACTTTCTATGAATCCCCTAAGGCCTTATGCCAGGCACAATCTAACTCCCCCCAAAAAAATTTTTAACTATCGGTTGAGTTGCGCAAGGTGACTTATTGAATGTACCTTTGGCATTTTGACCAGCAAGTGGTGCATATTCCATACAACAATTCAGCTGAGCCTGGAGAATGCCGAACTAGCTATACAAGCATGCTGTGTCCTCCATAACATTATACGTGAGAAAGAAGGAATTACTGTTGAGGAAGAGGACGAGATCAATTTACCTTCTGTACTGTTTACTAAACTGCGACTCAACAATTCAGTTGTTACCATGCGTGATACGTTTGCAAACTATTTCATGTCCTCAGAGGGAGAGGTTCCGTGGCAGTATCAACATGTGTAAAAACACTCACCAGGCACTTTATTAGGTACACCTTTGTTAGTACATGTTTGACCCCCTTTTGGTACCCTGCATTGTATTTGTTTTCCCACATAAACTTGAAATGCAATAGTTTTAAGAAATAATGCATTTTCATGTTGGCAGTATAGCAGTCTTGTGACTGATATCAGTGTATAAAGCTTCTAGTTTTCATTCTCTTAGTGCCAAGTTCAATCATCAATGACCCTATGACCATCACATTCTTTTGTATCAGTTGTTTTTGTGTTATATAGAGTACAATAAAATATTCCATGCAGTCAATTATGTTTATTAATGTCAGTGACCGCAACATATAAACGCAAAAATAAATTCAAATGTACAACCAGATTTAAAAAAAATATATATAACACAAAAAAAAATCTATTGCTGCAGTGCAAACTTGGTGGCCAACTACAATGGGGCAACATAAAATGTTTTTTTTTTTTTTTTTTTTTTTTTTAAAGGTCCCGATAATAAGGACTGTGGGAAGTGGGATAGGGATTGGACGACTGGTGAGAATTAATGTAAGAAATGGCCTGGGAACTGGAGGACTCCATAGGTGGGTGCCATTTGAGGTAGGGGTGCTAAATTTTGGGCAGTGGGGGCTGGAGCACGTTGGTGATGGGGGATAATGCCTGGGTGGTTGTATGGATGGGGACAAAGATGCTGCGGAGCTTGCTCAACATATGGACGTTGGGGTATGGTTAATGACAGGTGGCATGGGATCTCCAGATGCAGCCCTTACGCACACACCTGTAAAATGGAAGATGGACATGTAAACGTCCATTTTACGAGCAGTGGGAACCTTTGCTATGTGGTGATACAGATTTTTGACAAAACTGGCATCTTCATTATTGGGGTCGGAGAATGGATCATTGCTATCTGCCCTTCTCATTGCCCTCATTTCTTGCATGAATGTCAGCATGGCTCCATCTATGTCAGGTCTGTGCTGTCCGTGACGCTTGCTTCTTGAAGCAGTAGCTCCAACAGAACGAATCTGAGGGTTGGAACATTTATTAGCACATTTTATTCTGTCAACATTTCAAAATGGGACATTTTATATAGGATACTTACAGGCACATGTTGTGGCACACGTCTTTCAAGCATGGCTGTTGATTGGGAAGATGGGATTCCTCAGGAGCTTGCTCCCTACCTCCAACTCCCATGTCTTCCTCTGCCACAGGCTGGGTATCCACTGCACCCCCCTACTCTTCTGTATCCGATATGTTGCTGGTGGTACTGTAAAATTGTTAATAGATGGATTACAGGTGAGTACAGTAGAGTTATTACAATACATGGATCCATGTGTGCCATTAAAGTGGACCACTTATACATACAGGTAGGTGCAAGAAATATCCCCTAAACCTACACGGTTTGGAGAGATTAGCAGAAAACCCGTAGACAACGGCGACTAAGCGTGCCGTTTCCGAAGACGATTGTGCCATGACTGGTGGCTCCCGCGTGCATGACGTCATTGTGGCTACGGCCAGTCACCGTACCGGAGCCACGATACACAGAAGTCACTCAGGGAGTGATGGCGGCAACGGAGGAGGGGAACGGGAACCACAGCGGGGGGCTTCCATCACAGGTAAGTAATTCATAATGAGCTAGTATGCTTTTACTTTTTTGTACTTCCTCTTTGGAGTATATAATTTTTTTTTTACTAGGCCAAATAATTTAATATAGGGGAGAAATAATGCATTTACTTACCTTCTTAAGTTCATGACACTTCTCAAGAAGTCCAGTATGTCAAAGGGCTTTTTTTTTTTTTTTTTATTTGTGAATGGTCCTGCTCCGCTCCGGCTTTCTTTTGCCTCCTCATTTAGCTCCCGCCTGTAGCGGTCTCGAAGGGATCTCCACCTTGTAATGATTTTATCACCTGAATAGGAACAGTAGACACAATGAACTGATAGAACTCCAACATGACAATTGCGTATAATATGAGGCCACATGGTCATGAGGTCACGCGGCCTCGTGGCCACATTACCAAATTACCATGAGGCCACGTGGCAGGCCACATGGTCATGTGGCCACGTGGCCTCGTGACCACATGGCCACGTGACATGCCACGTGGCCACATGGCAGGTAACATGGTCACATGGCAGGTCACGTGTTTAACCATGCCAAGCCACCCATCCCACAAAGTGCTTACCACATATCCGACGCTGCTTATTACTAAGCGACAACCAGTTCGGTGTGACCTCCTCAAATTTTCTCCCACTTCATACTGGTGATGTTGCGGTCACTATACTCAGCACATCTTTTGTCCCATAAACCTGGCCTGCCATGCACAAGCTGAATGAGCCGTTCATGGGACACATCTCTGGCCATTTCTTCACTTCTCTCCAGGCTGTTCTGTTCTGTTCTCTCTCTCTCTATTGGCAGGTCTCCTCTCTCTTCAGGTCACGCAGGTTCAGGCAGATCTCTCTCTTCAGTAGGCAGCTCTCTTTCCATGCACTCTCCTCTCCTCTCTCCACTAGCAGCATGTGCTTGTGCATGTGACTGACCACTACCTGGGTCAGAGGTTATTTTTCTACATATTAATTTATATTTTTTGATGAAAAACGGATGTCAGCGGATTGGATCGTCCGCAAACATCCGTTTTACGTCCGTTCTGTTTTTTTGACGGAAGAGAAAATAGGGGTTTCTTCCGTCCAGAAAACCGGAGCTTAACGGAAATGGAAGGAAACTGACGTTAACTGATGATCATCCGCTAACCTCTGCGATCCCATAGACATGCATTGCGGTCCGTTTTAACCCGTAAACAGATGTAGGGAAAAACGGACGAACGTTCTGCACATGTGAAAGGGCCCTAAGTATGTAAATTGCTGCATTCAAATGTAACACATATTCTATGTATCTCTTTATGGCCCTGTATTACTGATCTATTCTTTTTCGGTGTGCTTTGCTCCAATGTATCTAAATTCAAAGTTGTGTAAGTAAAAAAAAAAAAAAAAAATTTTATTTATTTTTTTTTTTTTTTACACCTGTGTGCAAGAGGCCATATTGAGAGTCTATTCCTTTGTACGGCCATAGAGCTGGACAGTGGGTGGCACTTCACCAGCACAACCAAAACAACCACCACCAGCGCCCGGATACCCTTTTCGAGCCTCTGGCTCTAATCATGTGCTTAAAAAAGCCCCCCCCCCCCCAACTGGAATCCATGGTCCGACGTCCCTGCATGTCGATCGGGGGGCTGGACTCATGGATCAAGGGGGTGGCACCCTCTATGGACAGCTGCCGCTGGAGGAAGCGGCTGCAGCTAGCATTGCATTTGTGATCCACTCATTGCGGTTACAATGCTTTGCAGACTCGTTTGCACAAGAATAATTATTGCACATCTTTTTCTAATATATGTTAATTTATTATTTTTTTTGCAAAATGTGGACTTGGCTTTTAAGTGCTATGGACTGGTTGAGTTGAAGCTTTATTTTGGGGAAAGGTTAAGAAAATCTTTTAGCTGTTTTGGCACTAACATTCCTACATGGAGAACTGCTGTGCTTTCCTGTCAACACTGAAAGTAATACTACCAGGGCCAGTAACCTTTCTATGATGATAAAGTGCTTATCCATCTTAGCTACTGATATATTTTATCACCAACATAATAGTCTTAAAGTATAACTAAAGGAAAAACTTTTTTTTTTTTTTACATGTTGGATAGCGTAAGGGAGTTTTATAACCATTGTCAGGCTTTTTTGACATCTGTGTCCCTTGTGGAGATTTCCATTTACTTCCTGTTCCATAGCCAAAAGCAGGAAGTGAGAGAAAATCCCTCCAAAGTGAGGGAATCCCTTTGGACCTTCTCCAGGTTACCAGAACTAGTGTCCCCATTTTCTTTTTTTTTTTTTTTGATAAACGAACAGGACAAATAGGGCAATTCATCCTAATGAGGGCATGAACAGCAATATAAAAACTGGTGTTTTAATCCCTCCCTACGCTATCCAAAATTTTAGACACAACTTTTTTTTTATTTACACTTGGTTTTGTGACTTGATTGGAACAACGCTCTATATACAAGTAAAATTTCCCCCTAGAACATCTTAAAGTGTTCAGAAAATCCTCCTGTGTGCCATATCTTAGGCTACTTTCTTTGTGCTAAAGGAGCCTGGACTTGAGGATTAAAGCAGCATTGAACCTAAAAGCATAGATGTGGTGGCCACATTAATTATCTTTTTAAGGCTTGCTTTCTTCAATTTTCATCTGGTGATCTGCCAGTAAGTTTGTATTTGTTCTTTTTGGGGGGGGGGGGGGGCGCTGGCGCTATCCGGCAGAATGCACCAGATAAGCCAAACCATTTAACACTGGCAGGGGTTCTTACAATGATCAGCTTTTATTTATGTATTAGTCCCATTTTAAGTTGCTGATCAGTCATTAGTATAAGAACAAAATCCAGCATGTATACCATAGTTTGTAGATGCTATAACGTTCATGCAGACCAGTTGGTATACCCTTATGGAGAAAGGTTTAGTCTTTGTTTTTGTTTTATATAATAAATCCAGTGGTGATCAACTACCACCAAAAGAAGGGTTCTATTTCTGTGAAAAAATGTTTTGTTTGTGTACAGCGTTGTATGACCACAATTGCCAATTAAAGTAGCACAATACTAAATGGCAAAAAAATACCCTGGTCATGAAGGGGGTAACCCATTCCTGTAACTCAATTGGGTAAAGTGATGCTGAGCGATACCCTTATTTTTCTAAAATAATCCATTTACATCAACTTAACCACTTGCTGACCAGCCGCCGTCATTATTATAATGCGGCAAGTCGGCACAATCCCGCGAGCCGTCATAGATGTACGTCGGCTTCTTTAAGTGGGATAGCAGGCAGGGGTGCCGATGCTCTTGACCGGCGGCTGCGATGGCCGCTGGCCATGAGGGGACAAGAGGCATAACAGGAATGTGTGTGTAAACAGTTAGACTGCAGATTTTCAAACAGAACTGTCGTAATATTATATCCTGGCCATACAAAAACAAAGTCTTCCTTCAAAAAAATATATAATTTTAAGAACGTTCGATTTTAGAATCATTAGTGGGGTCAAATAGACATTTGTTTTCAACCACAGTGACAGGAAAATTTAGAAATAGAAAACTGCTTGATCAAAGGAATTTTCAGACAGTGTATGTGTTTTTCATTCAGAAGTTACATTCGTTTTAAAACAATGTTAAAAACAAGTGAAAATTTCAAACAACATTCTTTCATTCAGCAAATGTACAAAGATTTTTCATATGAATATTCTCATCTGAAAATTGATCCGTGTGGCCAGCATAAGGCTCGGTACACACCTATGCTGTTTGCTTTTGATCTATAGTATAGAGTGCCCCAATAGCAAGGTAAAGAAAACTTCTGCCTTTAGAACCACTCACTTCCTGCCCAGGACTACATGTCCCATGTGGCATTGCTCCTCACACATTCACAAGTTCTCAGGCACTTGCTGACATGTATGGACCGTTTGCTGCACTGTATTTACTGATATGTAAACAAATAATGCATTCTGTATGCAGGTCCACTAATCGGCTGGCCGATTAATTGATTCTGAAAATGGTAATCGATTGATTTCATAATCGATTAGTTGTTTCAGCCCTATCCTGTTCTGAGAGGAGATGCAGATCGTGAGTTCCTAATAGCTAGGAACCATGATCTGTCATCTCCTGCAGTCCCCTCCTCCTACAGTTATAACACAGTCAGGGATCAGTTAACCCCTTGATCGCCCCCTAGTTTTAAGCCCTTCCCTGTCAGTGACATGTATACAGTAATCTGTGCATTTTTATAGCACTGATCGCTGTATAATTGTCAAGTGTCCGATGTGTCCACCATAATGTCAGTCAGGATAAAAATCGCAGATCGCTGCCATTACTATTAAAAAAAATAAAAATAAAATGTCATAAATCTATCCCCTATTTTGTAGGCGCTATAACGTTTGCGCAAACCAATCAATATAAGCTTCTTGCAATTTTTGATTTTTTTTTTTTAGTACCAAAAATATGTAGAATGCATATTGGCCTAAACTCAGGGGAGAAAAAATAGTTTAAAAAAAATAAAATAAAAAGTGGGGATGTTTATTATAGCAAAAAGTAGAAAATTATTATTTTTTTTTTTTTTTCCAAAATTGCCGCTCCTTTTTTTTTTTTTTTTTTTTTGTTTATAGTGCAAAAAATAAACGTAGAGCTGATTAAAGCGGGAGTCCGCCGGGAATCCGCGTTTTTAATTTTTTTTTATTTTTTAAAAGCTAGCAGCTACAAATACTGCAGCTGCTAACTTTTAAAATAGTGACACTTACCTGTCCAGCGCGCCCGCGATGTCGGCACCCGAAGCTGATCTCTCGATCGTCTCTCGGGTGCTGCCGCCGCCATCTTGGGTATGGGAATCAGGAAGTGGAGCCTTTCGGCTTCATTTCCCGGTTCCCTACTGCGCATGCGCGAGTCGCGCTGCGCAATAAGGATGGACCCGCTGCCTCTGGGATCTGTGTGTTTCCCAGCAGGCAGCGGGGGACTTTCGGAAAGGGGCGTAATCTACGCCCCTTTCCGTAAAGAGCTATCCCGGAAGTGGGTGCAGATACCTGTACTGTACAGGTACCTGCACCCCCCTCCCCCCTGAAAGGTGCCAATTGTGGCGCCGGAGGGGGGGAGGATTCCGATGAGTGGAAGGTCCACTTTAGGGTGGACCCTCCGCTTTAAATACCACCAAAAGAGAGCTCTTTTTGTGAGGAAAAAAAATTGTCAATTTTGTTTGGGTTCAGTATCTCACGACCCCGCAGTTGTCAGTTAAAACGACGCAGTGCCATATCGCAAAAAGTGCTCTGGTCTTTGAGCAGCAGCCAAATCTTCCAGGGCTGAAGTGGTTATTGGCCTGTTATCAATTTTTAATTGTTGTTTTTTTAGGGCTCATTTACACTTGCTTTGGCTACAATGCATATTAACGGGGCTAGTTTACACTAGGGGTGCAACAGATCAAAAAACTATCGGCTCGTTCCTCGGATCAGAGTCACGGATCTGATCAATTTTCGGATCAGCAAAAAAAATAACACCACACCCCCCCCCCCCCCACAGCCACATTGTTTATTTAAATAAAAGGTATAACACGATCTCCCCCCGCAATAAAATGCAGCTTTATTACAAGCATAAAACATAGCATATCACTGATGATTTGCGCGAATAGACTCATCACGGCGGTCTGTTTGGAGGAACTTTGATCGGTGGTGAGCTTGGCGGAAATCCTCAGTGATATGCTGATTGTTTTTATGCTTGTAATAAGCTGCATTTTATTGGGTGGGAGATAGTTTTATACCTTTTATTTAAATAATGTGGGAGGGGATAGTGTTTTATATTTTTTTTGCTGATCTGAAAATTGATGAGGCTTAGATAGTAGCTCGTTATGATCATCTAATCCTATCTAATAGTAGATATTAGGTAATAGATGTAATGGTACCTGCATAAAATAAGTTTTGAATGACTACTATCTACTAACTACTATCTAAGCCTTTCCACTTGCTTTTATCATTCAGTTGTGGTGGGCCCTTAAATACTCCATAACAGGACCGCTCTGCGGATCGCATGGGGTGCTGATCTGAACAGTTCGGATCACGGATCGGTCACGATCCGCTGCACTCCTAGTTTACGCAGACAAAGCTTCGGACACGCTTTGTTAAACGTCCGAACGCTGTCACTAAATAAAATGGTTGGCTTACAGTCCTGTTTACACCTGCTTTTAAATTGGCTTTGCTTCATAAATTATACCCCATGTAACTTTAGTGGTGCTTCAAAGCCTCCATAGAAGTCTATGACAAAGCTAGCTTGAAGCCTCATCAAAGCACCAAAGCAAGTTGTAAACAGGACTGTAAGCTAACCATTTTTTGTAGTGACAGGAGATTTGACTGGCATTGAGAGAGCTTTAGACTCCTGTCACATTGAGGGCGTTTTGCAGGCACTATAGCATTGAAAATGGCGCCTGCAATCCGCCCTCAAACAGCTGCTCCATTGTCTCCAGTGTGAAAGCAGCGCGGCTATACCGCCAGCAAAACCCCGCTATTGCAGGCAGTTTTAACCCTTGCTCAACTGCTAAGGGGGTGTAAAAGCGCCCTTCTAGTGGGCAAAATTCGCCGCAAATCTGACAGTAAAAGCCGCTAAAGATAGCGGTGTTTTACTGCCGACACTATGGGTGACTTGGTGTGAAAGGGGTCTTAAAGTGTTTTGAAGCAAGTGTAAACTAGTCCCCATACACACCATCATATTTTTTTGCTGAGTTTTTCCTTCAGATTTACCAAAACCATATAATAAAGTCAAACCTTAGGAGTTTCAATGTGTATGCAATCAGGCAGGCCCTTACACTACATGGTTTTGGTAAACTTGAAGGAAGAACTCTTGTGTGTGTGTATAAGCGTTTACTGTTTGTTTTTTGCCTTCTTGCAACCTCCTCTGGAACCTCTCCTTTTCTTTCTCATTTCTATTTATTTGGAATGAGCAGTGCACGTTAGATGTGGTCATGTGCTCTGCTTTATGTACACTGCACATTCCTATAGTCCATCCCAGGAGTGAGAAATGAAGGTGGTTATGTTCCTACAAATGGTGGAACCATGGTGAATGAATATGGCTACTCCTTTTTGTAACAGGAAGTCAGATCACGGCAGCAACAATAGGAAGAAAAGATTTGGAGGAGGTTGAGAGCAATAGAAAGTCACTTTCTATGTTAAGACTATATATTTTAGTGTGTGTATGAAAATGTGTGTCTATATTTTATATCGATGCGGCACCGCAAAGTCGGCGTCACATCAATTTGAACACTGCCATTGCCCGCAATAGAATGTAACTCGGCATGCGATTTGACCTGACAAATCGCTCCAGTGTGAATTGGGGCTAATTGTCCAAACTTAAAGTGACTGTAAAGGCTATCTATATATAGCCTTTACAGTCACTAAGTTTGGACAATTAGCCCCAATTCACACTGAAGCGATTTGTCAGGTCAAATCGCATGACAAGTTACATTCTATTGCGGGCAATGGCAGTGTTCAAATTGATGTGATGCCGACTTTGCGGTGCCGCATCAATATAAAATATAGCACATGCACTGCTTTTGACAATTTCAGGTGAGACTTCAATAGACATCTGTACATGAAGCCACACAGGTGTTTTCAAAGTCGCACCTTAAGCTGCACTGAAATGCAGTATGGTTGTCACCCTGGGGCTGGAAGGTGTTGATTTACCAAAACTAGTACACACAAAATGTGGTGCAGCTGTGCATAGCAACCAATCAGCTTCTAGGTTTTTAGGTCTGGTATGGAGTCTAAGGGGAACCCCCTACGTCGAAAAAACGGCGTGGGGGTCCCCTCCAGATACATGTCTCGCTCGTCCCCACCCCCTTTCCTGGGGGGACCCCCACGCCGTTTTTTTTGGTGTAGGGGGGTTCCCCTTAGAATCCATACCAGACCTAAGGGCCTGGTATGCTCTCGGAGGGGGAACCCACGCCAAATTTTTTAAATAAATTTGGCGTGGAATTCCCTCTTGAGAGCTGATAATTCTGTCAGTCTGTCAATCAAAGAAATCAATGGGTACCAGTCGCCTACAAGTCGGATTGAAGTAGTACAGGAACCTTTTCTGAAGTCTGAGCGACTTAAGTAGTGTGCATTAAGATGGCTCTCATTCACTTACATTGATTTTTACATGTTGTCCGACCTGAGGCGACTAGGGACGACCTGAAGTCGGATCTGAGTCGCCCCTGTGTGAACCGGCTCTAAGGGTTTATGGAAAATAAACCCTTGGCTAAACATAGTAAGTTAAAAGGTGATTTGGGCAATTGGTAGGAGCTGTGCTCCCAATAGTTCTTTGGATTCAATTTGACACTTTTTTTGCAACATAAGGAACACCTTTGGGGACCTCCACTGAGTTAATAATTGAAGGCATGTTTGGGAATGTATTTCATTTTGCTCATATAAACTTTATTTTTCAAATTGATATGTACTTTTGATCCTTAACCTATTCCGAATCCTGACTGCCCTATAGCTGAATGACGGCAGCAGCCTCGTCGCACATTTCTGGAAGGGCATCTATTGACGTCCTCCGGTGATCAGGCTTCTCGATCCGTACGCATCGGTGGGGACGTGTGATTGCTGTGTCCTTCAGGGTAAAAAGCCAATCACAGCGGCTCTTTACCATGTGATCAGCCTTGTCCAATCAGTGTAAACAGCATTTGCTGGTTATCAGCAGTCCTCTGACATCAGTGTGCTGATTATCAGTGCCGCCTCATCAGTGAAGGAGAAAAATTACTCCTGTACAAAATTTTAATTTAAATTTAATTTTAGAAACTAAAACTTTTTTGCTAAAAATAAACCCCAGTGGTGACTAAATACCAAAAAAAGTCTATCGGTCTCAAAAAAAATTAACAATTTTCATATTGATACAGTATTGCATGACCGCGCGATTGTCATTCGAAGTGCGACATCTTCCTCTACCATGTGATCGCTGTGTCCAATATGTAAACATGACGTGAAAGATCGGTTCTCTCTCTTCCCACAGAGATCGTCTGTAAGAGAAGAGGGAACATTTCAGCATACTGTGATACACAGCCTGTCAGTGTATGTACACACACCAGTGCAAGCTAGCCCTCAGTGTACGTAGCTCCTCTCCCCATCTGTTTTTAGAGGATCAGAGGTAGGCACGAGTAAATGTACACAAGTCCTGCCAGGAGAACGTGGTGGATATTTCTAGTGGCCGTGACAGCCACTAGCAATTATCACATGTAAAATCTGTCAGGCTGGTTGTATCACCTTGGGTACATTCAGCCTGCCCATACATGGTTTTGAATAATCTGTGGTCAGCTTTAGGATGCTTTTTAGGGTCCAATCACCAGATGTCCTGCAACGTTTTTTTTTTCGTTTTGTTTTGTTTTGTTTTTTTACAGGTCCTTGTTTTGGCAAGCATTGGAAAAAAAACAAAAAAAGAAAACAGTAAGGGCCGGTTCACACTGCAGGCGAGGCGACTCCGACTTGCCTCGCCGCGACCTCAGCGGCAACTTGCAGATGACTTCTGTATAGAAGTCAATGCAAGTCGCCCCGAGGTCGCCCAAAAGTAGTACAGGAACCTTTTTTCTGAGTCGGAGCGACTCGAGTCGCTCCTCTCAGAACGGTTCCATTGTACAGAACGGGGGCGACTTGCGAGTCGTGTCGCCTCGCATCGCCCGCTGTGTGAACCGGCTCTAAGGTATGTCCATACATGCTGAACCCTAATAGCTTTTATAACCAGTTGAGGACTGGAAGGATTTACCCCCTTAATGACCAGGCCATTTTTATGCAATATGGCGCTGCGTCGCTTTAACTAACAATTGTACCCAACCAAAATTTGTCCACCCCCCCCAAAATAGGTTTCTGTTGGTGGTATTGATGACCTCCTGCGGTCTTAATTTTTTGCGCTATAAACAAGAGTGCCAAAGAGTGAAACTAAAGCAATTTATATTGTCTACAAAAGAGGGAATAGATTTATGGCATTTATTTTTTATTTTTTTACTAGTAATGGCGGTGATCAGTGATTTTTAGCGGGACTGCAACATTGTGGCAGACAGATCGGACACGTGACACTTTTTGGAGATCGGTGACATTTATACAGCAATCGGTGCTATAAAAATATACTGATCACTGTATAAATTACATTGGCAGGGAAGGGGCTAACACTAGTGGTGATCAAGGGATTAAATGTGTTCCCTGGGAGGTGCTTATAACTGTGGGAGGAGGGGACTGGTTGGAGGAGAGACATTGCTGTTCCTGATCACTAGGATAAGGCGGTCTCTCTACCCCCCTGTCATAACAGGGTTTGTTTACATTGGCAGGTTCCCGTTCGGGCTCTGTTGTGGAGCAATTGAGGGTCGCCGACTGACATCGCTCCTGCCCGGCACACGCATCGCCGCAGGCGCGCACCCCCACTGTATCTATTTCATGAACTGACATGCAGCTGCAGCGATTCGTGCAATAGAGCCAACCTGCCACAGTATGATGGCGGCTGGTCGGCAAGTGGTTAAAAGGGAATCTCAAACATTACATCGTTCTAAGCACTGCTGCAAATTGTGGCCATATTAATGACTTTTGCGTCTACATTTGCGCAAAAGCTGAATGTTTAGACTTTCTACATTATATTTCATGCTACAGTTGGCCATTCAAGGCATAAACACAGAGAAAATCTTGATTGTTTTCCACATATTGTGTGCAGCCTGTACATCCCTTGAGGCCCTGTCCTTCCCAGCCGTGTCCTGCCTTTTCCTTCCTCTGTCCGTCAGGTGCTGCTCCCAGGCTGTGTGAGGTATGTGAGCCATGTCAATCAAAGCTTGTTAGAATAGCATTTTTTAAGACCTAATTTAGCAGGCGATAACGTGGTTTATGTAAGTCTTTTTTGTCACATTTACTTAAACTTGCATATAACTGCATATTTTCCACACATCTATCTTTGCCCTGCACATTCTGAGTTCTTGTCCATGAATCCCACAAAACAATGCTTACATGTTCAAGAAATACCCCGTTGCTGCGAGAACATTAATTTGCCTTGCAGCACAGAACTAGGAATGTACCGCTGTGTACATTCCTAGTTTTCAGGCCCAATATAAAACTGAAAAATTAGCTATAGCGTTGTCAGGTTAACTGATGTATATGAGCACTGCTGAACATGGTCTAAATATCTAGGCTTCAAAATACTAATGATGACCGAGTTAATGTAGCATAATTTTATAAAAGTTATTTTCAGTATGTTTAAATATGCAATTTTAACTAAAATATCTAGTGATCTTTTGATGAATTTCTTTTCTTTTGCACCTCCTTTTATCGGGTGCCATCTGTGTCTCCCAGTGTAACTGCAAGCATTGGTGCTGACACAAATGTCACGTTATCACGACCAGGAAGCTGGTCCAAACAAATATTGTGTAGTTGACACTGGAGTGAGTGCATTTACACAGAAAATTCCTGAAAAGGTTGATTGAGTTCAGCAGCACTAAGGCTACTTTCGCACTGGCGGCACTTTACCGACGTCTTAGCGGCGCTGATCGGCCGCTAGCAGCTGAGAAAGGGTTAAAACTGCCCGGTGCTTTGTAGGAGGGTTTGAAGCGCTGCCCCATTGTTTTCAATGGGAAGGGGCGCTTTATTAGCGGTAAATACACCGCTTTTCCAGCGTTCCAAAGATGCGGCTTGCAGGACTTTTTTGACCGTCCTGCAAGCGCACTACTCCAGTGTGAAAACCCTCAGGGCTTTCACATTGGAGTGCACTGAGCAGCTCTTTCAAGGAGCTTTGCAGGCGCTAGTTTTAGCACTTTAGCACCTGCAAAGTGCCTCAGTGTGAAAGGGGCCTAATGCCGCGTACACACGGGCGGACTGTATGGCCTACTTAGTCCGTCGAAACACATTTCAGCGGACAGTCCGCTCGTGTGTGGGCTTCAGCTGACTTTTTCAGCGTGCAGTCCGGCGTACTAAGTATTTCGGATTTTTCGAAATTCTGTCCGTCGTACTTTGGTTTCAGCGGACAATCCGCTTGTCAGTATGCTAGTTCGACGGACTAAGAATGGCGCATGCCCAGAAAGGATTTACACGGCGGAAGGGTGCTTTGCTGTGTATTGGACTTCCTATTTCTAGTCCCGTCGTACGTGCTGTACACGTCATCGCGCAAGCTTTCGTCGGACTGTTTGGGTATCCGTGTGTGGTCAACTCCATTCAGTGGAAAGTATGACGGACTGTCCGTCGGATTGTATGACGGACTAAGTACGCCATACAGTCCGCTCGTGTGTACGTGGCATTAGATGCCATAAAGGATGAAAACTGAATTTCATGGAAAAAAACTGCCAAATGTTTCATACATGAGCTTATAGCAAACTTAGTGATACTAAGTCTCCCATTGTTGTTTTTAAAGAAATTTTTTTTTTATACTTACCTGTTGTGTGCACAGCAGCCTGGATCCTCCTCTTCTCAGGTCTCTCGCTGGCGCTCCTGGCCCCTCCCTCCTATTGAGTGAGCAGCTTGCTATGGGGGCACCCAAGCCAAGCCGCAGCCCTGAGTGTCCATTCAAACATGGAGCTGCATTTCGTCCCCATTCCCTCTCTCCTCTCATTGGCTAAATGACTTTGAAAGCAGTGGGACCCAATGATGCCGCTGCTGTGTCTGACAATTAGGAGGGAGTGTCCCGGATGGCCAAGGCACTCGTGCACATCGCTGGATCGAGATGGGGCTCAAGTAAGTATGGGAGGGGGCGCTGAGGGCGGCTGCTGCACACAGGAGGCTTTTTATCTTGATGTATAGAATGTTACTTAAAAAGATCAAACCACCTTGCCCTGCTATGTGGCTTGGCCCCACTCCTACTCTCTCCTCACTGGCTGTGATTCAGTCAAGTTTTTCCACCCCAAACTCGCTCTTCCATGTCTTTATGGCTCTTGTTTGTGCACTGGTGCTCAGTCATGTTGGAACAGGAAGGGGCCGTCCCCAAACTGTTCCCACAAAATTGGGAGCATGAAATTGTCCAAAATGTCTTTATATGCTGACGCCTTAAGAGTTCCCTTCACTGGAACTAAGGGGCCATGCCAACCAATGAATAACAACCCCATACCATAATCTCCCCTCCACCAAATTATTTGGACCGGTGCACAAAGCAAGGTCAATAAAGTCATGGATGAGTGAGTTTGGGTTGGAGGAACTGATCTTGACCCGATGGAACATGTTTGGGGTGAATTGGAGCACAGTCTGCGAGCCGGGCCTTCTCATCCAACATCAGTGACTGACCTCACAAATGTGCTTCTAGAAGAACGGTCAAACATTCCCATACACACACTCCTAAACCTTGTGGACAGCCTTCCCAGAAGAGTTAAGGCTGTTATAGCTGCAAAGAGTGGGCCAACTCAATATTGAACCCTCTGGACTAAGACACCATTAAAGTTCACATGTGTGTAAAGGCAGGTGTCCCATTACTTTTGGTAATATAGTGTATGTGTACACATATACCTAAAAATGTCCAGTTTTTTATATATATATATATATATATATAATTATTACTTCAATAGGTCATGTACATGTTGAAAGGAAAAGGAAGCTTCCGTCTTATTCATCATATTTGCGTTATTTTGTTTGTTTTGTTTTTTATCATGTGTCATAACTGCCTGACAACACTTCTGTTTTTAAAAACAGGCACTTGGCTGCCCAACTCCAATCAGCTAGCACGTTTTGTGCTAGTTGCTAGACACGTTTATTCTGTGCCTCCGATATTCTTTAGTACTTTTTTTTTTTTTTTTTTATCGGTTTGTAACTTTTTGCGGTTGTCATGAGATATTCAGTATATTGTTTGGGTCTATACTGTAGTAGCTTACTGTTGTTTACCCAATTATACGCATGCATAACACTGGCAGAGTCTGTAAGATGTGAAAAAGAGAGGTTTTTTTAAGGTGACATGAGTGATCAAACCAAATATATTTTTTATTTTCATGTGATTTTAAATAAACAAAAGCGACACAAAAAGCACAACTCCAAAACGAATTGTATAAAGTATGTAGTAAAAGGTCCTGTTCTAAAGTTTGCATACGCTATAAAATAGTTCTGTTCAAGTGTATATTGGACTTTCTGTGATCTGATTTATACTACTGTACTACATATTTTGTACCATCTTTTGTACCAAATAAAGTTTGTAAACAAAAAAAAATAAAAATTGTTCTGTTCCAGGTTTCATGAACTTGGATTTCTTTCACATGGGCTTAAAAATGCGATGCAACAAAAATTACCATTTTGCCACATTTTTATTGCCTCAAGTCAGTAGGTAGTTAAAACAATTGCAGGACGATGGGAAATCATACACAAGTGTTAGCTTTTGCTTTACTCGCATCAAATATTTTAGAGCATGTTATGTTCTCTACACTTTGACACAATCTCCAGTCTTTATCGAATTGTAGCATGATCTATAACATTTTTGACATGTTCAGAACATGTTTTTGAAGCTTCCAACAGCGTTCACTTTCCTATGTTTCTATATTGAACTGTGTTTTAACACGCCTTGAACATGGGTTAACTCTGTCATTTTGCTGTACTTCTAAACCCATGTGACAGACTCCTTAGTGATTTCTATGGTGTGTTGGTTTTGACATCAGTGACAGCTTTTAGTCTTTGATAGTTATAAATGAGGCTTTATTCTCCCCTTTTTTTTTTAAATGTATTTGTTTCTTATGTGGTTTTATTATTTTCAAAAACTAAGTCCTGTAAGTTCTTGGGTTAAAAAGCCTCCTGGTGTAAATTTTTTTTTTAACCATAGTGGTGTAGTAATATAGACTTTCAGAGCTTTGTAATCACCACTCCAGAACCTTTTTTCTTTTCAGCTGCAGCCACCAGGGTGGATTTGATTTAAATCGCTAGTAAAAAGGCTTGATTAAAATCAACTTGATTTAAAAAAGAATTTTTTAATGAGCAACTGTCATCTCTGTCCTGCAGCAGCTCCTCCTCTGACCCGCTATTGACTCACGACAGTCCGATTCACTTTAATAGGATGGTTGGTAATGCGGCCGTGACACCACAAGGTGAGGAATGTGGCAGCAGCTGGTGAGTCGGATGCCCACTATGGATCTGAAATGACAGGTGCTCTTTAAATGTAAGAACCTATTCATGCTGGTAGGTAGAATCTTTAATATTTGCAAACAAAATGAAGGTTCCCTGTTTGGAATAAGCTGTCAGGTTAGTAAAACAGCGATATCAGAACAGATTCAATCACAGTTTGTAGTGTACATAGATTTGCAAAACAATGGGATAAAGGAATATTCCTGAACTTTGTTTCATCTCATGGTTACTGTGACATTTTGTGACTACATCAATACAGTGCATGTTATCTCCGCTTGCAGAGCTTGGATTCATTAAATGAGTTTACCAAAATTGTAAATATTTCGGAATATACAGCCGCGGGCTACATAACTAAGCTCCATTTCATGCTGAATAAACAAAATGATTAATGAATCTTAAATAGAAAACTATCTTTAGATAGTCTGAAAAATCTTATTTATTTATTTTTTAATCATTGATTTTTATCCACCCTGGCAGCCACTGAACTGTCAACTTGACCTTGTGTTTTGGATCATTGACATTTTGGTAAGTCAAAGTTCCACCTAGTGCAGTTTCCCACAATGTTCTCATAATATGATTTGTTCATCTTGCCATCAGTTTTAACAAAATATCCTGTGCTGCTATAGCTCACACCCCACCCCCTGCAACAGCTCAAATTCAAAGTATAGGGATGGTATGCTTTCCTTCAAAGGCCTAGTTGATCCCTCTCCAAATATCGTGCTTTATGGTTCTGACCCTTTCCCTTTTTTTTTTCTTTTTTTTTTTTTTTCTTCTTTAAAGTAAAATTTTGGTCTCCTTAGTCTGAATGGATATGTTGCAGTTCCAATGCTTCTTTATGTGGTATTTGACATTATTTTAAGCAGGCTGTTTTGGGGTACTGGTGCAGCAAAAATGGCTAACCTTTTTAGAGCTGCTGCCAGGGATATGCAATGGACACAACTGTAGTTTGTAGTTCTTGCGCTAAAGTCATTGTCCATCTTTTCAAGCGAGACAAATCTTCACTTAGAAACTATCATCCAACAACGGGAACACATATGTAGGCTGCTGTTGCCAACCTCTTCTAAATATCCTAGTTATATTGCTGTTGTGTTAATTAGGGCTGAAACAACGAATCGATCGACAACTAATCGTTTATGAAATGAATCAATTACTATTTTCATAATCGATTAATCGGCCAGTAACATAATGGGGTTAAAAAAAACTAAAATGAGCCCTTTATAATACAAAAAGAGCAAATTGCTACTGTAAATATTACTTACTGTTAATATTACTGTTCTACAGTAAAAAATGAACTCCTTACAGTAGTGATTATCTGCTTTTTTTTTTCTACTATAAAGGGCTAATTTTCATTTTTTTTAACCCCATTATGTTACTAAACGTCTTAGACCTGGTTCACATCTATGTGTTTATTGGTGCTTTTTGCAGAAATGCACTACAGTTCATTTACATGATACACGTGGTACATGGGACACGATCACATCTGAAAGGGTCAGGGACTTGTAATGCAAAACGGTGCTTTATTGGTTCAATATACTTCAATGGAGAAGCTGCAGAAAAGCATGTAGTGCGTTTCTGCAGCAATTTGTGTTTTTTAATCTGCCCAAAAAAAAAGCAAAAATGCAAACTGCTGTAAAATCACGTGCGCAAATATCAAAACGTACAGCAAAAAGCACTACAGAAACAGATCAAAAGCAAACAGCATAGGTGTGTACCGAGCCTTATGCTGGCCTCACGGATTAATTTGCAGATGACAATATTCAGATGAAAATCTTTGTACACTCGCTGAATGAAAGAATTTTGTTTGAAATTCTCACTTGTTTTTAACATTCTGTTTTTAAAATTAATGTAATTTCTGACCGAAAACCACAAACACTGTCTGGAAATTCCTTTGACTAAGAAGTTTTCTATTTCCAAATTTTCCTGTCACTGTGGTTGAAAATGAACATCAATTTGTCCCACTTTTTTTTTTTTTTTTTTTTTTTTTTAAAAGGTTATTAACCAAATAATCGATTAATCAAAACAATAATCAGCCAACTAATCGATTATGAAAATAATCGTTAGTTGCAGCCCTAGTGTTAATCCAGTTGCATCAATGACCAAGTTTGTACCTGAGTTTGACTTTGCTGGCTACATGCCTTTCAGTTAAAGTTAAGTCATCCAGGCAGTTACCATCTTCAGAAAAAGGGCCACAGTTGTTGCCTGTATGTCTCCCCTAATACAGGCTGCATATAAAGTCTACTGAACGTGCTTTATTTTTTCTATCAGGAAATCGGTCTACAGAAATGACAGAATACAAATTGGTGGTGGTGGGAGCCGGTGGTGTTGGAAAAAGTGCCTTAACAATACAGCTTATACAGAACCATTTTGTAGACGAGTACGACCCTACGATTGAGGTAAGTTATACACTTGTCACCTTGCTTATCAGCTAAGATGTTTTTGTTTTCCTAGGCTTGGCTAGGTTCACGTTTTGTGCGTGTGGTTGCTGCGGTGCTGCGCCTGTTCTGCTCCCACAACCACCTGCAGACCAAAACGTGTTGTAGTTTAGGAGATGCGCACCATTATTCTAACATAATCCTAATCACAGCGCAGTTTCTGCATTTGTGCTTTCCATTCGGGCTGCATTTTCAGTAGAGGTGCAGGGACCTTTTTTCGTAAGTTTGCAGGAGGCACAGCAGCCCATTCAAATGAATGGCCTGAGGTGCCAACACAATGCAGAGCCAATGTGAACCAATGTACAAGGTGTTTTGAAAATATTTTATAAAAATGATAAACAATACAGGTACGCAGTAAACATTGTTTCCATAGCAAAGCACCCATGTGATCCGATTCTGGTGCGGCAATAAAATGTTTGCACCTTTTTTGTGCGGTACAAATTAAGCCCATACAAAATGAATAGGCTCAAATTGCACTGCAAAGAATCGTGATTTCAATAGGAATGCATTGATATTTCCTCTCCAAATTACATGCAGTGTCCCGCACCGCACAAATGTGAACCCAGCCTAAAGGTAGGTAATTGAGATGAGATTATATTCTAGAAGTAGAAGGGATCAAAACACCGTAAATCAAATTATGTGTGTGTGTGTGTGTGTGTGTGTGTGTGTGTGTGTGTGTGTGTGTGTGTGTGATGGTTTCTCGTAATTCATTAGGCTCTGCTGCTTTTGTTGGATCCCATGCTTCAAATAAAGTAGGCTGTTCCTACTGAGTGTTAGGTGTACCCAATAAAGTTGCTTTTGTGTATGTTCAAGGGCAGTCTCTGCCCCTCGATTTGCACATCTGCCCTGGCCTTTAAAAGCAAATACCACAAAGGCAATTTCTATGCGCTCTTGAGTATTCCCGAGTCATCTGGCAGGTAGGCAGACTCAAGTACACAGATTCTTTGGGTTGTCTTACATTAAATAAACAGAGGTATTTTGTAATTATGAAGGATTAGCAGAAGGGTTTAAAATACCAGTGTGTTGGGAGCTGTGTGAATTTACAAATACAAATCTTCTAGCTGAAACTCCATAAAAGACAGCAGAAAAATTTAAACCGATGTCTGTCTATATTGTCGTAACAAATTTTTACCTGTTTTACTCTAGGATTCCTACAGAAAGCAGGTGGTGATTGATGGGGAGACATGCTTGCTGGATATTTTGGACACTGCAGGCCAAGAGGAGTACAGTGCCATGCGTGACCAGTATATGCGAACTGGTGAAGGGTTCCTTTGCGTGTTTGCTATTAACAATAGCAAGTCTTTTGCTGACATCAATTCATATAGGTAATTGTGCACTTTTTCATTAATAAGATGTTAAATTTTCTTAATAGGGAAAGTTTTCTTTTTTCTTTTCTTTATGGGAATGTCTAACTATTTTGCTGGCAGTATCGGCCTTCCATTTTCACTTTGGGTGGCCAGTTCATTTTTGCTTTGTAAGTTGGTCCCTCAAATAACCATACATTTTTAGCCTATGAAAATGTAGCCAGAAAGCAGTTCTGTTGAGACATAGCCCTTACACCCCCGGCAGTAAGAGTTGAATACCTGTCCTCCCAAGTTATTGCTGGGCAACAGTAGAGATCACCTGGGCAAACATATCTGTTTATGGTTTTTAAATGCAAGCCAACAGGAAATAGTGCTTTGTTGCCGTTGCTGGCTTCCCATAACATAGAATATTTTGGTGACAGGCTTTTACAGCAAAGCATGGAGCAATGTATAATAATCAAAAGAAACAAATTGGTATTCTTCCAGCATTTGTGAGCTTAATAAATAAGATTACTGCAATTCGCACATTGTTTATTATGCATGGCATTTCTGTATTAAATCAGTACTATTAATATCTGTGCTGTTTCCTAAAAAAAAAAAGTTTTTTTTCTAACACAGGGAACAAATAAAGAGAGTGAAAGACTCGGATGATGTCCCTATGGTACTTGTAGGTAACAAGTGTGATTTGCCAACCAGGACTGTAGACACCAAGCAAGCTCAGGAGCTGGCAAGAAGTTATGGTATCCCCTTCATTGAGACCTCTGCGAAAACAAGACAGGTATGTGCTTTTTAAATGTCAAACTATTGCACAGAAATTAGTGAATCAGGCTCGATTCACATCTATGGATGTTGCTTTTGAGCGTTTCTGCAGTGCTTTTTGCGGTGCTTGCCACGTTTTTGGACACACGTTTTTTACCGCGATTTTTAGACCCAAGGGCCTGGTATAGACCTGGGGGGGGAGACACCACGCCGTTTCTTTTTTTTTTTTTTTTTCCTCTTTTTTTTTTTTTTGTTTTACCGGTGTCTTGTCGACTACTGTCCCCCATCGCATAGTGTCCGCCCTAAATGAATAAGTGACTTGTATAGTGCTACCTATGCAAACTGAATCACCTCTGGGAGCTTTTGCCTCTGGTGTCCATCTGTGGTATAGCGCGGTCCTTTTGGGGTCCCGATGAACGATTCCTGCGCACCGAGTCCTGGTTCAAGCCCCACCATCCAAGTGGAGTTAGAATAAAAAATTGCCGAGCAAAGTGAGGCCATGCCCGAAGCGCTGCGAGTCCGCGAGGGGCCCTTTTACTAAGTGCTGTTTAACATCTACCATATGTCCACTTGCATGGTGGGGCTTGAACCTGGACACTGGGCAGAAGGTACTATTAAATGCGCATGCGCCGTTCATCTTCAGAGACTTTCGGGGGTCTCCTTTTTCTCCGTACTGCGCAAGCACTGCGCCTGCGCAGTACATGGTGGACACTATCCGATGGGGGGACAGTTCTCTCCATTTTTTATTTTTTACATTCAGCGGGAAGTCGGCTGACAGCTGATGACTCAGTGGTTGCTGAGGACGTGGCGGCCGGCTTCCTGGCCCTCTCCTTAGAAACCAGCTATATACAGTGTAAAAAAACCAAACACAAATCACGGTAAAAATGCGGTACTTGCGTTTTGGTGCGGGTCCAAAGAATTCTATTACATGAAAAACGCCGCATTTTGCAGGAAAAAAGGTCCCCGACCCTTTCCAAAAACTCAGAGGCACTAAAATGCATTGATGTGAACATATTCCATAGGAACCCATGTTAAAAAAAAAAATTTCACTGCATTTCTGCAAAATGCATCGAAAAACGCAGTGTGAATTAGTGTGAATCAAGCCTCAGACTGCACAGAGGGGGAATTGTGCATGCGCCTTTGTTTACGTTTATTTCTTAGTATACAAATTGTAGACGCTTTCTACAAAGTCTTAATTGCATAAATTCACCTTAATTTTACTCATCAAGGCAATTTTGAGAAAACGCTGTTATAGTGCGAGTTATAGTGTTACTATATATATATCTATCTATCTATCTCCCCTCCGCTGTCTGTACATCGGTGTTGCTTTTATATGTGGCGTTACAATAAAGGCAATTTTTTTTGTATCTTCAGTTGGGTGTGCAGCCATCTGGATCTTTGTTACTTGAATCGCCTCAGTTGCAACTAGGCCTGCACCCCAGACTATACAGACCATACAGCTGAGTGCTGACTCATCTTGGAGCAGTAGGAGCATATGTACGCATCAAGTTGCTATGCAATGCAATATTTGTCACACTACTGTCTTAATGAAAAAAGACTTTAGCTATTTGGATTGAAAGTAGGCAAATAACAGTGGGGAAAGTCACCACAATGTCTGCAATTTTCTTAATCTAACATAAATAGCCTAATAGATGGTTTCCACATGTTGCTAATTTTGATTTTAGTTGTTGCACTGTGTTGCAGTGTGATCATGTAAAGTGACAACTTGCTTAAATAGTGCTGCAGTTTTTTTTTTCTTTGTTTTTAATGAACCTTTTTGTTCTTAAATGGTTATTGTAGGGTGTTGAAGATGCTTTCTATACACTGGTCCGTGAAATCCATCAGTACAGGATGAAAAAACTGGACAGCAATGAAGACAGCAACCAAGGCTGTATCCGATTGCCCTGCTCTCTCATGTAAATAGGTAAGAGCATTACAGCCTTTACAAATCCGCAATTTGTAGTGCAAGTGGCCCAGTAGTAGACTGGGCCATGTATAGGCATGATGAAATCTACTCTAATGATGAAATCCAGTGGCAGAACTGGATTTTATAATTGGGGTGACAGTAGTGCATGTAGTTATAGGTTAGTACATTAGGTTTCTGCACCAATAACCAAGCGTTGGTAGTGTGCCTTGGGTGCAAGCTGCTTTCTATGGTGTCAGACACAGAACAGGAGGAGCCAAGAGCACCGACAGGAACCTAGAAGAGGGAGTTTGGCCCACTCTGTACAATATGAATACCTCCTAAATGGTGCACGTTCAGGAGATGTAAAGTACCTGTAGGTACAATGAATTACTGCTTTAAACCCATAGAGATGCTGCGTAATGACTTCACAGCAGATGTCTTACAAATATGAGCTGAAGTAGCTTTTTTTAACTTTTTTAAACGGGTCTCATCCAGAGCACCTGAAAATCCCGGTTTAGTCATTGCTGACAAAGGAGGTTCAACCAACTATTAACTCTAGGGTTCACTTACTTTTTCTGGCAGCACTATGAATGTTAATGGTTGTGTTCAGTAAAGACACAAAGGATTGCTTTTGTGTTTATCAGCTTAAGCACACTATTTTTGTCTATTCTGGTGAGGATCAGATCACTTTTTATGGCAAATTGCCACAGAAAACCACCTCCCTTAATTCTAATTCTAGTGCGTCTCTCTCTCCCCTCTCTCTCCCCTCTCTCTCCCCTCTCTCTCCCCTCTCTCTCCCCTCTCTCTCCCCTCTCTCTCCCCTCTCTCTCCCCTCTCTCTCCCCTCTCTCTCCCCTCTCTCTCCCCTCTCTCTCCCCTCTCTCTCCCCTCTCTCTCCCCTCTCTCTCCCCTCTCTCTCCCTCTCTCTCTCCCCTCTCTCTCTCTCTCTCTCTCTCTCCCCCCCTCTCCCGGCGCTCGCTCTCTCCCGGCGCTCTCTCCCGGCGCTCGCTCTCTCCCGGCGCTCGCTCTCTCTCGCTCTCTCTCCCGGCGCTCGCTCTCTCTCGCTCTCTCTCCCGGCGCTCGCTCTCTCTCGCTCTCTCTCCCGGCGCTCGCTCTCTCTCGCTCTCTCTCCCGGCGCTCGCTCTCTCTCGCTCTCTCTCCCGGCGCTCGCTCTCTCTCGCTCTCTCTCCCGGCGCTCGCTCTCTCTCGCTCTCTCTCCCGGCGCTCGCTCTCTCTCGCTCTCTCTCCCGGCGCTCGCTCTCTCTCGCTCTCTCTCCCTCGCTCTCTCTCCCTCGCTCTCTCTCCCTCGCTCTCTCTCCCTCGCTCTCTCTCCCTCGCTCTCTCTCTCCCTCGCTCTCTCTCTCCCTCGCTCTCTCTCTCCCTCGCTCTCTCTCTCCCTCGCTCTCTCTCTCTCGCTCTCTCTCGCTCTCTCTCGCTCTCTCTCGCTCTCTCTGTCGCTCTCTCTGTCGCTCTCTCTGTCGCTCTCGCTCGCTCGCTCTCTCTCCCTCGCTCTCGCTCGCTCGCTCTCTCTCGCTCTCTCTCCCTCGCTCGCTCTCTCTCGCTCTCTCTCCCTCGCTCTCTCTCGCTCTCTCTCCC
>NW_027507748.1:307932839-307980339 GCF_037356315.1 Lithobates pipiens | reverse complement strand
CTACCCATAGAGCTTATTATTTAAAACAGAAATCTGTCAGAGGTTTGTGCCTAGACTAAGTATTCAGAGCAGTGTAGCACAATTACTACTTTGTTGCACTAGTAAACAAAAAGCATATTAACCCCTGCTTTCCCATCCTTTAACTGGCTATTATATCAGGGGGTGGGAAAGTCTGCCTAATCGTCTAACCAGTGTGCTTGGCTGTCACTGTGGTCACATGATTGGGAGCTGGTTCCCATTCATTAGTACAGACCAAGAGCAATCTTTGATAGCTCCGTCTCAGTGCTGTGCACGCAAGCTCTGCAAAAAATACAGTACCCCTAGACTCGTGTGCAGTGTGTGGGCGTTAAAGCCCACCCCCTTTACCACTGCACATATGCATTACATAGGTGGCAAGAGTTTACACTCCCAAGAAAGAAATCCTTTGAGAGGTTTGTGCCTAGATTTGTATTAAGAGCGGTAAAGCACAATCACTTTGTTGCACTAGTAAACAGAAAGCATTATTTATAATTAAAGTATAAGGGGAAGCTTATAATACACTCCATAAAGATTTAGGCTGAATGCACATATGCGTTGACTGGAATTTTACTGCATTGTAAAGCACCTTTGTGTACTGCACATGTCGCTGTACAACAGCACAGCGCATCAAGCTCCTGTACAGTGACATGGACGAAGTGTACTTTTTATACACTTCAAATAAAGTTTTTACAAAAAAAACCTGAGCTGCGTGATGCTCTATTTGCACACTACACCGCCCCCTACCACAGTCTGAACAGACAGCTGCCAGAGAGGTAAAGCACTCCGGCAACTGTCCATTCCAGTATGAATTCAACATTACATTAACGCGGAACTATACTCGCTTCCACTCCAGCAATGTGTTGCCAGAAAGCTCCCTCGTCAGCCACAGACATCATAAGAGAGTCTTCTTTTGGGTTGGGAGTTCATATTTCTCTGCAGATGCCTAAACTGCATCCTGAGCTGTGCATGTGCAGCTGAGTGTGCATTGCGAACAAGCTGGAATGTCTCTTCTACATTCAAAAGCTGCCTGTTTGCATGTTTATTTTCTAAGTAAACATCTACTTTAAGCCAATCGTATCTACATGTTCATTTAAAGGGCAACTCCATTTTTGTGGGAACAAAATATATAGCATATACAATTGCTGCACAAGTCATATTTTCGTTCAATGTTATTAAAAATTACCTTTTCTTTATACATCATGGGACACAGAGCACCATAATAATGACTATCTGGGTTTATATGCTACCTTCAGGTGAATGGACACTGGCAACTAATAGTAAGAAAGTTCCTCCCATTTAACCCCTCCCACACGGGAAGTACCTTTTTGGGTTTTTTTGCCAGTGTCTTGAAGGGACAGGCAGCAACAAGTTCAACTATCTCTAGGTGGATTGACCAGGCTTATGGGTTAAAACACAAGGTTCCACCTTGGTATTTAAAAGCACACTCCACTAGAGGAGTTGGTGCATCATGGCCAGTGCGCCAACATGTGTCTATGGCTCAGGTTTGCAAAGCAGCCGCTTGGTCTTCGGTTCATTCGTTTACCAAGTGGATGTTAGATCTCAAAAGGAGACTGTTTTTGGCCACAGCGTGCTGCAAGCAGCTTTATAGGTCCTGGGCCCGGATGGGATTTAGGAATACTGTGTTCTCTCCCCTCAAATGCAGTGCTTTAGGACATCCCAGATAGTCATTATTATGGTGCTCTGTGTCCCCTGATGAACAATAAAGAAAATAGGATTTTACAGGTAAGCTGTTTTAAAAATCCTATTTTCCTTTTCAATCTGCAGCACTGTAATTTTCTGTAAAATGCAATATGGCAGCCTGGAGGCGTTCTGTACGCGGTGTACAGAAAGCCGCCCCCCCCCCCCCCCCCAAAATATATAATTTCCTGTTATTGTGATTGGCTTACTGATTTTCCCAGAAGTCTGCACTCTGATACCAGTTAGATTTTGGCATCCCTTGTAACAAGTGTATTTTTTTGGTGAGATACTCTGAAAATCAAATCATGTCTAAAGGAATGCAGACCCTGAGGCCGCGTACACACGGGCGGACTGTTCGCCCAACTTTGTCCGCTGAACAGTGTTTCAGCGGACAGTCCGCTCGTGTGTGTGGGCTTCAGCGGACAGTTTCAGCTTCAGCGGACAGTCTGACGAACAAAGTTTTTCGGAAATCCCGTAAAACTGTCCGCTGAAACTTGGTTTGAGCGGACAGTCCGTTCGTGTGTAGGCTTGTTCGTCAAACTAAGTCTCGCGCATGCTCAGAATTTACACGCCGAAGGTTGCATTGCAGTGTATAAGACGTCGTTTTTCTAGTCCCGTCGTATGTGCCGTTCACGTCATCGCGCACGGTTTCAGCGGACTGTACGTTCATCGTGTGTAGTCAAGTCCCTTCATGCTAATTTTGAGCGGACTGTTTGTCAAACTGTTTGACGAACAAGGTTGGGCGAACAGTCCGCCCGTGTGTACGCGGCCTGACACTTTCCTCATTAGAACCCTACAAGTGCAGCAGCTGATTGGTAATTCTAAAACCACTCACCACAGGACCTGTGCTCATGGACACAAATGGCTATTTCTTCAGAATAACGAGGTGGGAATCTGCAAAAAAGTTTGTTAAAATCCTTGCGAAGTACAAGGAGCACCCAGAGGGGAATGTTTTATTGAGAAAAAAAATAAAATAAATTGGAGTTACTCTTTAAAATGGATATCTATCTTCAGTGCAAATCTGTGTTCTGATGCTTAAAATAAGGCTTTGAGCATTCACATGTTTTGCATTCCTAGACAGTGGGAAATATTACATTTGGCACAGAAGTATTGCAAGCACAGTAGTGTTCCTTATTTATAGATCATGTAAGTGTACAGAACTTGCATTTGAAAACAATATTGACAATCCTTAACTAAGATGCACACATTTGGGTTGATTTACTAGAGGTTTTGAGACTGTTTTTCATATAGCAGTAAAAATGGGCAGCAAATTTGACTTTGACTCCAAGTATTTATTCATATAACACTGTAAATAAGGTGAATCTGTGTTCACGTTTATTTTGATTTTCTGTCCCTTGCACATAATGGGGAATTCAAAGTGAACTTCTTTTTTTTTTTTTTTTTTTTTTTTTTCCCCCTTGCATATGATTGAATGATTTAACTGAACACTGCTCCACTTTATTTACAAACCTGACAATCTAAAACCTTGAAGCGGGAGTCCGCATTTTTTTTTTTTTTTTTTTAAAGCCAGCAGCTACAAATACTGCAGCTGCTGATTTTTAAAATGACACTTACCGGCCCAGCGCGCCTGCGATGTCGGCACCCGAAGCCGATCTCTTGATTGTCTCTCGGGTGCTGCCACCGCCATCTTGGGTATGGGAATCAGGAAGTGGAGCCTTGCGGCTTCATTTCCCGGTTCCCTACTGAGTCGTGCTGCGCAATAAGGATGGTCCCCGCTGTCTCTGGGATCCGTGTGTTTCCCAGCAGGCAGCGGGGGACCTTCGGAAAGGGGCGTAGATTCTGCGGAAAGGGGCCTAGCTTCTGCAGAATCTACGCCGTAAGTGGGTGCAGATACCTGTACTGTACAGGTACCTGCACCCCCCTGAAAGGTGCCAATTGTGGCGCCGGAGGGGGGGAGGGTTCCAATGAGCGGAAGCTCCACTTTAGGGTGGACCTCCGCTTTAAGAGCCCGTTCACACTGAGGCAGCACGACTTGCAGCCTGACTGCCTCAGGCGACCGGGATCCAACTTTAGCGGCGGCTTGTGAAATGACTTCTGTATAGAAATCAATGCAAGTCGCCCCAAAAGTCGTACAGGAACCTTTTTCTAAGTCGGAGCGACTTGAGTCGCTCCGATTAGAATGGTTCCATTGCATAGAGCAGGACGCGACTTGTCAGGCGGCTAAGTCGCCTGACGGGTCGCCCCTGTGTGAACCGGCCCTTAGAAAATCAACCCATATCTTCCTTTATAAATTCTCCTTGGTGTCTTAATATTTTAGATCAGTTCTTTGGACACATTAAACAGATGTTATAAATGTATTTGTAATGATAACTAACTTTTTGTTTAGATCTACATTTTAGTCAGCAATTTGAAATTTGTATGTCATTCAGCTATGTGGCGCTTGAGTAGTTGCTGGCTGTCAAAGGCAGACCAATCAAGGACTGATTATTAGTAGAAAGGGCCTTTTGACCTTTCACAATAGACAATCTGCATGTTGCTGGTCACCTTTTATACCTGAGAATACAATGGAAGTAAACACGTTTTTTTACATATGAAATTGCAGTGTTCAGGGAAGCTCAAAAGGCATGATGATCTGTATTGCCATTTAGTTTTTTTACAATATGTTTTTATTTTATTGATTTTTAAAGTGCAAATTGCACACAGTGTGTTTTTTTTTTTTTTTTTTATAGTTCTGTACTGACTTATGATTTATTCCTTGGAAATGCCTTAAGATACCGTCAGTGTCAAAGTACGTACTTCTCCCCTACTCCAGTACTCTATGCTGGCATAGATGAGTAACAGTCCCACCCCTTTGCACAATGTTCTCGCACATGAAAGAGAAGGTGTGGAAAACCAGCCATAGATGGCGCAAAATCTCTTGAGTTCCCCCATCAACAGTGTTAATCTGAGGATCTGTCCTGTGGAGCTTTTGATGTACTAAAGGCAAATATACTGTGCATTTGCTGTAGATGTGAGCGGTAGCTCTGCTGTTTTATATCATCCAATCGTGTACAAGCAGAACATTTTTTTATTTTTTTTCCCCCCATGATTGGGTGATTTGGGTATTTTTGCAAACTGAAGCTTTACCTCATTTACTAATCTCTGGAGCAAGTGCACAGTATATTTGCCTTTAGTAAATCGACCCCATTGTGTTTTTGTGGGGGGCTGTCCCCACTGGGAGGACACAGTGATTACTGCTAGCATAGCCACTAGCAATAATTGCATGTAAAATCCAACAGGCTGGCTATACCGAAGTTGATCAATTGTTAAACTTTGGTATGCTCAGCCTGCCCACACATGATTCGAATCTCAGCTGGTTTCTGCTGGACCAGCCGAGGTTCGGACCATCTATGGCAGGCTTAAAACCTGTTTGTCATGTTACTGAAAGCAATACAGCAGTCATTGCTTTTAAAAGGCAAGTAGAGGTTAAGGCTGTGAAAAAGGAGGCTATTAGTAAAAGGTCCATCTAACTGAATACCTATTTCTGTAACTTCAGTTAGGTTTAACTGTAACTTGCATTATAGGACTATAAGAAACCTTTATCAGAATATATACAGATATATTTTTATTTATTTAGGTTACCTCTGTCTAAAATTGGATAAATTATGTATATGGTTTTCTCTACAGTTTTATTGCTTCAGTTAGATTTGTCAGGATATAAATTGTATTCAGAGAATAAGAATGTTATTGCTGTGAAGAAAATACTGTGATATTAATATCCAAAGTATCCTTTGCAGAAACTGCATTAAGGTCTATACAAGGATACTTTTCTGCACATTTATTTTGTGAGCCACTTGCTGCACATTCCTGAAGCAGAATTTGAATGTATCCCCATAACAATCGAGTTTTTCTTTTGTCTAAATTTTAAACGGGATTTGATTGCTATGAAAAACTGCAACATTTGGCTCCAGCTGTCAATGCTCCTTTGTTGATAAATTTGCCCTCATCACTGTTGCAGGTTTCTGAGCTCCAAGGGGAGTCATGAGCGGTGCACAGTGGTGTGGTCCGAAGCACTGTTTTTAAAGCTGGGTACATCCCTGTCAGCTTTGCACAGTCAGTTTGCAGCAAATGCAGCCTATAGCAGGCCATACACAGCGCAAATTTCTTTCCTGCAAGTATGTTGTACAGACAGTGCTAAGGGAATTGGAAATTGGCTTCTCCCTGTGGGGGGGCAAGCGAGGGAAGCCCTCGCCACTAGAAGACAATGATTATAGTAAATAATCGTAAGAGGATATGGCAGGCTGCTTGTACCCAAGTTGATTGAGCAGCTTGATACATTCAGCCTGCCCGTTAACGGTTCGAATCTCGGCTGGTTCCTGCTTAACTGGCTGAGATTTGGACTGTTTGGCTGGCATAAGTTTCCAAACAGATAATTGTAGTGAGTGTGAACCCTAAAATATTCTCCACCACAGAACCTTTATTTTGCCAATAAATCAAAGCTGTTTTACACATCAGTAGCATAAACTTGTTTACTTTATACATTTTGATGTTGGAGTTGCATTACTTTCCAGGTTTATTCAAGATGTGAATGCCATACACTTAAAACCTCAAATTTAAGCATACTTTTTTTATTGTAATATACTGTATATATTTTTTTATACTTCATGGGGCCTGCACCTTCTTCAAAGGTATGCTACATGACAGATTCGTGTTATGGCAAAGATGTTATGAGACTCTAAAGATAGGCCACTTTCTCCCATTTCAGTTTTGAGGACCACATTTCAGCTAAGTAAGCAGCAGATGCTCTATTATGGAAAGCACAGTTAATGTTTAGTGTGCCTGCTGTGAAGTCATTGCTTTGTGGGTCTCCAGCCTTCTCAGGTAGTGACTAATTGTGCATTGTGTATTTTTTTTTTTTTTGACCAGTGAAACGTGATGCATAAAAAGGAAAAAAAAAAAATCCTACGTGTTTCTTAGCTCTTCCTCTGTCTCTGTGAATACAACTCCTAGTTCTTTGTAAGAATACATTTACATATAAGGCACCTTGTGCTTGTGGTGCAGAGCAAAGTGTGAATGCTGCTATAAGCACCTTCATACTTCCATTCTGGAAGTCCTATGGTCTAAGTCCAGTGCTGACTACTTCTAACCTTCTCAGACAATGCCTGTCTTTTTTTTGTGGGGCTGGCACTGCATAGCCAGGAGGGTCTGCTTCCTAAGTGGAAGTGATATAAGCAGGGTTTTTTATTTGTAAAGTTGCCCATACATGATTCAGTGTTTTTTTTTTTTTTTTCTGTTTAGACAGGTGGCTGAATAAAAAAAACGAAACCAGTTCCCAGTCCACACATTTTGGTGTGCATGCAGGGATCCCCCCTTCTGTGCCATTGTATTCTGACAGCTGGGAGACTCCCCCACCTCCTCGTCATCAGAATACACAGTTTAACGCTGCAGCCTATTGGTTGCAATGCTGCTTAAACCTGAAATTTGCCAGCAGTCCCGTTCATGAGAAGTCGATAGATTGACTTCTCGTGAACAGAAATGGCCATACGTGAATCGCAATCCAGCTGGTCTCTGCTGAACTGGCTGAATTTCCAACCTGAGTGTGGCCAGCTTTAGACCAAGGCATGTTCAATCTATCTTACCCAGATGCACCATTAAATCAAAGTATTTGTTCAATGAATGCCGAATTTATGCTTTAAATATGTGCTTGTTAACCCAATTACTTTGTTGTACAGAATAATTTAGAACTTTTCTATGTCTTCAGATGTGATTTATTGGTATTCCTTTTCAAAGTGCTCTCAAGGTGTTTTTTCTAGTATAATAAACATGGTATTGGAGAGTCGTTTGACTCTGAAAAAAAGTTCTTAAATCCCAGTTAATTGCTTGTCAACAGGTAGCCTCAACCTGACAAAGTATATTCTCTACTGTGCAGTGTAAAAATCTTTGTAATAGAAGTAATTGCACTGCAGCAGTCCCCTTGAAGCCGATACTGAGCGTTCATTTTTTTTGCCTTTAAAAAAAAGTGAGGCACTGTAATGTGTAAATGGCAGCCATATTTTGTGACTGCACACACTTTGGATACCTCAGTCGGTTAGTGAGACTGCCTTCCCAGGAGGTAGTGGGCCAAAGCCAGTGACCACAGAAGCTGCTTTCCCATTAGAATACCCATTTTTTGGGGGGGATCCTGTTTATTTTTTTTTTTTTTTTCTCTCTGCAGTAGCAAAGACCTGGTGGGAAAGTGCTTGCCATGCAAGGTAAGCATTTGTTGTTTTGTTTTTTCACTACAGATCTACTTTAATCATTTTTAAAATTGTTGTAGCTGGATTACTGAAAATATGCTACAGAGTAGAAAAAAAAGTTGTAAAAATATCTGAAGAGACTTGTATGTAGAAATGTCAATAAACCTTTTAGTTCAATTTTGTTTCCATTTTATTCAGTCTTTTAGCATCTATGAGAGAAAATAATCATAACAGTATTGCTTTTTGAATCTGCTCTTAAATTGCAACATATTAAAATGTTGTTCCTGAAGATAATTTCAAAGTGCAAAATTTTAATATTACACATACAGTATGATGTAGTCTGTCAATAGCATTACTGAAGCAGTTCCATTATTTGTTCATTTTCCAATAATAGAGTGACCATGTTAATTTTGAAGTGAAATCTTGCAGCTGTTACCCTGTGGGCAGGCTAGTCTTTAGGTTTTAAATTTCATTTTAAATAGCGTTTATGTAAAGGACGATTAAAGCTTAACTTTATCTAACACTTTTTTTAAGCAGCTACCCCCCCCCCCCCCCCGTTTGTCTCGAGTAACCTGTGTTACTTTTTTCTGGACAGCTTGGTCTGCATTTAAATGTGAAAAAAATATAAAGGAATGTTAAATGAGAAATTATGATAATATTAAATACAATTGTTACAGAAAATTAACCACATGAATAAAAACTAACCACAATATGGTTTCTCCCAACTGCTACTTTTGCTTTACAGTTGGGCACTGTTGCAAGGAATGTAAAAATAAGGCATCTTCTGACATTCTCAAAAGGTAAAGCTGTTACAGGGGTATTCCGAAAAAAATAAAATTGTTTATTGTGTTTAACCACCTCATTACCGCACTATAGCCAAAAAACTGGCTCTCTAGTTCTAGGAGCACATCCATGGACTTCCTCCCAGAACCATGACCCCCCCTCCCCCCCCCCCCCCCCCCCCGCACCCTCTGGGCCTGCTGTGTTTTTAGCACACACCTGACCACAGATCGCCATAAAGGGCCAAATCACAGCGGCCCTTTACCATGTGTCCAATCACAGCTGATTACGTGTAAACAGACTTGCCGGTTAATGATAACCAACAAAGCTGTCGGCACATGAGTTACACTAATAGGGCACCGATCAGTTCAGCCTCATCAGCGCACATTCGTGAGGAAGAAAAATTACTTATTTTCAAAATGATGTAGCAGCAACTGACTTGTTTTAGTTTTTTTTTTTTTTCAAAATTTTAGATTTTGTTTGTTTAGCTAAAAAAAGCCAGAGAAATCTCTTTGTCTCAAAACCATAATAAAAATTGAATTTGTGTGCAGTGTTGCATGACCGCTCAGTTGTCATTCAAAGTGCGATGTTACTGCAAGCTCAAAATTGTCCTGGGCAGGAAGGGGTGAAAGTGCAAAGGATTTAAATGTAATATATTGCAGCTTACCAGTCCCTGGCTGTATAGGCAGCATTATTTTTTATTTTTTTTATTTTTTTTTACTCATAGGCGTTTTCCTAGTGTCACCAGGTAATCCTGTGAATAACACTCTTCCGGTCTCTTCATGTCCCCATGACTCATTTCTCCACTGTATTTATCAGGGCATCTATGGTTATGACATAGGCAGTCATGCTTCAAGGTCAGCCTAGGTACTATTCTTACATGGTTGGACTGGATGGTAATTTTTTTCAACTAGATGGAACTATGTAACATGATGGATGGTACTAGTAATTTAGTAAATAAAAAAAATGTTGTGCTTTCTTATAAAGTTGTAGTAAGTGACGGGTGAAACCTGCATTTGTGGGAGTATTTTCTGTACTTGCTGAAAATGTTCTTGGCCTTAAATGCAGGCAGCGCATCTAAAGACTGGTAAGCTGCAATATATTTTGTTTTTGATGTGCTTCAATGCTATTGACCGGTGCGATCATGTCATTTTTATTTTGCCCAAAGTTACAACTCAAAGTAAACCTTTCAAAAGTGTAGCATACACATGTAATTACATCACAGTAACTCAAACGGAACCAGGGATCTGTTTCGCAGAACTCCTCTCTTGGATTACCCCATTGTCCAGTTCATCTGTGCCCCAGCATAGGGCAGTTGCTGTATCGAGAAAGATGTAGGTTTGAGGTTTAGGTCGATATAAAGGTAAACAATATGTACTGCAAGTTATTCTGACGATCTTATCTGGGTTGATATTGTTTTACAAAAATGTTATACCAGGCTAGACCTACTATGATCGCTATGCTCTTTCATATCTTGCACATTGTCTTTGCCATGTGTTTGTAATAGGTATATAGCCATTGGTACACATTGTAGGGCCCTGTTATCATAGCTGAGGAATTCTGTTTTGTATGAAAAATTTGTCTTACCACTGGACTCTTCTCTACTCTGTAGTGTATAAAAGATAGTGCTGATGTTGCACTGTCAATTAAATAAATATACAATCCTATGCAATAACTAGATGTGCACTTAATTCATGAAAACTGGCAAATATATATAAAAATAGCTTCCATAGCGTCAAACTCAAGTGCCAATAACGGTGACTAATAAAAATAATTACACATAAAAGTCCCAATGATAAAAACGTGGGTGCAACTGCAAAATAAGGTGCTCTAATTCTTCCACATTCCTAATGGTGACCAGTGTGTGTCTTTTATGTGTATGACACTTCAGTGCTCACATTCCTCCTCACCTTAAGGCTGTAAGGCAACAGCATTGAGTGCCGGTAACTGTTCTAGGAAATCCTTGTGCCTCCACCTAACTGGGGATCTCTCTGTAATGAACGTAGCCGTTGGGACTGGATGAGCAGCAATATCTCCTTTATAAATAATCCCAGAGTTACACCCAGTCTCTTCCGTAATGGTGGTACAATGGTGTGATAAAGTTTCTCAAGCGGTATGGATTATAAAAACGGCATAGTCTTACATTCACATTTACTCACATTTCTAATCGTGTTGGTAATGCGAGTAAAATTATGCTGTTTTTATAATACCGCTTGAGAAACTATCACACCATTGGAGCACCCTTTTATTTATGTACAACCATTATGGAGGAGACTAGGTGGAACCCTGTGATTACTTATAAGGAGATATTGCTGCTCATCCAGTCCCAAGCCCTATGTCCATTATAGAGAGAGATCTGCAGTTAGGTGGAGGCACAAGGATTCCCTAGGAGAGTTACCTGCACTCAATGCTGTTACCTTACAGCAGTAAGGTGAGAGGCATGTGAGCATTGAGGTGTCATAGACATCGATCACTGTTCACTGTTTGGACTAATTAGAGCACCGTATTGTGTGCATGTATATATGTCTCTCCAGGTTGACATTGACGTTCTTCAGGTTCACAGATATGCCTCGTGAGATTGTGAGCAGACGGCTTTTGAGAGCCGATCACGAAAGTTCATGTACAATTATCCAAAGGGACATACTAACTTTTTCAATTACCACTAGTGAAATATCTAGCTGATGTTTGGAGTGCGAAGTCTGGGAGATCTGAGTAACGTTTTAGAGGTCCCGTTCCAGGGTGATCCCTAGTTCTTGGTCTAATTTTAAGGATGCGGATGGATTACATTTAAATGCTCCTTGCGCTTTGCCGTCTGGTAAGCACATTTGCATCTCGGTGGTCGGGCATCTGTTCACTTCTTGTGTGGAATCACCGTAGTGTTTTAATAAGAATTACCAGAGAGGATTTTGTTTTTCTGTAACCCCTTTTTTGTGAATGAACTGTCACTATATGGAAGCCATCTTCTACAAATGATATTTAACCGATGGGGACATTATGAATATTTGAAACTATTGGTTATAATTTCTCTTATATTCACCGACTGACACAGCTCCTCTCTTAGCCATTGGGTTGTTAGCCTTATCACTACGAGAATACTAGGCATTAGTTGTAACGCTATACTCAGAACTCTTAAGCCATATACACACACTATATCAGTTTTTCTGCTGAGTTTTTCCTTCAGATTTACCAAAACCATGTAATATGAGGTCAAACCTTAGGAGTTTCCATTTGTATGCAATCAGACAGGCCCTTGCACTACGTGGTTTTGGTAAACCTGAAGGAATAAATCAGCAGAAAATATGATAGTGTGTATGGGGCATGAGTTCTGCCTAGGGGGGCGGTCCCTTGGGTAACAACCCTCCTGTCTGCAGACAGACCTCAGTTTTATTTTGCCTAGTGAAGGAGAAGGACCTAGGGACCCTGCGGGCCCATCAGTCCGTTCTTCTTTTTTTTTTTTTTTTTATGCAGAAGCTTTGGCTTTTTGCGCAAGATGAATGATCCTGTGATCTGCTATCAACAGCCGGCTGGGTGACAGGCTGGATACCCTTATCCTTGTAGTCTCCCCAGTCTGGCCATTGAGCGTGTGCAGGCCGCAGCTACGCGCTGGGCAGGCCATGATGAAACCTCCGCTCCAGAGGTGGTCGGTGAGCTTTTATGCTCCGGGTCCACATATGACCGGGCTACTGATGTCTGCGTCACAGTGAGCCAAGCCACCCTGTACTGATCAGTGAGTGGTTCTGCAATGGAATGTCTCCCAGCTCTTCAGGACTGGTAAGTACGGCTCTCCCTGCCTCGGTGGGGCTGAGCAGCTGGGCATTCCCTGGGAGGTTGAATCGGGGGTCCCTCACCTCCCTCTCTTCTCTCCCTGTCCTTATGTCCCCTCCGGGGGGATGCTGCATGTGGCTGCTGAGCAGTGTATGTGTGCATATACAGGGGATCTCTGGTGGGCTCTCACCTGGGATGGGGGGCTGGCTAGCGGTGTCCTGGGTCCTGTGTGTTATGCCCCTGGAAGGTGCCTGTGCGGGTCTGCTGTTGTCTGGTGCGGCGCTGTGTCTCTGCCATAGTTTTTCTTTCTGTACCTCATGGAGCTGCTGGCGGTCATATTAGGTGGGGGCGAAGGCAGCATGCCTTCCTGGGCTTCAGCAGCCATTTTCCGAATGATCTCCTATTCAGGACACTGGCGGCCATTTTCTGGAAGCCTGAACACGTTTTCAGTGTTCTCTAGCAGCAGCATGACTCGTGCTTTCACAGCCATTTTCCCTGTGTTTTCTGTCTACTGGACGGCCTTTTTATTGAAGCCTGAGCACATTTCTAGAACGGTTTAGCGCCAATTCTGGCAGCTTCCACGGACACAGCTTTTGTTTCCTCTGCACTTGGGAGCACTCGGGGACTACAGGCACTACTTGTGGGACAGCACAGAACTCCTCAGGGTAGTGAGTCCGGTGGGAAAGAGCCCCTCAGTCAGCGGCAGCAAGGAGGGTGGGACTGTCGCTGTCCTAAGTCTCCTTCGGGTGGCAGACAGGGTAGGGTCAGCATGGCTTCAGAAACTGGTTTCTTCCCCCAAAATCCAGGCAATTGCAACCGGGTCACCTGCGGACTGTGCAGTGCCCATGGACACCCTGACAGCGGTCCTCAATTCGTTTGTTGCGTTAGAAGAAAGGTACACTAAAGCGGCCTTGTTCTCCCCCCCCCCCCCCCCCCACCCCCGTCCTCTGGGGAGATCTCCCATGCAGACTCGGGTTCTTCTGTGGCTGGTGACCCCTGCTCTGTCTTCTCAGATGACGCTGACCAGGACCATTCGGACAGTGAGGATGAGTCCGGGTCCAGGCGTGACAAAGCGCTTGTTGGAGCACTTATCACAGCTGTGCGCGATACCCTGAAGATTCAGGAGCCAGCGGATCCCTCTGCTGATGTGTCGGTCCCTTTTGGGTCCCGCAAGCCAGCACGTTCACCTAAGGTGTTCCCCTTATCTGACTTATTTTGACAAGTTCTTTTTCAAGGAATGGGGTCGCCCACAACTGACCTTTTCGGTCCCCAAATACATGGCGGTGCATTACCCTTTTAAAGATAGCCTTCTCAAAAAATGGTTGGCTCCTCTGGTCGTGGACTCCCCAGTATCCAGGTTAAATAAAGTAACCACAATCCCGATTGAGGGGACTCCTGCATTCAAGGATCCCACGGACAGGAAAGCCGAGGCAGTGGCTCATTCCCGGTTTATGGTTGTGGGGTCAGCCGTGTGACCAGTACTGGCATCCATACTTGTGTCACAGACACTGGCTGAGTGGGCAAAACTTTTGCACCGCGAATTGGGAGAGAAAACAGGCTTCTCCTGTCTGCGTGGAATTAGCAGACCAACTAGTGCAAGGCCTTAAGTACATCTGTGACGTAGCCCTGGATACTCTCCCTCTGTTGTCCAGGGCTTCAGTGTCAGCTGTGGTGCTGAGGCGTCTCTTTTGGCTAAAATGCTGGTCTGCTGACCAGGCATCCAAAAAAGCACTGACGGATCTTCCCTTCCTTGGCCTCTTTGGAGCCTCCTTGGATGACATTATTAAAAATGCCACCAGTGGTGAGAGTACCTTAATCCCACAGGCCAGGAAGGCTAAGGAGCCATGCCGTACGGCAAGGGCCCTCTTTTTCCGCTCACAAATGGCTTTTTTGTCCGCCCGGAGCTTTGACAAAATATCCCCAGCCCAACAGGGCGTCCAGACGGTCAAAAACATCCCTGGAACCGCAAGCCTGCGAATAAAAGTGCTACCGCGTGAAGGTTTGCCCCCACCCAGGTCTCAGGTGGGGGGTCGCCTTCGGGAGTTTGCAGCCCGGTGGGCCTCCCAGTTGTCTGACCAGTGGGTCTGCGATCTGATTTCCACAGGCTCCAAGATAGTTTCTCTTAGCCCCCAAACAGATTCTTTCCCTCCAACATACCCGTATCCCCGGCTCGCCGGGAGGCCCTCTTGGGGGCAGTAAGGGACCTGCTGAATCGCGGGGTGGTTGTACCAGTTCCGGAATCGGAATGCTTCCAGGGATTCTACTCAAATCTGTTTGTGGCTCCCAAGAAAAAAGGGGTATGTCCAATATTGGACCTAAAAGCCCTCAATCACTTTGTAAAAGTGCAGAGGTTCAGAATGGAATCAGTTCACTCAGTAGTCGCTGCACTCCATCAAGGGGACTCCCTGGCGTCCTTAGACATCCAGGATGCGTACCTGCACATACCCATATGCCTTTGGCATCAAAAATGTCTGTGGTTTGCAGTTGGGGTAAGCCCACTACCAGTTTGTGGCTCTTCCTTTTGGTCTGGCATCAGCCTCTCAAGCCTTTCCCAAGGTATTGGCTCCAGTTTTGGCGTTGCTACGGCAACGGGGATTGCGATCGTGGGATACTTGGATCTCCTGCTGAGGGCATCTTCCGCCTCAGAATTAAAGGAGGATGTGGCGATCACCATGCAGACCCTGCCAGAATTTGGGTGGCTGTTGTACCTAAAGAAGTTGGTGATCGTACCGACCCAGCGTCTGGAGTACCTAGGCTTACTGCTGGACTCCATGGAAGCGAAAGTGTTTCTCCCTTCAAACTGCACTCTCAGATCCGCGGTAAAACTGCTGAGGAACCGCAAGTGGTAGCCTTTGAGGCAGTGCCTTATGCCCAGTTCCACACCAGAGTCCTGCAGAAGGACATTTTGGCAAAAATGGGACAAATCTCCGTTGTCCCTGGATCGATAGATCCAGGTGAGCCAGTCAATCGGACTCACTGATATGGTGGTTGAGGTCCCTGGTGATTCAGTCAGGAAAATCATTCCTACCTCTGAGATGGATAGTGATCACAATGGATGCCAGTCTATCCGGCTGGGGTGGAGTGATGGGGGTTCAGTTGGCTCAGGCCCTCTGGTCGATGGAAGAATCCAAGTTGCCGATCAATCTCCTCGAATTGAGAGCAATCATGCTGTGTCTCTCCACATGGTCGACGAGACTGCAAGGGTGTCCGATCAGGATCCAGTCAGGCAACGCCACTGCGGTGGCATATGTCAATCGCCAAGGGGAAACAAAAAGCTCAGCCGCTGCACAGGAGGTCGCTCACATACTTCGGTGGGCAGAGTGACACATACCGGCCCTGTCAGCAATTTACATCCCGGGAGTGGAGAACTGGCAGGCGGACTATATGAGTCGACAGATGCTGGATCCAGGAGAATGAGCATTGCATCTGGAGATATTCAGGTTACTGTGCCTGAAGTGGGGCACACGAGACGTGGATATGCTGGCCTCCCGTCTAAATCGGAAGGTGGCAAGATTCGTGTCAGACGCGCTGGTGGCTCTGTGGGATCAGTACCAGCTGATCTACACCTTTCCTCCAGTGAAACTGTTACCATGTCTGCTTCGCAGAGTGGAAGCCGAGGGAATTCCAGTGATACTGGTTGCCCCAGATTGGCCTCAGGGTCCCTGGTGCGTCTGTTGGCAGACGCTCCCTGACGACTGCCGTTGGGAGAAGACCTTCTGTCTCAAGGTCCGATTCTCCATTCTGCTTTACCATCGCTGGCTTTAATGGCATGGCAATTAAGAGCCAGGTGTTGAGGAACCGGTGTCTGTCGGACTCGTGATCCCAACTATGTTTAGAGCACGGAAATCATCTTCTCGGAAGATGTACCATTGTACCTGGAAGGCCTACATCTCCATGTGTGAGGAGAAAGGATGGCATCCACACTCCTCCTTCTCTATATCCAGGATCCTGCTGTTTCTTCAGCAAGGAGTAGACCAAAAATTGGCATTGAGCACCATTTTTAAAGGGCAAACTTTTTGGCTGTCTTTTTTTTCAGCGACCACCGGCATCTCACTCCTTTAGTGAGTACCTTCGTTCAGGGGGTACGACATGTAGTCCCTCCGGTGCCTCCACCATTACACCCTTGAGATTTGAACCTGGTGTTGTCGGCGCGTCAAAAACCGCCATTTGAAAATATCAGGGAGATTCCCCTGTTGACTCTTTCCCAGAAAGTGGTCTTTCTAGTGGCCATCACATTGGCCAGGAGGGTTTCGGAACTGGTGGCCTTGTCTTGCAAGTCACCCTATCTGGTTATCCACAAGGATAAGGTGGTGGTGCATCTGCAACAGTCTTTTCTACTGAAAGTGGTCTCGGCTTTTCATATCAATGAGGACATTGTATTACCATCTATGTGTCCTAAGCCGAAGCACCCTAAGGAGGTGGCCCTTCACGCTCTGGATGTGGTTCAGGCTCTGAAGGTGTATTTGTCTGCCACGGCTCCCTTTCGGAAGTCACTCACTGTTTTTCAGTGGCTGGTCCAAAGGAAGGCATGTCGGTCTCGTCGGCCACCATTTCTAGGTGGATCAGACAGATTGTGGTACAAGCCTATGCCTTGAAGGGGCAGGTGCCCCCCTTTCCGGTCACAACCCACTCCACAAGGGCAATCGGAATGTCTTGGGCCTTCTGAGACTTAGCGTCTGTCACTCAGGTGTGTAAAGCAGCGACCTGGTCGTCTGTCCACACGTTTACCAAGTTCTACAAGGTAGACGTCAGTGCATCGGCTGATGCCCGTTTTGGCCGCAAAGTTTTGCAGGCGGCCGTGTTGAACATGCAATATATATTTTCTGTTTTTCCAATAGGCACAGTACTGTTATGTTAATGCACTGTTGCATTACTTCCGCAGTTTTGGTGCGGTTTTGGGTAATCACTCCTGTTGAGGATACTCACACACTGTTGTTTTTTGTGGGTAAAGCTTCACTAGTTCCCACTTGCCATGGTGGATGAAGTTTTTATGCTGTTTTTTCCCACCCCTCGTTTGGCACTGCTTGGGGATGTCCCAATGGCTAAGAGGAGCTGGGTTGGTAAATATAAGAGAAAATAGGATTTTTTTTGTACGCACCGTAAAATCCTTTTCTCTGTAATTCACCGACCGACACAGCACCTGCCCCTCCTTTTATCTTTTCGTTATACTGCTTGTTGACGTACTGAGGTCTGTCTGCAGACAGGAGGGTTGTTACACAAGGGACCGCCCCCCTGGGCGGAACTAAGAGTTCTGAGTGTTGTGTTACAACTAATGCCTAGTATTCTCCCAGTGATAAGGCTAACAACCCAATAGCTAAGAGGAGCTGTGTCGGTCGGTGAATTACAGAGAAAAGGATTTTACAGTGAGTACAAAATATCCTATTTTTTCAATTGCATGAAACAATTGTTTATAATTATATATTTTTTCAGTATTGTATTGGCACAGCTCTTCAGTTTTTCATGTATATGTGTACATACATTTTTATTTTATATATACATAATAATTTTTATTTTTTTCAGTCATCTATAATACTGAATAGAGCATTTATATAGCCGGTTACTGGGATCTATCCAATAGGACCATATTTTTTGTTGGCTCCTCTGTTTTTACGTAATTTTTTTTCTTTTTAGTATATAATTAAGTTTCTCACACCATTATTTATGGTTTGGGGGAATAGGAGAGGTCCATTTTTGTCCAGTAAGTTTACGTGCTAAATATAGGGACCAAGTCCGCATAATGTGAATCTCTTCTGCTCATACTCCATCAGGGATTATTCCCAAAAGTGTAAGTTTAGGGGTCTCTATCACTTCCGTAGAACGTAATAAATGTAAAGTTTTAAATACTTTTTTTTCCCCAATAATAACGTTTGGGGCATTGCCAAAGCATGGAAAAGAGAACCGTTAGACAAAGCACAACGAGGGCAAAATGGTGTTATAGCTTTTCCCCCAGGCATAAAGCTTTTGTGGGGTATGAGCCCTATGTATAATAAGTTGCGTGAACCTTTGGGATGGCGAGAGAGAGACCTCGGGTAAAGCCCAAGCCCACTCTCCCTCGTCCAAAGATTCTATATCCCTTTGCCAAAGAGTAAAACTACCTGTATTCGGGTGCTATTTGTGATTTGTAAGACAGAATAGAGGTCTCCTATTAACCCTTGCTGTGTACAAGATGTAGAAACTTTCAAAGGCTGACTTTGTAGTTCATGATATCAAATAAAAATTTCTAACTGATAGCGTTTAAGTATATTAAAAGGTAATCAAACATCCCTTTTGTATAACTGATATAGAAATACTATACCAGCTTTCTTCCACTTTCTGCCTCCCTTAACCCTTTTAATGCCTAAGCCTATTTGTCATTTGTTGCTTGCACGTTTAAAATCCAGATTTTTTGCTAGAAATTTACATATCTATATCATCGTTGCAATATTTTGTGTCACACGGTATTTGTGCAGTAGTCTTTCAAACACAATTTTTTGGGAAAAAAACAATTTCATGAATTAAAAAGAAAAAAAAATGAAGCAGTAAAGTTAGCACAATTTTTTTGTGTAAGATGTTACGTCGAGTAAATAGATACCTAACATGTCATGCTTTGAAATTGCACACACTCGTGCAATGGCGACAAACTACGGTACCTAAAAATCTCCATAGCCAACACTATTTGAAAAAAATTACCCTTTACCCAGTTTAGAGTAAGAGGAGGTCTGGTGCTAGAATTATTGCTCACGTTCGCAGCGATGCCTCATGTGTGATTTGAACACCATTTACATATGAGGGCGTGACTTTTGCATGTGATTTCTTTGCTGTGTGAGCTTGTGGGGACAGGGGACCTTTAACATTTTTCACTTTTTTTTTTTTTAAAGAATGTAAAAAACAAAACAAAAAAAAAACGTATTGCTGTCGCAAGGAATGTAAACATCCCTTGTGACAGTAATAGGTGGTGAGAGGTAATCTTTATGGAGGGATCAGGAGTCTAAAATACCCCAAATCCCTCCTTTGCACTTCAAAGTATTTAGATCGCCAAAAACAGCGATTCTGAATACGCCCTTTAAAAAAAAAAACTGCACCATTGGCAGCCGAGTAAACCGGAAGTGATGTCTCTTCCGTGTTTACACATAGGATACCTTATCAAAGACGTTTCCGGTTTCGTTCCAGTCTCTCTCTAGCTGGTGAAAGTGCCGCATCGTTGCTCCGGTCCCTTTGGGATAACAGCTGAGCGGCCTTTAGCTGCCTGCAGCTGCAGGCATCACCCCAGAACAACCCCTGAAAGCAGTGAATGCAAATGTGCGTATAGTCCGTACTAAGGGGATAATCTATGAAATAAACGGCAGGAAACTGCCACGTACCTGGTGATGGAGCCTGATAGGCAGAGGACGGCTGACTCCCCTGATATAGCTGACAGGAAGCACCGAGATGCGGAGTCTATGAGTGCCTGGCAGAATCACTGAACCTGGAACTGGATCAGAGCACTTGGCCGGGCTGTAGAGGTGTCTGTAGGAATTCCAGAGCAGTGGTAGGCAGGTAGCTGTAACAAGTAGACAACCGGTCCCCACAGGCTGGAGTGCAGATGCAGCAGAATGGATGGTGGCACCCTCAAGGCGGGTACAGGCAGGCCGGGTCATACACAACGGGCACGTCGGGAACAGGGGCTAAAGCAGAATCAGATTACAGGCCGTGTCGTCAACAGGCTGGCAGCGGAGTGGCAGAAGGAGCAGGCAGGTGCAGAGTGAGGGACAATCCGGGGTCGGAGGCAGGCAGGCAACCGGAACATCAGGAAGATCGCCGGGTCACAACAGGAACAGAAGGCAGGTAAGAAATTGCTGGTTACACAGGGAACGCTGTAGAGCAGACAGTACTGAGTCTGGAAACTGGCTGGAGTTTAAATAGCCTGTTTGGGTGGCAAAAGCTGTCACATGGTGCGTGCGCACCAATGGCCTCCTGACAGGGGCAGAGGTAACAGGTAATCTTCTTGTGCAGCCATCTTGGGCGCTGGCATGCCCTTTCTTGACACTGCCCCTCCCCAAAGGGCAGCCTCTGGATGCCCAACTTGGCCCACTTGTCAGGATGGGCGTTCTTAAAAGCTTGTACCAAATTTTGGGCATGGATATTACCTTCAGGTTCCCAGAAGTTGTCCTCTGGCCCATACCCTTTCCATTTTATCAGGAACTGGATCTGAGTTCTACTCTTCCTGCAGTCTAAGATTGTTTCTACCTAAAACTCTTCCTCCCCGGCACGGAAATGGATGAGAGGGACGACCCTGAGTGTGCAGGAATGGATAGCTGCTGTTAATGGTGTCCTTCCATATAAGAAGGAAATATATGCACATAGGGGCTGCCCAGATAAGTACGGGAAGATCTGGGATGTATGGTTAACTAACGCAGCCACCTGCAACGCTTTAGAGGCTGATCCCCGACCCTGAACGTGTTTGCCCTTTGGAGTATCTAGCCTTCTTGTTTTCCCCCTCCTCCCCCTCCCTTCCCCAGGAATCACCGCATTGATGCTTTGTAACCTTTTTCTTTTTTACCGACTTGCCTCAGTGCTATGCTTTAACTCCTATTCCTGTGACCCTGTTAATTGCCCTTTAATGTACCCTCCTTATCAGTTTGGTTTCTGATGTCTCCTGCTCCCATCCAGCATGATGTAATCTTGATGTAGCTCTGTTTTATTTGCCTACTGTATGTATTTTGTACCCTGTACCTGTGGTTCTTCTCAACTCAATAAACACTTTCTTTGTAAAAAAAAAAAAAAAAAAAAAACTCTTCCTCCCCGTCAATAATTACAGGTTCGGGCAGGCTGGAACTTCGTCCTGGAAAGGGGTCAGGAATGGCAGGTTTTGACAAGGTTATGTGGAACACAGGGTGGATTCTAAATGACTCGGGCAACTCTAATTCATACGCAACCTCATTGATCCGTCTCTTCACCGGAAAGGGTCCTATAAATTTAGGGCCCAGTTTCTTCGAGGGACAGGCCAGTTTCAAATTAGTAGTTGCTAGCCACACTTGCTCACCAGGGTTCAAGATCAATTCTCCCCTTCTTTTCCTGTCAAAAACTTTCTTATTGTATGCCTGTGTCTTGGCCATTGTTTCCTGTAGCAGTTTGGAGTTGAAGAAATGTTTCGGAAACAGCTGGTACAGGGGAATCTGGAATAGTATTAGACAAAAAAGAAGGGTGGAAACCGTAGTTTGCAAAAAATGGAGATTGCTTTGTAGCAGAGTGTACTGAATTGTTATAAGAAAACTCGGCCAGGGGAAGCAGAGAAGCCCAATCGTCTTGAGAAAATGAGGAAAAACATTGCAGGTACTGTTCGAGGGTTTGATTAGTCCTCACTGTTTGCCCATTTGTATGTGGGTGATAAGCAGAAGAAAATGAAAGTTCAATCCCGAGTGAATCACATAAGGCTCTCCAGAATCTGGATGTAAACTGCACCCTATGGTCGGACACAATATTGGCCAGAATCCCATGAAGCCTTACAATCTCTTTGACAAAGGTTTGAGCTGTTTCTCGAGCAGATGGTGTGCCCTTCATGGGCAGGAAGTGTGCCATCTTAGCCTATCGACAACTACAAAAATGGCGTTGTGGCCCTCCGATTGGGCGAGTTCTACAATAAAATCTATTGCGATCATCTTCCAAGGTCTTCTGGGGACAGGTAAGGGTTTTAGCAGACCCCAGGCTCTGGATCTGCTGTTTTTATTGCGGATGCAAGTGGTGCAAGATTCCACATATTTCTTACAATCTTTTTCCACCCCCGGCCACCAAAATGTCCATTGTACTAATTCCGTTGTCTTGCCAATGCCAAAGTGACCTGCCAGCACATGATCATGGCATCGCCCCAGGATGGCCATTCAGAGGTCTTCCGGCACAAAGACCTTGTCTTCGTGCCAAAGTAGCCCATCCTTTGCCAGTAGAGAGACCCCGGCTGGTGAAGGGTTCCTTACTAGAGTTTATTTATTTGTTTTATTAACTTTCCTTGAAGTAACATGAAGTTCCTAGGGGATAGAATGGTATTTGGAGATGAGATTTCTTCAGATTTGCTTAACATGCGTGATAGCGCATCGGGTTTTGTATTCTTGGATCCGGGCCTGAACGTTAAGTGAAAAGTGAATCTAGAAAAGAATAGTGCCCACCTGGCTTGTCGGGGTTTCAATCTTTTTGCTGTTCTTAAATACTCAAGGTTCTAATGATCTGTATAGATCAAGATTGGGTGTGCAGCCCCCTCTAGCAGGTACCTCCATTCCTCCAGAGCTGCTTTGATGGCCAAAAGTTCACAGCCCCCGACGTCGTTGTTTCTTTCAGCATTTGACAGCTTGCGGGAAAAAAAAGCAACTGGATGCAGTAGAGCCTTAGCTCCCTGCCTCTGAGATAATATTGCTCCGACCACTATTTCTGAGGTGTCTACTTCCAAGACATAGGGCAGGACTGGGTCAGGGTGTTTCAGGACAGATGTGAAAAGTCTCTTTTTAGGGTGTCAAAAGCTTTCTGAGCTTCCGGAGACCAAGATAATCTTGTACCTTGTTTGGTTAAACTTGTAATGGGGGATATGATTGCAGAAAAATTTCTGTTGAATTTACGATAAAAATTTGCAAACCCCATGAAACGTTGGACACCCTTCTTTTCACTGGGAGCAGGCCAATCCAGGATGGCCGTAACCTTCTGGGGATCCATCTGGATGCCTTCGGTGGAAATGATTAAACCCAGGAATTGGATGCTTTGGCGTTCAAATACACATTTCTCTGGTTTTGCATAAAGTCCGTGTTGTCGAAGGCGACTCAATACATTCTTGACGTGACTACGGTGGTGATCTAGAGAGGGAGAGAAGATTAGTATATCATCAAGATAAACAACAAAAAGATCCAGGAAATCTCGGAAGACATCGTTGATGAAGTGCTGAAATGTAGCGGGAGCATTGCAAAGTCCAAAGGCCATCCCGAGGTATTCGAAATGCCCAAACCGTCTTCCATTCATCCCCCTCTCATATGCGAACCAGGTTATAAGCACCCTGAAGATCCAATTTTGTAAAAATAGTGGCCGTACTGAGTCGCTGGAATAATTCGGGCACAAGTGGAAGAGGGTAACGGTTTTTTTACAGTGATCTTATTAAGTTCACGGTAGTCCACACAGGGGCGTAATGAGTGGTCCTTTTTCTCTACAAAGATGATCCCGCACCGGCAGGAGACGTGGAAGGGTGAATTAACCTCTTTTTAAGGTTGTCATCAATGTAGTTTTTCAAAGCAACAAGTTCAGATAGAGGAAAGATCCTGCCAAAAGGAACTTCAACCCCAGGGAGGAGCTCAATTGGACAGTCATAGGCCCTGTGATGAGAAAGCGTTTCTGCCCCCTTTTTGCTGAAAACTTCCAAAAAGTCATGATATGCTGCTGGAACAACTTGGCAGGCTTCGGACTCCACATCGATGCACAGCAGGGGAGATTGGTTCTGATGATTCTCTTGCCAGCAATGCTGAAGGCAATAGGGGGAAAGAAACTTGATTTCTTCTGTAACCCAGTTAATGTGAGGGTTATGAGCTTTTAACCAAGGCATACCCAGAATGATTGGGAACATAGGGGAGGCAATGGCATCTAGGCGTAGAAACTCTTGATGGTTCTTGGCAATGGTGGTGGATAACTGGATGGTTTCGTGAGTAACCAATCCAGATTTAATGGTGGATCCGTCTGCCAGATGTACAGAGTCTCTGAGCCTTGGGTAGTAGAGGAATGTGATGTTTGGCAGCAAAAGCTAAATCTATGAAACCACTGCAAGCTCCAGAGTCAATTATAGCTGGCGTCTGGATAATTCCTCCTGGGAGCTGCAACAAAATGGAAAGCGCAAGATGAGCAGAGTTATTGGGTAGAGATGGAGGAGAAGCGGATGTAACTGAGAGGCAATTACGGATTTTGATTGGGCAAGACCTCATGTAATGTCCTGATCCTCCACAGTACAGGCAAAGATTTAGCTGCCGTCTGCGCTGGCATTCTTCCGCAGTCAAAGAAGGGCGGAGGAGGCCAAGCTGCATGGGTTCAGATGCATCTGAAGTGGATGTGGCAGGAGCAGGTTAAGCGGGACTGAAAGAACCAGGCACTCTTGGAAGCATCCATACTGGGCGTGACTGGTCGGTGGCTCGTTCCGACCTACATTCCCTTAGACGACGGTCAATCTGGATTGACAAATTTATAAGTGTCTCCAAGGTGGAAGGAACACCTGTCGTGCTAGCTCGTCCTTGAGATGATCAGAAAGGCCCATGCGGAACTGGTAACACAGGGCAGCATCGTTCCAGCTGGTGTCAGAACTCCAGCGCCTAAATTCATAAACTTAGTCCTCCATGGCCCTGTGACCCTGCTGAAGCATGTAAAGAGCAGCTTCCGCAGTAGCGGCTTGCTGGGGGTCTTCATATAACTGAGCCATGGCTCCAAAAAAAAGAGGCTAAGTCCGTCAGAGATGTAGCCTTTTGTTCAAGGAGCTGGTGGGCCCAGGCCTGCAGTTCCCCCTGAAGCAAGGAAATGACAAACCCGACCTTGGTGGCTTCCAGGGAGAAGGTGCGTGGTTGTAGCGCAAAATAGAGTTTGCATGCGTTGCGAAAGGCTCTGAACTTGTTGCGTTCTCCGTGGAACTTTTCAGGAGTTGGAACTCTGGGTTCAGGTGGTAGCATAACAACTGCGGGGTTGCTGGCATCCCAGAAGCAGAAGGTGCTTAAGCAGGAGCAGAGGGAGACAAGGTCTGTATTTGGCCTTCTGGCGAGGTGCTGGCAGAGTTCTTCCATAGGAGAGGGTCCTCGCATAGGCTCAGACATTGCTGACTGCTACTGTCATGTACCTGGTGATGGAGCCTGAGGACGGCCTCTCTTACAACTCTGACTTGGAGCCCCTGATAGAGTTGACAGGAAGCACCGAGATGCAGAGTTGCGTCAGTGCCTGGCAGGATCGCTGAACCTGTAGCTGGATCGGAGCACTCGGCTGGGCTGTAGAGGTGTCTGTAGGAATCCCAGAGCAGTGGTAGGCAGGTAGCTGGAACAAGTAGACAACCGGTCCCCACAGGCAGGAGTGCAGATGCAGCAGAAGGGATGGTGGCACCCTCAAGGCTGAAGAGAAGGCAGGTACAGGCAGGCCGGGTCATACACAACAGGCACGTCAGGAACAGGGGCTGAAGCAGAAGCGGAATCAGATTACAGGCCAGGTCATCAACAGGCTGGCAGCGGAGTGGCAGAAGGAGCAGGCATGTGCGGAGTGGGGAACAAGCTGGGTCACAACAGGAACAGAAGGCAGGTAAGTAATTGCAGGTTACACAGGGAACGCTGTAGAGCAGACAGCACTGAGTCTGGAAACTGGCTGAGTTTAAATAGCCTGTTTGGGCGGCAAAAGCTGTCACATGGTGTGTGCGCACCAATGGCCTCCTGACAAGGGCAGAGGTAACAGGTCATCTTCTTCGGCAGCCATCTTGGGTGCTGGCATGCCCTTCCTGACAGAAACGTTCTTTTATTATGGAATTGATGAGCCTCTACTGATTGGACTAAGGGAGCCATTCTAACTTCAGATGGTATAATCTTCTGTATAGGATCCTGCATATCCATCTCCTCCCAAACATACCAGTGTTGTAATTTCGATGCGATAGTAGTAGTCTTGCGTTGTATCACTATTCCCCTACAATTTTTTGCCAGTTGCATTATTTCAAGTCTGATTCTGGGTTTTCCATATAAAATCCCTAAAGACAGAGTCGAAGGTCTTTAAATAACCGCAGTGTCATATATATATATTGCATAATTGCTCTATATGGTTAACAGTTGGGGCATCCCATTTTCACCAAATTTGCTCTCCTTATTAGTCAATGGAAATTTTGTTTGTCAAATTTCGGCATGTAGGTAAAACAATCGGAGGAACCAAATTCATGTCTAATATATTCAGTAACTGGGGGGGGGTTACTATTTTTCCACTTTCTCTTTGCAATGTAACCTGGACAAGTAAGCTGAAACCCCAGGTTTCCTCTCGCTATTTTGCCACCCTGCAGAAGCTTCACAAACTTTATCACACTTTGTCATTCTTCTTTTTCGCTGCTGGTATCTTTTTCATTTCCGCACAGGATTTCTTCTGCTTTGTAATAACAGGATGTCCACACACTTAAATAGGCAATGTCTGGACTTGGTCCACCTTTCTGGAATTAAGAATTTTTTTTAATTATTATTCTTGCCCAGTTTCTTTGAAGTCTAAGGCTGGATTCACACCTATGCAGTTTGAGTGCTTTTTGCATTTTGCAGATTTGCACTGCAGTCCATTTAACATTGTTTCCTACGGAACATGTTCTGTAGAGCAAATCTGCAAAATGCAAAAAGCACTAAAACTGTGTAAGTGTGAATCCAGCCTAACTTCCAGGTTTCATGGAGTCCAAACAAGCTGACCCAAACAATTTCCATTAATAGGAAATGTGCTGGCTGTTAGCGCTGTATAAACGGTATGTATCAGCTATATACAGTATATAGCATTATGTTCCAGCACCAGTATGGGGATTTCTTGGACCAAAATCAAGTGGGGCTAAGTGCTGCTCGTTTGCAGCAAAATATTTTTTTTTTTAATGCTTGGTTAAAGCATTAAAAGTTATTTGAAACTTCGGCCGTTTTAACTAGTTTATTATAGAGCTACACGAATAATCGCCAAGCATGGTTATCGCAATTTCTTTCCCCGTTGCGATCTTGACAAAGGGTTTCCCGAGCTTTGACTTTTTTGAGGGCTGAGAGCAGAGGGAAAATTCTCTGCATACCAAAGTCTGCCAAGTTTTAAAACATTCTATCAGTGGAATGTTAAGTCTAAACAGTGTATCAATTAGTCTTTAACCACTTACAGACCGGACCATTTTGCTGGTCAAAGACCAGACCACTTTTTGCGATTCGGCACTGCGTCGTTTTAACTGACAATTGCGCGGTCGTGCGACGTGGCTCCCAAACAAAATTGATGTCTTTTCCCCACAAATAGAGCTTTCTTTTGGTGGTATTTGATCACCTCTGCGATTTTTATTTTTTTGCGCTATAAACAAAAATAGAGCAACAATTTTGAAAAAAATACGCATTTTTTTACTTTTTGTTATAATAAATATCCCCCCAAAAATATATAAAAAAAAACATTTTTTTTCCCCTCAGTTTAGGGCGATACGTATTCTTCTACATATTTTTGGTAAAAAAAATCGCAATAAGCGCTTATTAATTGCTTTGCGCAAAAGTTATAGCGTTTACAAAATAGGGATAGTTTTATGGCATTTTTTTATTAATAATTTTTTATTATTTTTTTTTTACTAGTAATGGTGGCGATCAGCGATTTTTTTTTATTTTATTGTGACTGCGACATTGTGGCGGACACATCGGACATTTTTGACACATTTTTGGGACCATTGTCATTTATACAGTAATCACTGCTATATAAATGCAGTGATTCCTGTGTAAATGACACTGGCAGTGAAGGGGTTAACCAGTGGGTGGCAGTGTAGGGGGTTAAGTGTTCCTAGGGGTGTGTTACTAACTGTGGGGGGGTTGGGCTTTAATTTAGTGAACACTGATCTCTGCTCCAATCACATGGAGCAGAGATCAGCGTCACTAGTTGCTAGGCAGAATGGAGAAATGCTGTTTACAACGGCACTTCTTCATTCGGCCGCTCCGTGAGACGATCGCGGGTACCCACGACCGGACTCAGGGGGGCCCGACCAGCGCGGGAGCGCTCCGCCGGTGGCTCGCTCCCAATGGCAGGGCGGCAAATTTAAAGGGACGTATAGGTACGCCCATTTGCCTGCCCGTGCAATTCTGCCGACGTACATCGGCGTGCGCTGGTCGGGAAGTGGTTAACGCAGGGCCGTCTTTAATTTTGATTGGGCCCTGGGCAAACATTTTCTTGGGGCCCCCCCTCCATTCTGAGACATACAAAAAATAGCAGGTAGACTCAAAATCAGTTTACTGCAGCAGATCACGCAGTGATTGCAATTGTTTGCCAGAGGTTACAGCCTATCCTTACTGCTCGCTGGCTGGTTTCTAGAGGTTACAACACATAATTTCTGCTTGCCAATTGGTTGCTAAAGGTTAATGCACATCATTACCACTTACTGATTGGCTACTAGAGATTAAAGCAGATCACTACTGTTCGCTGATTGGTTGCTACAGGCTAATACACATCACATTACCTCTCACTGGGCAGTGGAGCAATCCTAAATAATTGAGCAAGTAAAGGGGCACATTAATACACATACTACAGGAGAGGTTCAGAGACTGCAGACATACTACAGGAGACAATCAGAGACTGCGGACATACTGCAGGAGACAATCAGAGACTGCGGACATACTACAGGAGACAATAAGAGACTGCGGACTAGGGATGAGCCGAACACCGCATCAAAGAGACTAGTAGATTGATATGAAAAAGACTTTAAAATGTCATTTATTAAATGTAAAAAATGAACACAGACATCTGATCCCTACAGGATCTAAAACACATAAAAAACACCAATCATAAAACGGACAGATGTTTGATAATGAAAAGCTCCTCAGATCTCTCAGTTATAACTTTGAGAAGGTGAAAACCAAAGGCCAATGTGCACAGCTATCGAATGCCTGATGAACGCAATCAATCATCTGAAAGAACCCAGAGCGTGTATGAAAAGCCAGTGTAAACGAATGGAACAATGTTCCTAGAGACACTCACTTCATAGGTGTTCTATTGGGCTGCAGAGCTGATGAGTCAAGTCTGATGAACGAGGGGGAGATGGTTTATTTCAGCACCATCTGAATCGTTCGGCTTGGAGGCAGAGATGTAATGCACTCTAGATGTATGCTGCACGCTGGGTGGTAAGGATCAAGCTTAGTCACCAGATGGTATCAGCTGTACACATAGGCAGCTTAGAGCACGCCGCACTGCGTGCAGCGCCGCTTGTCCGAGCGGCTGTGGATCACATGGGAGGCTTGTCACGTGGAAGGCTGTGAAGGGGAAGGTTGCTATGCCGACTCTCCTGCTTACATGTTTCGCGCGCCTGCGCTTTGTCAAAGCTATGTCAAAGCTTTGACAAGCCTCCCATGTGATCCACAGCCGCTCGGACAAGCGGCGCTGCACGCAGTGCGGCGTGCTCTAAGCTGCCTATGTGTACAGCTGATACCATCTGGTGACTAAGCTTGATCCTTACCACCCAGCGTGCAGCATACATCTAGAGTGCATTACATCTCTGCCTCCAAGCCGAACGATTCAGATGGTGCTGAAATAAACCATCTCCCCCTCGTTCATCAGACTTGACTCATCAGCTCTGCAGCCCAATAGAACACCTATGAAGTGAGTGTCTCTAGGAACATTGTTCCATTCGTTTACACTGGCTTTTCATACACGCTCTGGGTTCTTTCAGATGATTGATTGCGTTCATCAGGCATTCGATAGCTGTGCACATTGGCCTTTGGTTTTCACCTTCTCAAAGTTATAACTGAGAGATCTGAGGAGCTTTTCATTATCAAACATCTGTCCGTTTTATGATTGGTGTTTTTTATGTGTTTTAGATCCTGTAGGGATCAGATGTCTGTGTTCATTTTTTACATTTAATAAATGACATTTTAAAGTCTTTTTCATATCAATCTACTAGTTTCTTTGATGCGCTGTTTTTGATCGTTTTTTCTGCTGCATCCATTTTTTACCAAGTCCATAATGGGTTAACAGCCGCACATGGAGACCATCTACAGGACATTTATTTAAATAAACGAACATCCCACGAGATAGTCAAGCGTTCTTAAAGAGACTATTCATTTGTGCGCCAACTTTATATTGTTTTGTTTTACGTTGTATGAGCCGAACACCCCCTGGTTCGGTTCGCACCAAAACTTTCGAACGGACCCCAAATTCGTACGAACTTTAGAACCCCATTGAAGTCTATGGGACTCGAACGTTCGAAATTAAAAGTGCTAATTTTAATGGCTAATATGCAAGATACTGTCCTAAAAAGGGTTTGGGGACCTGGCTCCTGCCCCAGGGGACATGGGTCAATGCCTAAAATGTTTTTAAAAATGGCCGTTTTGGCGGGAACACTGATTTTAATGACGATTAAAGTGAAAAAAAAGTGAAATATTCCTTTAAATATGGTGCCTGGGGGGTGTCTGTAGTATGCCTGTGAAGTGCCACGTGTTTCCCGTGTTTAGAACTGTCCCTGCACAAAATGACATTAAACAGAAATAACATAATTTAAAACTGCTTGCGGTTTTAATGTTATATCTGGTTCCTGCAATATGGTTGAAAATCATTGAGAAAAATGGCATGGGTAGCCCTCCCTGCCCATTACCAGAACCTTTGGGTCTTGTACGCATATTAAGGGGAACCCCATACCCATATTAAAAAAAGGAAATGCATGTGGCCCCCAGGCCCTATATACTCAGAACAGCAGTATACAGGCGGTGCAAACAAGACAGGAACTGTGTGTAGGTTTGTTGTGTTAAGTTGAATCTGTTTGTAATTTTCAAGTGGTACATTTTTAAAGTGTAGCTCCAGTCAAAAAAACTATTTTTAAGCTTTTTGGAAAACATAGGGAAGGGTTATCACCCCTGTATAATTTGTTTTGTCGTACATCTTTTTTCATCTCACTTGCTGTTGTCTCCTTCCATTTGCAAGTAGGAGATGTTTGTAAGTTGGATGTTTGAAAGTAGGGGCCTGCCCTATATGCTCTGCAGAAATGGCGGAACAAGGTGTTGGTTTTGCCACAACATTGTAAGCCCTCAAAGTGACTCTTGGTGGGCGCTGGAACGCCCTGCTGTGAACGATTATATCAAGAATTGTAATTACATGCCATTGTTGAACAGTGGTAGAAAAATTGACCTTTGGTGGTTGTGGTGCTGGTGCCACAACACTATAAGTCCTCACAGTTACTCTGGGTGGGCACAGGAATGGGCCCTCCTGTGAAATATTATATCAAGAATTGTAATTATATGTCCCTGTTAAACAGGGGCAGAAAAATTGGGCCTTAGGCACTGGTGCTGGTGCCACGACACTGCAACCTCTCCCATATACTCTAGTTTTATTGCAGGAATTAGCCCTGCTGCAAAGCATTGCATCAAAAATTGTACTTAAATGCCCCTGTTAAACAGGGGCAGAAAAATTGGGCCTTAGGCACTGGTGCTGGTGCCACGACACTGCAACCTCTACCATATACTCTAGTTTTATTGCAGGAATTAGCCCTGCTGCAAAGCATTGCATCAAAAATTGTACTTAAACGCCCCTGTTAAACAGGGGCAGAAAAATTGGGCTGATGGCATCACCCAGAACCAGAAATGTTCTTCCAACATATCAGCGGAGGAGGAAGAGGATAGACAATCAACATAACAGGACAGTCACTCAGCATAGGCAGTCTTGAAGGGATGTGATATTTCAAAAAAAAATATTCGGTTACATCAGCTTCAGGTGCTTGGTAGCTGTGGGTGATCCAAGACTGATTCATCTTGATGAAGGTCAGTCGATCAACTGATTCGGTGGACAGGCGCACCCTGTGATCGATAACAAAGCCACCAGCAGCACTGAAGGTGCGTCCCGAAAGAACGCTGGATGCAGGACAGGCCAGTAGCTCAATTGCATACTGTGCAAGCTCTGGCCAGTGATCCATCCTCAAGACCCAGTAAGCCAGAGGATTTTCGGTGGGAAAGGTGTCCAAGTCTGACCTTGCCCCTAGGTATTCCTGCACCATGTAAATCAGATGCTGGCGATGGTTGCTGGAACTGATCATACCTTGGGGCTGCGGACTAAAAAATTGTCTGAAAGCATCAGTCAGACGGCCAACTTCTCCACCGCTCCTTCTGACCGATGCCTCAGCAACACGTTGTCCAGGACCAGGAGTTTGTAACCTCCCAGTCTCTGGGAACGCGTTGCACAGACCTTTCTGCAAGGCCTCCCAGAGATGTCTCATCCTCTGCTCCCTTTGCGATGGCAAGATAAGGTCGGCAACCTTACCCTTGTACCGTGGATCAAGGAGAGTGGCCAGCCAGTAATGGTCCCTCTCCTTGATCCGTAGAATACGAGGATCCTTCCGCAGGCTTTGCATGATCAGGGAGGCCATGCAGCGTAGGTTAGCTGAGGCATGTCACATATAAGGCGGTTCATGGGCAGGTTCAACTCTTTTTGGAGCTCAGCCAGCCGAGCACAGGCATCAAATGATCGGCGGAAATGCACACAGACTTTCCTGGCCTGCTTCAGGACATCCTGTAAGCCGGGGTACCTGCCCAAGAACCGCTGCACCACCAGGTTAAGGACGTGAGCTACACAGGGCACATAAGTTAGTTGTCCCTGTCGGAGGGCGGAGAGGAGGTTGGTGCCATTGTCGCAAACCACCATTCCTGGCTTAAGCTGGCGTGGCGTCAACCACCTCTCGGCCTGCCCCTGCAGAGCTGACAAAACATCTGCCCCAATGTGGCTCCTGTCCCCCAAACAAACCAGCGCAAGCACGGCATGGCATCGTTTTGCCTGCGTACTTGCATAGCCCCTGGAACGCCTACGGAGCACCGCTGGTTCTGAGGACAGAGCACTGGAAGAGGCCATGGAGGAAGAAGAAGAGGAGGGGGTGGAGGAGAGAGGTGTGTCACAACCAATAGTAGCATTTTGGAGGCGTGGTGGCGGAACAACCTCTAACACTACTGCACCTTGTCCTGCATCCTTCCCAGCTGCCAGAAGAGTGACCCAATGGGCCGTGAAAGACAGGCAACGTCCCTGTCCATGCCTTACCGCTGACCGCCCTGTCCAGCGAGGCAAGGACATTGCCTTCCACATGCCGGTAGAGAGCCGGAATCGCCTTCCGTGAGAAAAAGTGGTGTTTGGGGACCTGCCACTGAGGAACCGCACATTGTACAAACTCACGGAAGGGGGCCAAGTCTACCAACTGAAAAGGCAGCAGTTGAAGTGCTAGCAATTTAGCCAAGCTAGCATTCAACCACTGGGCATGTGGATGGCTGGGAGTGAACTTCTTTCGCTGGTCCAGCAGCTGGGGCAGGGACATTTGCCTGCTATAATCGGACGTGGGTGTACTGCTAGCAGAGTGCCCGGAAGCACTTGGCTGTGACACACCTAATTCTACACCTTCATTCCTCTCAGAGCAGGTTTCAGAGAGGACTGAAGGTCTAGTGGGGTTGGAGATGCCAGCTGATGAGGAGCAAGGAGAGGTCCGCTTTGTTCTTTGGTGTGGGTCTTTGAGGTACGCTTGCCAACGAGCTGCATGGCAGGTCAACATATGTCTGGTCAAGCATGTGGTGCCCAAGCGGCTGTTTTGGCCACGCAAGATACGCTTGAGACATATGTTGCAAATAGCAGCGGTGCGATCTGATGCACTCATCTCAAAAAAGGCCCACACCAAAGAACTTTTAGAATAACGCGCAGAGGCAGCGCCCTGCACAGGCGGAGCTCTGCGGTGTGATTCAGTCGGTGTGCTGCCCCTAAGCTGGCCCCCGGAGGGCATCCTGCCTCATTGGACATATGCCTCCTCCTCCTCCTCCTCCTCCTCTCTCCTACCAGGCACCCATGTGGAGTCAGTGCCCTCATCATCCTCTCCCTCTTCATCGCTGTAGCAAACCTGGCAATATGCTGCAGCTTGTGGAACATGACTGCCAGATTGCTGTCCTCCTTGAGCATCCCCTCTCTCTGCATTCACGCTACTGCCTTCCTCTAGCTGAGTGTCATCATCAGAGCCTACAAAACACTGGGCATCCTCCTGGAGCATGTACCCAACACTGTGCTCAAAGAGTTCTGGAGACTCCTCAGGAGGACGTGGTGGGTCTAGGGAAGGAGTCACTGATGATGACATTGAGACGAGGGAAGACGATGCGTTGGCAGCTGCTTTGCTAGTACCCTGAGACTGGGCGAGAGAGGCTGAGGAGGATGAAGAGGGCTTGGTCATCCACTCTACCAAGTCGTTGGCATGTTGCGGTTCAACATGTCCAGCTGCCGAAAAGAAGGACAAGCGTGTCCCATGGCCACGTGCTGATGACAATGCACCGCGTCCACGACCAGCACTGTTGTCTCTAGACACAGAGCCTGCTTGCCCTCTTTTATCGGCTCGCGCCTGTCTGCCTCTCCTTGCTGGCCTTCCAGACATGGTAATGGCCTGAATGGAGTTGGGTAAAACAGCAGTTGGGTAGTGTATATTGTGCTGGAGGCACACAACACCCACTAACTCCTGCAGATGCCTTTAGTATAGAACCCCAGAGATAAAGGGGTATACTGTAATGGAGTCACACAACACCCACTAAGCCCTGCAGATGGCTCTATTCGAGAACAGCAATAAAGGGTAGATACAGGTGTATATTGTGCTGGAGGCACAAAACACCCACTAACTCCTGCAGATGCCTTTATTATAGAACACCAGAGATAAAGGGGTATATACAGATGTATACTGTGCTGTGCTGGAGGCACACATAACTTCCAATAACTCCTGCAGATGGCAAGTGGGCTCAAATAGAGAAGAGCTATGTAGGTGGATATAGCGGTGTGTACTGGGTACAGAGCATGCAGACAGCACACACAAGCTCTTAACACTACTGACTGCAAGCTCTATTATAAAAGATAGATCACTAGCTATATAGGTGAGGTGAATATAGCGGTGTATACTGCGGTCAGGGCACGCAGACAACAACCACTACACAACAGCAAGATCGAAAATCGGCCGATAACGATCGTGTATACTGTGTTGAAGGTACATAGAACACCCACTAACTGCTTCAGACGCCAACACACTACACAAGGCCGCCGCGCTGTGGGGCGTGTACTACACAGCCTGAGCTATGATTGGCCACAGGCATCCTGCCTGTGGCCAATCATGGCTCTCCTCGCTGCTGGCGCTGTGATTGGCCAAGCATGCGGGGTCACAGTGCATGCTTGGCCAAGCATGAGCCAGCAATGCACTGCGATGACGCAGTGCATTGTGGGCCGTGAGCGCCACACGAATTTGGCGCGAACGGCCCATAATGTTCGGAATTCGCCGACCGGGCGAACAGCCGATGTTCGAGTCGAATGTATGTTCGACTCGAACACGAAGCTCATCCCTACTGCGGACATACTGCAGGAGACAATCGGAGACTGCGGACATACTGCAGGAGACAATCGGAGACTGCGGACATACTGCAGGAGACAATCGGAGACTGCGGACATACTGCAGGAGACAATCGGAGACTGCGGACATACTGCAGGAGACAATCAGAGACTGCGGACATACTGCAGGAGACAATCCGAGACTGCGGACATACTGCAGGAGACAATCCGAGACTGCGGACATACTGCAGGAGACAATCCGAGACTGCGGACATGCTACAGGTGATGGTCAGAGAACTTTTAGCAACACACAGCTTGACAGTTGAATAACACAGCTCAGGGTTTAAGCAGTCAGGCATTTTATGGGTGCAAGGACATACCTGAGCAGCCAAACACACTACATACATTTAGAGGTATGTGGGCAGGGCTTTCATTCTCTGATCTCACTATAACAGCCGGGAGCTCCACTGATGCTTTGTAGGGGAGCCCCGTTACCGTGAATTGGGGCCCCAATGAAGGTTTTGCAGAGTGCACAGAGGACTCTATACTGGCTGGGGAATACAGAGGTCCGGGGCGGGGCCGGGAGCTCCACTGACGCTCCCACTCCGATCACTGGCTCTCACTACAGCCGCTCTGTTCTGAGCATACAGGCTGCACGGGGGCGGGGTCAGAGCGTCAGTGGAGCTCCCGGCCCCGCCCCCTCTCAGCTGGCTAGCACGGGAATATAGCCTCCCATCCCGTGTGCTCTGCGCACTCTGCAAAACCTTCATTGGGGCCCCAATTCGCGGGTAGCAGTGCGGGCCCCCCTACAAACATTGGGCCCAGGGCAAGTGCCCCGTTTGCCCTGCGCTAAAGACGGCCCTGGGTTAACGTTTAACCACTTAAACACTAAATCTTTCGTTCATTAATGGACATAGCATCTCTTCTTGACCTTAGGGTTATGTCGCCCCTTTAGGAGAGGAGTAGGCAGAAAATGTTAAAAACAGCAATACTTGCACCGTACAGCCCAGGGGGCAGTCCAGTTGGCTATAACCCCACACACTGAATCCAGCAGCTCAGTTTTTTTTTTGCTAGTGTAGGAGAAGGACCTGGCTCCCGGTGGGACAATTGGTCCTGGGAATTCTTTTTTCTGCATTTTTGATTCCTGTGATCTACAATCAACAGCCGGGCTGGGTGACAGGCTGGATAATATAGATCCTTGTAGTCTCCCTAGTCTGGCCATCGAGCGTGAGCAGGCCCTAGCTATATGTTGGGTTGGCCACGACATGCCCCGTCTAATCCAGGGGCGGCCGGTCAGCGATATGCTCCGGGGCACACATATAACCGGGCTACTGCTGTCTGTGTCGGTGTGCCATGGCCAGCAGCCATCCCGTACTGCTTGGGTGATGGGTCTGTCTGTGGAATGCATCCAGCAGTCCCTGCAGGAGGGGTAAGTATGGTTCTACCGAGAATAAAAAGATGAATTCCCCTTGGGGTTTTCAGGCAGCGGCAAGAAGCAGAAATGAATATATAAAAGTATGTTTATTTTGTTTGTTCAAAGGGCATAATTGCCATCATAGATTTAAAATACGGACTCTGGTACATGTTGTTACAGCATATCAATGGATAAAAGATACATGCATCACTTGATCAGTGTGTGTGTGCTTGAACCACTAACCCCATATTTATATACGGGTGTGTATGTGCTGGTATGAGGGGTGATATATATATACAGGCCCGGACTGGGACAAAAAATAGGCCCGGGCATTTTGGAATGAGCAGCCCATGACACCATAACCGACCCCTTTCCCACTTTCCATCCTGATGAATCCCCCGAGAGAGGGGAGGGGGAAACCCGGCAAAGGTGCGAGGGGGACAGGGAAAGATGGGGGGGCAGAGAGCACAGGGAAGAACCTTGAGAACATGGGGTGGCGCGAGAGTACAGGGAGGCTGGAGAGTACTGTGGGGGGAGGCGGAGAGCATGAGGGCAGAGAGCACAGGGGAGAGGCAGAGAACACAGGGAGGAAGAGGAGAGCACAAGGGGGCCGGAGAGCATGGGGGGACTGGAGAGCACAGGGAGTGGGGGGTTGGAGAGCACAGGGGGAAGCAAAAATACAGGGTGGGGCGGAGAGCACAGGGGGGAGGTGGAGAGCACAGGGGGGAGGCGGAGATCACTAGGGGCTGTAGAGCACTGGGGGGAGGTGGAGGGCAGCGGAGGGCAGCAGAGAGCATGAGAGGAGGTGGAGAGAACAGGGGGTAGGCGGAGATCAATTGGGGGCTGTAGAGCACTGGGGGAGAGGCGTAGGGCACAGGGGGCAGTGTAGAGCATGGGGGAGGTGGGGATCACAGGGGGGCTGGAGAGCACTGGGGGGGCTGGAGAGCAGTAGGGGGGGCTAGAGAGCACTGGGGGAGAGGCAGAGGGCACAGGTGGGCACCATAGAGCATGGGGGGGCTAGAGAGCACTGGGGGGGAGCGTAGAGCACAGGGAGAGAGATGGAGGGCACGGGGGCAGCGTAGAGCATGAGGGGAGGTGGAGAGCACAGGAGGGAGGTGGAGAGAAGAGCGGAGCGGTGAAGAGCACAGGGGGAGAAGCAGAGGGCACAGGGGGCATTGTAGAGCATGGGGGGAGGTGGAGAGCATGGGGGGAGGTGGAGAGCACAGGGGGTGAGGTGCAGGGCACAGGGGGCAGCGTAGAGCATGGGGGGGAGGTGGAGAGCACAGGAGGGAGATGGAGAGCACAGGGGGTGAGGCGCAGGGCACAGATGTGCAGCATAGAGCATGGGGGTAGGTGGAGATCACAGGGGGAGGTGAAAAGCACAGGGGGAGAGGCGAAGGGCACAGGGGGGGCAGCGTAGAGCATGGGGGAGGTGGAGAGCACGGGAGGAAAGAAAGAGGGCACAGGGGGGCAGCATAGAGCATGGGGAGGTGGAGAACACAGGAGGGAGGTGGCGAGAACAGGGGGGCTGGAGAGCACTTGGGGGTGCTAGAGAGCATTGGGGGAGGTGAAGTGCACAGGGGGAGATGAAGTGCACAAGGGGGCAGCGTAGAACATTGGAGGAGGTGGAGAGCACAGGGGGAGAGGCGGAGGGCATGGGGGGTGGTGGAGAGCCCAGGAGGGAGGAGGAGAGCACGGGGGGCTGGATAGCACTGGGGGAGAAGTGGAAGGCACAGGGGGCAGCGAAGAGCATGGGGGAGGTGGATATCACAGGGAGAGAAAAGGCAGAGGGCACAGCAGAGAGGGAGGCAGAGGGCACAACAGAGAGGGAACAGCAGAGAGGGAGGCAGAGGGCACAACAGAGAGGGAGGCAGAGGGCACAGAAGAGAGGGAGGCAGAGGGCACAGCAGAGAGAGAGGCAGAGGTCACAGCAGAGAGCATGGGGGAGGTGCATATCACAGGGAGAGAGAGGCAGAGAGCACAGAAGAGAGCATGGGGGAGGTTGAGAGCACTGGGTGGGTTAGAGAGCACTTTGCGGGGGGGGGGGGGTAGAGAGCACTGTGGGGGGGTATAGAGATAAGCAGAATAGGAGGAGCGGTGGGGTGGTTGCATATAGAAGAATCATTCTGTCCATCTTCCTCCCGCGGTACCTGAAAGCCTGCAAGAGGGAGAAGAGCAGAAGCAGGCATTCAGAGACTGCGGGAGGAAGATGGACAGAATAATTCTTCTATATGCAGCCATCCCACTGCTCCTCCTATTCAGGTTACAGGTGGCCACACTTACTTTCTCTGATCCGGGGCTGCATCAGGCTCCTCTCCCCTTCGTGGTCACGCCCCCAGGCTCCAACGGCTTAACTCTACTGGCGGCTGCGGAGAGGTCTCTCCTCTAGCTCCTCCCCCTTCATGTCTCACTCCCCCTTGTGCTGATGGCTGAGCCTGAGCTGAACAGGCAGCCGAGCGGCCGCGGAAAGGTTAGGGGACTGGCACGGGCTTAAAGAGCAGCCTGCCTTGGCCCCGCAAGCAAGGAAATGCGGCCCGGAGGCCCCGGCCCACCGGGCAAATGCCCGGTCTGCCCTATGGCCAATCCGGGCCTGTATATATATATATATATATATATATATATATATATATATATATATATATACAGTGGTGTGAAAAAGTGTTTGCCCCCTTCCTCATTTCCTGTTCCTTTGCATGTTTGTCACACTTAAGTGTTTCGGAACATCAAACCAATTTAAACAATAGTCAAGGACAACCCAAGTAAACACAAAATGCAATTTGTAAATGAAGGTGTTTATTATTAAAGGTGAAAAAAAATCCAAACCATCATGGCCCTGTGTGAAAAAGTGATTGCCCCCCTTGTTAAAACATACTATAACTGTGGTTGTCCACACCTGAGTTCAATTTCTCTAGCCACACCTGTTGACAATCAAGGCATCACTTAAATAGGAGCTGCTTGACACAGTAAGGTCCACCAGAAGATCCTTAAAAGCTACACATCATGCTGAGACCCAAAGAAATTCAGGAACAATTGAGAAAGAAAGTAATTGAGATCTATCAGTCTGGAAAGGGTTATAAAGCCATTTCCAAAGCTTTGGGAATCCAGCGAACCACAGTGAGAGCCATTATCCACAAATGGCGAAGACATGGAACAGTGGTGAACCTTCCCAGGAGTGGCCGGCCGCCCAAAATTACCCCAAGAGCGCAGCGACGACTCATCCAAGAGGTCACAAAAGACCCCACAACAACGTCCAAGGAACTGCAGGCCTCACTTGCCTCAGTTAAGGTCAGCGTTCATGCCTCCACCATCAGGAAAAGACTGGGCAAAAATGGCCTGCATGGCAGAGTTCCAAGGAGAAAACCACTGCTGAGCAAAAAGAACATCAAAGCTCGTCTTAATTTCTCCACAACACATCTTGATGATCCCCAAGACTTTTGGGACAACATTCTGTGGACCGATGAGACAAAAGTGGAACTCTTTGGAAGGTGTGTGTCCAAGTATATCTGGCGTAGAAGGAACACTGCATTTCATAAAAAGAACATTATACCAACAGTAAAATATGGTGGTGGTAGTGTGATGGTCTGGGGCTGTTTTGCTGCTTCAGGACCTGGAAGACTTGCCGTGATAAAAGGAACTATGAATTCTGCTGTCTACCAAGAGATCCTAAAGGAGAATGTCCGACCATCTGTTCGTGTACTCAAGCTGAAACGAACTTGGGTTCTGCAGCAGGACAATGATCCTAAACATACCAGCAAGTCCACCACCGAATGGCTGAAGAAAAACAAAATGAAGACTTTGGAGTGGCCTAGCCAAAGTCCTGACCTGAATCCTATTGAGATGTTGTGGTATGACCTTAAAAAGGCCGTTCATGCTCGAAAACCCTCTAATGTAACTGAATTAGGACAATTCTGCAAAGATGAGTGGGCCAAAATTCCTCCAGGACGCTGTAAAAGCCTCATTGCACGTTATCGCAAACGCTTGGTTGCAGTTGTTGCTGCTAAGGGTGGCCCAACCAGTTATTAGGTTTAGGGGGCAATCACTTTTTCACACAGGGCCACGATGGTTTGGATTTTTTTTCACCTTTAATAATATACACCTTAATTTACAAATTGCATTTTGTGTTTACTTGTGTTGTCCTTGACTATTGTTTAAATTGGTTTGATGTTCCGAAACACTTAAGTGTGACAAACATGCAAAGGAACAGGAAATGAGGAAGGGGGCAAACACTTTTTCACACCACTGTATATATATATATATATATATATATATATATATATACCGTATATACTCGAGTATAGGCCGACCCGAATATAAGCCGAGGCCCCCAATTTACCCCCAAAAAACTGGAAAAAATTATTGACTCGTGTATAAGCCGAGGGTGAGACATGCCTGTCCATCCCTGTGTGTCCGTCCATCCCTGTGGGTCCATCCATCCCTGTGTGTGTGTCCATGCATCCGTGTGTGTGTGTGTGTGTGTCCATGCATCCGTGTGTGTGTGTGTGTGTGTGTGTGTCCATGCATCCGTGTGTGTGTGTGTGTGTGTGTGTGTGTGTCCATGCATCCGTGTGTGTGTGTGTGTGTGTGTGTGTCCGTGCAGCCTACCTGTGTCCAGCCTGCCTGTGTCCGTCCAGCCTGCGTCCCGTCCAGCCTGCGTCCCGTCCAGCCTGCGTCCCGTCCCGGCCCGGCCCGTCCCGGCCCGTCCCGTCCCGGCCCGGCCCGTCCCGTCCCGAGCCGAGCCTCCGTCCTTCAGCTCTTCGTCGGCGGCCATTCTAGGATTCAAAAGCCGCGCCTCCGTCGGTGATAGGCGGAACACTCAATTTCCCACTGACTGCTGTTCCGCCTATCGGATGTCCGTGATAGGCGGAACACTCAATTTCCCAGCAGCCTGTGTTCCGCCTATCACGGGCATCGTCTCATCCTCGTCCGTAGTACGAGGATGAGACGATGCCCGTGATAGGCGGAACACAGGCTGCTGGGAAATTCAGTGTTCCGCCTATCACAGGCGAAGGCGGAGCCGGAGGCGCGGCTTTTGAATTCTAGAATGGCCGCTGTCTGTCTGCTCGACACGCTGATCGAGCGGGCAGACAGCGATGACTCGAGTATAAGCCGAGGGGGGCACTTTCAGCCTCAAAAAAGAGGCTGAAAATCTCGGCTTATACTCGAGTATATACGGTATATATATATGAAACAAAAAACTAAAATGACTCCAGTAACTGTCAATTCTTGTAAGTCAGTTAAATAAATAAATAAAGTCGCGCTATGGAAAAATCAGATCTCCAATGTGATAGAAATATGTGAAATAAATTAAATTTAAAGAGTGGAGAGAGAAAAGGAAATATACTGGGTTAGAGCTGCCTGTGCCTGAAGCCCTCACTTCCTTATTGGGGAGGAGAGGGAAATGAGAAATGTGAAATAAAAAGGTTATGGCGCTAAACCCTATTAGTGATGAGATGAGTTGACTTATCAAATCCTAGTGTTTATTTATATAAAAAGAAAGAGAAAAAGAAAAAGTTGTTGGTGATACCGTGCAGAGATATCCTAAAACAATTTTATCCAAAACAAATTGTGTGTGATTAATGTGGAGTCAACATTCATGTTCCATTATAGTTAAAACCTAAAAATGGGTGTTAAATTATCCTATACGTATCAACCTACTAAAAACATGTAAACCTTCATTAAATGTGCAAAATAGTGGAAATAATGTTAATATTCGAAAATATGTTAGTTTAAAACAGATTGTGCAAACATGTGCAAAAAATGTGCAAAAAAGCAACTAAAGGTCAGAGCAACCAAGGATCAAAAATAATTCAACCATAAAATCGCATGAAGACGCTAAATGTGCAAATAGACAATATTTTCAACCAATAGTCGCATGAAGATGCATCTGTGTCCAATATAAGTCCAAAATTAATATTTGGCTTGATAGTACTGCCTCTTCAGATTATTGTTGTAATTGTTACAAAAAGTCAATGGGGGGTATTTGATTCACTCGTGCAAATAGTGCGGGCTTTCAATTAGAGAACTTCATCCCCGGTGCGCCACTCTGTGCTATAATATGTGAATGCTCTCACCAGAGTTAATGCCCCTGTGGGGCTGGATGGACCTTCACAATGTAAGCCACTGTGTCGCTCTCTGGCTGCTGCTGGTGCACTGGGTGAAGCTTCGTTGTTCCGTCCGTATGGTATCCAACGTTAATTATATAAGGGAAGACATATCCATAGTGTAATACGTTCTTAACCAAATCGTTCGTTTATTAATATTAAAATCTACTCACATTTTACATTAAAAGCATATGCGTATAGAAAAAACTCCGCCGTTCGTCTCAAACGAGTGCACACAACGTGGTCACGCCCTACACGTTTCGTCACTACGACGTCCTCTGGAGCCAGACTCCAGAGGACGTCGTAGTGACGAAACGCGTAGGGCGTGGCCACGTTGTGTGCACTCGTTTGAGACGAACGGCGGAGTTTTTTCTATACGCATATGCTTTTAATGTAAAATGTGAGTAGATTTTAATATTAATAAACGAACGATTTGGTTAAGAACGTATTACACTATGGATATGTCTTCCCTTATATAATTAACGTTGGATACCATACGGACGGAACAACGAAGCTTCACCCAGTGCACCAGCAGCAGCCAGAGAGCGACACAGTGGCTTACATTGTGAAGGTCCATCCAGCCCCACAGGGGCATGAACTCTGGTGAGAGCATTCACATATTATAGCACAGAGTGGCGCACCGGGGATGAAGTTCTCTAATTGAAAGCCCGCACTATTTGCACGAGTGAATCAAATACCCCCCATTGACTTTTTGTAACAATTACAACAATAATCTGAAGAGGCAGTACTATCAAGCCAAATATTAATTTTGGACTTATATTGGACACAGATGCATCTTCATGCGACTATTGGTTGAAAATATTGTCTATTTGCACATTTAGCGTCTTCATGCGATTTTATGGTTGAATTATTTTTGATCCTTGGTTGCTCTGACCTTTAGTTGCTTTTTTGCACATTTTTTGCACATGTTTGCACAATCTGTTTTAAACTAACATATTTTCGAATATTAACATTATTTCCACTATTTTGCACATTTAATGAAGGTTTACATGTTTTTAGTAGGTTGATACGTATAGGATAATTTAACACCCATTTTTAGGTTTTAACTATAATGGAACATGAATGTTGACTCCACATTAATCACACACAATTTGTTTTGGATAAAATTGTTTTAGGATATCTCTGCACGGTATCACCAACAACTTTTTCTTTTTCTCTTTCTTTTTATATAAATAAACACTAGGATTTGATAAGTCAACTCATCTCATCACTAATAGGGTTTAGCGCCATAACCTTTTTATTTCACATTTCTTGTAAGTCAGTGATTGGTGCCCCCGTGAGGCCTTCCCCTTCCCCCCCCCCCCAATTCTGGTGGGTGGGTGGGGTGGGTTGAAACAGCAGGGTAGCGGACCCAGGATGATCCTTTGAAAGAAGACACAAACTATTTTACAGATCTTAATAAAAGTCTCTGGTTGAACAGTAATAATTCGGTGGAACGGGTAAATATTACTGCGAATACTAAGACAAGTTATGATAACCAATGAATTTTTTGATATAAAAAAAGTTTTTGAAATTCCTTTTTTTTTTTCCTTTGATTGTTTGCAGAATACATAATTAAATCACCCCTCTTTGGCTCTGTCCCCCCCTGAAGAAGACCCTGAAGGTCGAAATGCATCGGGGTAGCGGGGGTGTTCTCTGTAGTTTTTGAAAAATTGGTGTATTTGTAAATTGTTCTTGCAATTACTTTTGTATCAAGTGATGCATGTATCTTTTATCCATTGATATGCTGTTAACATGTACCAGAGTCCGTATTTTAAATCTATGATGGAGATTATGCCCTTTGAACAAACAAAATAAACATACTTTTATATATTCATTTCTGCTTCTTGCCGCTGCCTGAAAAACCCAAGGCTAATTCATCTTTTTATTCTCTTTAGAACTTTAAGGGGTGTGCAGCTTGCTCATTTTTTATATATTTTTTCATGCACTTTTTCTTTCTTACATTTAGTATGGTTCTACCTGTCTCAGCAGGATGGATCCGCTGGGCATTCCCTGGGAGGTCTACTAGGGGGTCTCTCACTCTCCCTTTCTTCTCTCCCTGTCCCTTCCCTCCTCCCCGTGCTATGGGCCACTGTGTGGGGTGCGGCACACATACCTGGCCTGGGAGGGGGGGCTCTGGGTCCTGGCAGGGGGCTGCGCTGGGTGTTGGGTGTCCGCTCTTCCTCTTCCCTGTTTCTGGGCTGCGGTGGTGTGTATGTGCTGTGTGTGACATGTGGGGAGGCCGCCGCACGTTCCGCGGCTATTTTCTTGTAGCCCCAGACAGGTTTTTTTTGCATTTCAGCATTTTTTGCGGAGGCGGCCATTTTCTAGTAGCCTCTGGTAGTTTTGCCTCTAGCGCTGGGTGCTTGTTTCCTTCTAGAATGGCACGCTTTCCACACAGACACCTCATGGATGACACAAGGGAGAGCGGACACCAGCACAGCACAATACCTGGGTCAGGGTGGTGAGTCGTGCGGGGGGCCCCTCAGTCTGACTTGCCTTAGGTCCCCAAGTGGTGACAGGCGAGTGTGGGTCAGCATGGCGTCAGAAGCTGGCGCTTTTTCCCCAGACATCCCTATTATTGCAACTGGTTCCCCTGCACCTGCGCTTGTAGGAGCACTTATTACAGTGGTGCAGGATACCCTAAAAATGGAGGATACGGCAGGGTTATCTACAAAGGTGTAATCCCTTTTTGCTCCCCCCCCCCCCGGTATCCAGGTTAAATAAAGTAACCACGATTCCAGTGGAAGGGACACCTGCTTTCAAGGACCCTGCCAACAGAAGGGCCGAGGCGGTTGCCCGGTCCATGTTTACGGTTGTGGGGTTAGCATTGCGGCCAGTGTTAGCCACGACCCTGGTGTCGCAAATGCGTACTGAATGGGCTAAATTGTTGCACCGTGAATTGGAGAAGCAACAGGCTTCCCCGGTCAGCATGGAGCTGGCGGATCAGTTGGTACAGGGCCTTAAGTATGTCTGTGATGTGGCCTTAGATACGGCCCCCTTGCTTTCTATAGCCTCAGCATCGGCAGTAGTGCAAAGTTGCCTGATTTGGCTGAAATGCTGGTCTGCGGACCAGGCATCTAAGAAAGCACTGGCGGACTTGCCCTTCCAGGGAGAGAGGCTATTTGGAGCCTCGCTGGATGACATTATTAAGAATGTTACTGGGGGTAAGAGTACGTTGCTCCCACAGTCCAGAAAAGGGAAGGAGCCACTCCGTAGGCAAGGGCCCTCCTTTTCCGCTCAGAAGCGGATTTTTCGTCTACCCGGCTCGACCGGTAAGCAGTCTCAGTTCGACAAGGTGCTTGCTGAGGGACAAAATCGTACCGGGTTTTGCATGCCAAACAAGCCTGCAAGCAAATCTATTACCGCATGAAGGTTTGCCCCCCCCCCGCCCGACTCCTGGGTGGGGGGTCTTCGGGAGTTTGCAGCCCGGCGGACCTCTCTACTTTCCGACCAGTGGGTCTGCAAACTGGTTTCCTCATTGTAAAAGAGTTTCTTTCTTGTCCGCCAAATAGATTTTTTCCCTCCAACCTTCATCATCTTCTGGCTCGTCGGGAGGCCCTGTTTGGGGCTGTACAGGACCTGCTGCTGCGCGGGGTGATAGTACCTGTACCGATGCCAGAAAGGTTTCGGGGACTCTACTCCAATCTGTTTGTAGTCCCAAAGAAGGAAGGGGTCTGTCCGGTCCTGGACCTCAAGGCCCTCAACAGCTTTGTGAAGGTTCAAAGCTTCAAGGTGTAATCAGTTCGCTCAGTGGTCGCTGCACTCCATCAGGGGCATTTTCTGGCATCCCTGGACATCAAGGACGCATACTTGCATGTCCCCATATGCATCAAGCATCAGAAGTTTCTGCGATTTGCGGTCGGGGAATAGCACTACTAATTTGTAGCACTCCCTTTTGGCCTGGCGCCAGCACAGAGGGTCTTCACCAAGGTGCTAGCCCCAATTTTGGCTTTGCTACGGCAACGAGGGATTGCAATCGAGGATTACCTGGTCAAATTCCTTCTGAGGGCAGTTTCCGCCTCAGGATTAAAGGAGGATGTGGCAATCACCATGCAAACTCTTTGGGAGTTTGGTTGGGTACTGAACGTACAGAAGTCGGTGTTGGTGCCGACTCAACGCCTGGAGTACCTGGGCCTGCTTCTGGACTCCTTGGAGGTGAGAGTCTTTCTTTCTTTGGACAAGCTACAGACTCTTCAAGCTGCGGTGAAATTTTTTTGTCCCGCAGGTGGTCTTTGCTGCATTTTTGCATACGAGTCCTGGGTCTCATTGTAGTCACTTTTGAGGCGGTACCGTACACTTAATGCCACACTCGAGTCTTGCAAAAAGAGATCCAGTAAATATGGGACAAATCTTCGTTGTCCCTGGATTGTCAAATTCCCTTCTCTGGTGGCTGAGGTCTCTGGCCCTTTGGTCCGGGAGATCGCTCCTTCCTCTCAATTGGACGGTGATCACAACCGATGCCTGCCTGACGGGTTGGGTGGGAGTGCTGGGAGTACAGTCGGCCCAGGGCCTTTGGTTGCAGAAAGAATTCTAACTGCCAATCAATGTGCTTGCGCTTCGGG
>NW_027507748.1:307652839-307927839 GCF_037356315.1 Lithobates pipiens | reverse complement strand
CTGCTTTTTTTGAATGACACTGGTGACTCTCTGCAGGCCACACTTGGTATCATGGATGCCTTTTCCGCTTTCACGGGGTTGAGAGTGAACTGGCACAAGTCTCAGCTGTTCCCAGTGGATGAGGGGGCCAGGTCCTCCTCACCCTCCTCTCTCCCACTCCAGTGGGTTGATCAGTTTACCTATTTAGGTATTATCATCTCAAGAGAGAGTAGAGACTTTGTGCGGCTCAATCTTGACCCTGTCTTGGTAGCAATTAAAAACAAATGGAAGGCGTGGATCAATCTTCCCCTTTCCCTCATTGGGTGCATCAATCTTCTCAAAATGAAAGTCCTCCCTAAATTTACGTACATTTTTCGGAACTCCCCACAATGGCTGACCAAAACTTTATTTGATTCTCTTGAGCAACTCTTCCTTTCATTTATTTGGGGGCCTAAACCGCCTAGATTTAAATACACGACTCTGACCAGGCCTGTGGATAGTGGGGGCTTGGATCTCCCTGATTGCCACAAGTATTTCTTGGCCACTCAGCTTGTGAATGCCCATTGGTGGTTGCAGCCAGACCTGCCCAACTCTGCGGTGGTGCTGGAGGCGGCTATAGTGGGGTCTCTGGAGGCCTTGAAGGGGTTGCTATTCAGGGGGCCTAAAATGCCTCACCATCTCACCCCTTCTATGCGTACCACTATGCGGGCACGGAAATGGGTGGGGGACATACCAGAGCTGGACTAGGATGACTGGAGGGAGATTTGGGACTTTCCCTTCTCCCCTCTGGTCTCAGCTAGGGACAAACTGGTCCAATACAAAATTATGCATAGCCTCGCAGGTTGCACCAGATGTCGCATTCTCCGGCATGCTGGTGTTGCTTATACCAACCAGGTGACTTTTTCCGAATTTTTTTGGGTTTGCCCAGCAATTGAACATTATTGGAAAGAAATACTCCAGGTGATTGCTAAGGTCAGGAAGACTCATGGTCCATATGATCCTAAAATCCTAAATATTGTCTGCTGGGGCTAGTAGAACAACTGTCAATGCTCAGAGCCAGGAAAATACTCCCTGCTATTGTACTATGCTCGTAAGGCCATTACGATGAACTGGAAACAATCGTCTCCCCCCTCTGTCAGATTCTGGAAAAGCCTAGTGAATGCCAGTTTACCCCTGTATAAAGCCACCTACTCGGGCAGGGGTTGTCCACAAAAATTTGAAAAGGTATGGACCTGTTGGTTAGATGATAATACAGGCAGAGCACTTGGTTCTGTGAGCCTGAACATTCAGTTTATGGTATTGTCCTGCCAGGATTCAATCCGACTATGCCACAGCAATGGCCTATATTAATGGCCAAGGGGGCATGAGAAGTTGTGCGGCCCAGAGAAAGGTGAATCATATCCTATCTTGAGCAGAAAACAATGTATTTTGCCTATCAGCGGTCTTCATTCTAGGAATAGAAAATTGGCAGGTGGACTACTTGAGTCGCCAGCAGTTGTTCCTGGGAAAATGGTTCCTTTACCCCGATATCTTCCTGTCAATATGTCAAGGATGGGGGATCCCAGACATAGATCTGTTTATGTCCAGGTTCAACAAAGAAATTGACAACTTTGTGTCAAACAAAGGATCCGTTAGCATGCGGAACAGATGCCTTGCTATTCCTGTGGAATCTGTTCTCACTGATTTATGCATTCCCTCCTATTCTGCCTGTGTCCATTACTTCTTCACAGGATCAAACAGGAAGGGAAGACGGTGATTCTTGTGGCCTCTAACTGGGCCTATGAAATCTTGATATGCAGGGATCGTAAAGATGACAGTAGGGGACCCATAGACCCAACCGCAACGACCAGACCTTCTTTCGCAAGGTCCGGTATTCCATCCTACTTTACAAATGCTAAATTTAACGGTTTGGCTATTGAGACCCACACTCTAAAGCAGGGATCCTCAAACTACAGCCCTCCAGCTGTTGTGAAACTACACATCCCATGAGGCATTGTAAAACTCTGACATTCACAGACCTGACTAGGCATGATGGGAATTGTAGTTCCTGAACAACTGGAGGGCCATAGTTTGAAGACCCATGCTCTAAAGAAACGTGGGCTGTCAGGTTTAGTGGTTTGTATCTTGATTAATGCAAGGGAGCCGGCCTCCATAATTATATATTATGGAGTCTGGGAAGCATATGTCTCCTGGTGTGAAACCAGGGGTTGCACCCCAGGAAATAGGTCAATGGTAGAATCCTTGATTTTCTGCAGATGGGGTGAGAAATAAAGCTAGTCTTGAGTGCTTTCTAAGGACAGGTCTCGGCCTTATCAGTATTATTTCAACTTTATTCAGAGAGTAACACTGCTTAATCCCCAGTTAGGTCATCCTTGAACCCTTGGGACTTGAATTTAGTTTTTGGCTGCATTACAAAACAGCCTTTTTTGGACAGATATGATATATTCCCTTGGTCCTTTCCCTTGGAAACAATTTTTTCTGGTAACCATATCTGCTTCAAGAAGGGTATCAGAATTGGCTGCTTTTTCTTGTAAAGAGCCATATTATTATTCACAAGGATAAGGTAGTATGGCGTCCTCATCCTAACTTTTTACCTAAGGTAGTATCAGGTTTTTACCTAAACCAGGATATTATTCTATCTTCATTTTTTTTCAGAGCCCTGTTCTATGGAAGAAAAATCACATTCTCTTGATGTGGTGAGAGCACTCTACTTAACCACTTAAGCCCCGGACCAATTTGCAACCAAAGGACCAAGCCCCTTTTTGCGATTTGGCACTGCGTCACTTTGACAATTGCGCGGTCATGCGACGTGGCTCCCAAACAAAATTGGCGTTCTTTTTTCCCCACAAATAGAGCTTTCTTTTGGTGGTATTTGATCACACCTGTGTTTTTTTTTTCCCACTATAAACAAAAATAGAGCGACAATTTTGAAAAAAATTCAATATTGTTTACTTTTTGCTATAATAAATATCCCCAAAAAATATATAAAAAAACATTTTTTTTCCTCAGTTTAGGGCGATACATATTCCTCTACATATTTTTGGTAAAAAAAAAAAACAATTAGCGATTATTGATTGGTTTGCGCAAAAGTTATAGCGTTTACAAAATAGGGGATAGTTTTATGGCATTTTTATTAATTTTTTTTTGCTAGTAATGGCTGCGATCGGCAATTTTTATTGTGACTGTGACATGGCGGACACATCGGACATTTTTTGACACATTTTTTGGACCATTGTCATTTATACAGCTATCAGTGCTATTTAAATGCACTGATTCTTGTGTAAATGACACTGGCAGTGAAGGAGTTAACCACTAGGGGGCAGTGTAGGGGTTATGTATGATGTTATGTGTTTTTTTTATTGTAGGGGGTGTGGCCTGCCATGTGACATCACTGATCGTCTTTCCCTATAACAGGGAACAGATGATTGGTGACAGCCACATTAGGAAGCATGGGGAGAGATTTGTTTACACAGACCTCTCCTCGTTCTTCAGCTCTGTGACCCGATCGCGGGACACCAGCGGCGATCAGATCCGCTGGTCCCGCGGCCATGGTCACGGAGCTCAGGACCCGATCGGGAGCGCGCCGCCGCCCACGGCTGGGCACTTAAAGAGCAACGTACAGGTACGTGCTTGTGCCCAGCCGTGCCACTCTGCCAACGTATATATGTGCAGGAGGCGGTCCTTAAGTGGTTAAAGACGACTGCTCAGATTCAGAAAAAGGATGTTTTGTTTGTATTGCCTGAAGGTCCTCAATGAGGACAGGCAGCATGGAAATCTACTATTCTAAATGGATTTGACAAGTAATCATTCTAGCTTATGATTTAAAAAGGTAGTTTTTACCCTCTCAAATCAAAATGCACTCCTCTAAGGTTGTTAGTGCTTCGTGGATAGTGCATCACTAAGCCTTGATGGCTCAAATCTGCAAGGCCGCAGCTTGGTCTTCAATCCATACATTTACCAGCTTCTATCAGGTGGATGTAAAAACGCATGAGGATGTCGCCTTTGGGCGCAGTATTCTGCAGGCAGCAGTAGAAGTCCTCTGATCTCATGGTGCCCTAATTCTGTTGTGTCTTTCTCCCCTTAGTTGGCATTCCTCTGGGACATCCCACATAGTAATTACTATGGCTCTGATGTACGATTAAAGAAAATAGGATTTTTATAGTGGCTTACCTGTAAAATCCTTTTCTTTTGAAGTACATCACGGGACACAGCTGTCCCTCCCCTCTTTCTAGTATACACTGTATTTCTCTGCTACAAAACTGAGATACTCCTGGTATGGGAGGGTTTATATAGGGAGGTAACTTCCTGTTTAGGGTATGCCAATGTCCAGCACCTGAAGGTGGGCTATAACCCACATAGTAATCACTATGGCTCCGTGTCCCGTGATGTACTTCAAAAGAAGAGGATTTTACAGGTAAGCTGTTATAAAAATCCTATTTTTTTCCCCTTGATTTTCCATCTATATTGCCATGACCCAGCAACACATTACAGCTGCAAGCAAGTTTAAATTACATTTATTAATTTAGAAATGTCATTTTGCTGTGGCATTGTTCTACACATTACACAGATGCGCCACTTTACAGGCAGACTAAGAGGACCCCCCGACCCCCCCCCCCCCTGGGCACGATATTTAAAGGAATATTTGATTTTTATTGTTTTACTTTAAGCATTATTAAAATCACTGCTTCTGAAAAAACTGTTGTTTTTAAAAACGTTTTTTTTGCATTGATACATGTCCCCGGGCAGTATCTGGGTCCCCATACACCTTTTATGGCAATAAGTTGCATATAAGCCATTAAAATTAGCACTTTTGATTTTTCATGTTTGTGTCCCATAGATTTTAATAGTGTTTGCATGTTTGCTCAAACTTTTTGCCTGTTCCCATGTTCTGGTGCGAACCGAATCAGGGGGTGTTTGGCCCTACTAGCAACCTTGAGACCCATATAAGATACAGTGAATGTGGGGTTATCAGTGAAATAAATCAACCAAACAAGTTTGCATTATTGTGCTGCAGCAATGCGTTATAACAGACCCACCTAAAAGTGTAAGTAAATCACGGACAAAAAAATAAAATGTGCCCCAAGTATGTTTTAGCTATAATGTGCTAGTATGCATAGCACATTAGTACTTACCTTCTAAAGTAAACTCCTCCAGCACTGCACTGCCAGCCCTCCTCTCCGTTGCCAAAGCTTTCATCTTCTGGTGTTTTTCTGGGTTCTGAGTCTTTGGCCTCTTGGATGTTTGGGCCCGGATGATATAACTCCTGCACGTGTGCATGAAATTTACTTTATATCAGCAAAGAATCATACCCAGACTGTACACTGTACCGTAGCCTGCTCATATGCAGCTCAGTGTACACAAACAGAAAAAAGTACTGACAGATAGTAAGAAGCATCTTTGACAGAAGAGACTTACGTTTATCATGTCATGACCTATAATGGTTTAAACATAAAGCGGAGCTCCAACCAAAAGAGGAAGCTCCACTTGTTTGCACCCCCCTCCCCTTCCACTGCCATTTGTCCACTTTTGGGGACGGGGGGGACGGGTATCTGGTTGTGACAGGCATCCGCTCCCACTTCCTGTTCAGATTGCTGCAGTGATCTACAATGTCTGACCCCTCCTCCTTCCCCTATGCAGTCTTCTGAGACACACACAGGTCCCAGAAGCCTACAAGACCATTCCGAAAGCGCGACTCATACATGTACAGTAGGAAACCGGCTGTGAAGCTGGAAGGCTTGACTGCTAGTTTACTTTACCTAAGATGCCCTGCGCCTGCACCCGAAGCCAATTGAAGAATCACCTCGGTTGCTGACGTCACTGGATCCCTGGACAGATAAGTGTCCTTATATTAAAAGTCAGCAGTTATAGTATTTGTATCTGCTGACTTTTCATTTTTTGGGGGGAGGTGGGAGCTCCTCTTTAATTCAACTTTTCTTAGGTTGATACATTTTGTTTTATACCTGTTTTTCACTATTTATCGTATTTACTTGCGTATAAGCCAAGTTTTTTAGGACATTTTTATGCTGAAAAAGCCCCCCTCGGCTGATACTCAAGTGAGGCAGAAGGGCCCTGCTGTCCGGCGGGGGTGAGAGAAGGCAGGGGTGGGTGTAGGAGCTCCGTAGCTGCACTGGCTTTTGGAATGTGTGTGTGAGTTTTTATTGAGCTGAAATCAGGCTCTTTGCTGCCCCTCTGGTAAATTCCTGCATGTGCACCCCTCGTGTGTCCTGCACAAGAACTGGGAGTGGGATCTGGGAGTGGGACAAGGAACACCACCTGATAAGTAAGGGCTATTCTACAAGTAAGGGGGGGGGTTTGTGTGAGTCTGTGCACATGTGTGTGCCTGTGTAATTTACCAGTAGCTGCTGCATTTCCCACCCTAGACTTCTACTCAGTAAGTTTTCCCAGTTTTTTGTGGTAAAATTAGGTGTCTTGGCTTATATTCGGGTCGGCTTATACTCGAGTTTATATGGTAAGTGTTCTTTTTTTTTTTTACGAACTTTTAATGCGTGACTAATGATTCTCAGAGCACTATGGATTTTCCTAACAGCACAGCAGTACCAGCTTGCTTTGCAGCTCCTTTTGTTTGAAACTGAGCCGTCAGATAAGGGATGACTCACTGGTCTAATGACACTATGATACATAAAGAATGAAAATATGTACAAAACTACTATTCCCTGACAGCATAAACTGTTGAACCTTACTATTCTAACGGTAAAGAACCCATTGCGCAGTTTAAGATTTAACTGCTTCTCATCCAACTTAATTGCGTGGGTGTGTCTCTTCTTTAGAAGAGACACACCCACACTTTGTTGCTCTTCTCTGGACTCCAGTGGCGGCCCGTCCATAGGGGGTGCACGCATACCACCTTAGAGCCAAGTCCACTATTTTGCTGAAACCATGCCCATTTTCACCACATGGGAGGGGTCAAAAAGGAAGGGCGAAGTCTGGCACCCCCCATCTTAAAACTTCACCAGCCACCGCTGCTGGACTCTCTCCAGTTCAAGGACATTCTTGCTCAGGATAGGGGACCAAAACTGGACCACATATGCCTCGTTTCCATTGAGCAGATCGTTCGGTACGCTATTTTGAGTGTTTCCATTATGAAAGTGGCCCATACTAGACCATTCATGGTCCTGATTCAGATGTGGGGCCATAGAAAATGGTACGGTATGGTTAGGGCGGACCTGCTGGCATCACACAATACATTCTACTGATTGGTAGACAGAAAAAATGTCAATGCTCACATAAAAGGCATTTTTTATAAACCCTGTATGGCTCCTGGCGGTCCTACTTGCAGTGGAAATGCTCACCCGAATAGGCTGGACCATTCTAACCCTCCCAAACTGTACCAACCCGAACTGTTCCGCTCAGTGGAAGCAAGGTAATACTCATGATGTGGCTGAACCAGATTATTGTAAAGTGGTAGAATTATAGTTTTATCTCTTGAGCAAATACCCTTTTTAATGCATGATAATAGTCTGATAGCTTTGCTTACTGCAGCTTCTCATTGCATGCTATTGCTGAGCTTGTCATCTACTAGAACCCCCAGATCCTTTTCAATCCTCTATTCCCTCAGAACTCCCCCCCCCCCTAATGAGTAACTTGCATTCATATTTTTATCCCCCGTGTACATTTCTTTACATTTTTCTGCATTGAACCTCATCTGCCATTTAGCTGCCCACTCCTCTAGTTTAACTAAGTCTTCTTGTAAAGTTGCCATAGCCTGAAATGATGTTATTGCCCTACTTGGCTTTGTATCATCAGCAGACTCTGAAATTCAACTATTTATACCAATCTCTATATCATTTATGAACAAATTTAACAGATTTGGTCCCAGGACAGAGCTATGGTGTACACCACTCACAACTCTGTGGACGGGCTCTTGCAACTAATTTTCTATCCATGTACATACAATATCATTGATGCAGAAAGAACTTAATTTGTAAATGAAGCATTTATACAGTACTGTATGGAATGTCTTTTAAATTAAACATTTACTTTTTTAGAGAATTATTGCTAAATGCTTATATACAGTATATTATAGTTACAGTACATTAATGGAAAAACTGTAAAATCTACTTATAGCTTAATTTTTTCATTAAACAATTTCTTGAGCTTTTGAAAATAGCTGAGACTTCCACAACTGGAAACTTCAGCTGCAAACACTCACTCTGTCTCTGTTCGTGAATCATATTGAATGTACCTGGTGAAAAGTGGGATACTTGATGCTGTGTGTATTGGTATTCTGCAACTTTGCAATGTGTAGTTTACAGTTACTGCGTAGCAGCAAACAAGGTCTAGTGAGGATTCAAATATACAAAAATTTAGACAAGCAATGTGTAAATTAAGATCTTATAACTATAACTAAGGATTATAATAAGTAATAAGAGCACGCTATGGAATGCATATTGACATTTTCCTGTGGAGGGGTCATGAAGTTACATCATTAGCTTAATTTGCTACATAATTATGAGTCCTTCATAATTATGAGATGTGTCTTTAGTTACTCTGCTGTCATAATGAGAGCTTTTATAGCTCTCAAATGTCTGTCATTTAGTCCTCTTGCACACTGCAGCGTAACAAAATCTGAGTACAGCGTTTTTTTGTTTTTTTTTGTCTGATCTAAAATGCAGCCCATTGTTTACAATGTGCCTGTGCACACAGGCACATAAACAAGTGCTGTATATTCTTTTTTTCTTTGGTAAATTCTTTTATTGAGTGTTTTTCATGAAGTATAAAATATAAGACACACTGGTGGCCCCACAAAAACAGTGGCACTAAACATTTAGGCCACGCAGGGCCAAACAATAAAATACAATTGTTAACAATGATACCTAGACCACTGACTACAGTATTTCTAACAGAGACCTACTAGCACTACCCTAAACACGTGCCTGAAATTCAACCCCTCCCCCAGTCCCAATTTATTTTTCTTCGCCTGAGTCTATCCAATGAATCAGGAGGCTTAAATACAACTATAAAAGTGTGCCAAAGTACGCCCAAAATAACAGGTTTATTTCCTGAAAGAGTTTAGAATGTTAAAAGGAGGGTAGGCGAGGCCTTATGAGTGCCTTACCATAGAGGGGTGGCTAACCTAACCCAGGGGGTGGCCTTTAAAGATTAGCACAATCCCAGACAATAACCACTTTTGTTATTTGGGTGCAATAGTACTTTTTGGAGACACCTACCTAGTTTAAGAAAACATGAAATCAGGCCGGGACAGAAGTGCAGTTAAATCACACTTGTTTAATAATAAAAGTAAAAAGAACAAACGTAGTCAAAACATAGCCAAAGTCCAGTAACCAGAACGGATAGTCAGCCAAGCCAGAAGTCAGGGATAAATGTTGTGGAACAGCAAGCAGGAGCTGGAGCCAGAAGGGATGTCAGCAAAGCAAGTCTTGAACAGGATCACAGGAGATTTGTGATGTGACCAAGGTGAAGGCAGAGCTCCTCTAGACTGGACGGCTTAAGTAGGCAGGACTGATGAGCAGGATATCATCAACAGCTGAGTAACTGTGGAGAGAGATGGAAGCTGGCAATTAGCTGACAGCTGAGTGGCCAGCTCAGAGAAGGAAGGGCTGAGCCCAGCCCCGACACCTAGGAATTGTGAGTATTGACTTCCCAGGTCAATATTGGATTCTTTTTTTAATGTTAAAGGGGTTCTTTACTATTAGAACTGTAAAGATGTGGAACTCCCTTCCACAATCGGCGATGTCAGCAAGAAATGTTAAACAGTTTAAAAAAAAAACTCTTTTATAGTGATTTTAGCATAACCAATATACAGGGATATGGGTAGTACTGGAGACATAAATGCATACCCATGCAGGTTGAACTGGATGAACTAATGTCTTTATTCAAACTTACCAACTATGTACCTAGGTAAGAGGAGGGGGAGCTGTGATGTGAGGTCCAAAATTGTGATTTGGACCTCTGCTGAAAGAAAATTTTACTGACTATGAATTTTAATTCAATTCCCCTGGTGCATTACAACCCCAGTCACTTTCACTGTTTTTCTGGACAGATTCATGTAAATGTAGAAAAATATAAAGAAAATCACCCAATAATTTCTGGAGGGAGAACCAGCAATGAATGGGCAAAATGTAAACATTTAGCAGCTGATTTATTAAGCAGCAGTATATATTTGGCCCATCCACACTATTGGTTAAAAAAATATTGCACATTTATAAACCACAGTGATGGGCTTTATAAATGCGCTTAGTGCTCTGCCAGCTTTGGAACCCTGAAACTCCTAAATGAATGAAGATAATTTTGAGAGAAAAAAAAACTAAATTCAGAAAAAATGGATGAATGGGTAGGCCATGGGATGCGATAGTACTGCCAAGTACGTGCAGTACTATTACATAGTATTAACACATGTCAAAACTGTGAATTTAGTAAAAAAAAAAAAATTTTTTTTTTATAATTTTGGGTCCATTGTTTCTTTTAGTTTTTTTTTTTAACAGTAAAATAGATTTTTATTTGAAAGTATTAAAGTTACAATGACATAGTACAAGGACAACATCTTGTGCATAAGGTCGCAAGAAGAAAACAGGAAGAACAGTTCAGTCGCAGCTGATAAACGTTGACCTAAACAGTTAACAGTTTCTCACGGTTTAAAACAGTATAGCATCTCAATTTATAATATCAGTACATTATTGGATTTGGAATTAGAAATAAGGAATTTAAGATGAAAAAGTGGTAAAGGAAAGGAAAGAAGGGGGGGGGGGGAGAGGAAGGGGGGAAAACAGTAGGCTCATTGTATATCAGCATATCCAAATCACCAAAAAATATTTTTTTTTTAGAAAGCAGTACTGTTTGTCAAATATTTCCCATGAGCTCTAGGGGGCTTGACCATGTGTGTCAATCCACTGGGACCAGACCTTATCAAACTTTTTACGGAAGTTTCTACTCTCATACATCAGCTTATGCAGTGGTAGAACAGAGTTGATTGTGGCAATCCACATATGGTGAGTGGGAGGTGTGGGTAGCTTCAATTTGAGGAGAATCTCTCGTCTGGCGTAGTATAATGCATAAAACAAAAATTGTTTCTCATGTCTAGAGGCCTTGACATTTTCCATACTACCAAGCAACGCCATGGTTGGGTTTAAGCCAAGAGACCAGTCACCAAAGGAACCCAGGGTCCCCAGTACCTCTTCCCAGTAGGGACGCAGTGCGGGGCAAGACCACACCATATGAAAGAATGAGCCAGGGGATGAGTTACAGCTGGAGCAGAGGGCACTCATACCCGGATATATGCCGGCTAACCTAACATGCTCTGTGCAAAAATTTCAATTGAATAAAATGGTCTTTTGCTGAAATCATTTTGGTGGTATAGTCAGATACAACGTCCTCCCAACTCTCGTCTGTCAGTCCTGGGATGTCATCCCTCCACTTATTGTACACTTTAGTCAGGGATGTCATATGTGCGCTAGATACGTGGAAGTACTATCTAGGATTTGGGAGATAAGCAGTCATTTTACCGAGTCCGTCTGAAGGGTCAGTGGTTCAGGAAACTGCCTGAACCACATGCCTAAGCTGGTAATATCTGAACATCAATCATAGAGGCAGGGATTGCATATTTGACTTTTAGCGTCTCGAAGGAGGAGAAGGACCCATCAGTGTAAATATGTTGGACTGTAATTATCCCTCGGGCTGCCCATAGCTGGGGGTCAGGAAGGCTGTAAAGGTGAGCTAGCATGGAGTTGCCCCATAAAAGCGTGTGGGGAGAAGTGACTGAGTTTGTTTTGTAAATAGCCCTAGTTCTCTGCCATACCTGTACGGTTGTGTGCATCAGGGTCATTACTTGGGGATGGGCTCTAGGCCCTCTATAGGGCAAGTTACTCAGTGCCACATAGGATCACAATATGGCCACCGCAAGGGTCACCGCCGGGGTTCTGTCTGGGCTGGTCAAACCACCATCGGACCGTTACCAGGACTGATGCCCAATAATAGAGCTGGAAGTGGGGCATCGCCAAACCACCCTGTGAGAGGGGGAGCTGGAGCGTTCGCCTCGCCAGTCTCTGGGTTTTTCCAGCCCAGACAAAGGTTGAAATAATGGAGTCTGATTTTTGAAAGAAGAATTTAGGGATAGGGCACGGTGTGTTCCTGAAAAAATATACAAATTTGGGAAGATACACAATTTTTAACAAGTTCACCCTTCCCACCGGGGACAGGGGGAGTGTTTTCCAAAGATGACGAGCTGGGTTAGGAGAGGAGTAAGATTGTCCTCTATGTACACCCGAAGGGACCCCCTGACATTTACTCCTAGATATTCGAATTCTTCCACCCACTGCATCGGTGTATTGGTGATTGCTCTGCGGCCTGACTAGTAGAGAGGGAACAGAACCGATTTGTCCTAGTTGATGCAAACCCCAGAGTCTTTTCCAAACTGGTCTATTATCTCAAGAGCAGAGCTCAGAGAGGTTCCTGCATCTGCCAGGTACAACAGAGTGTCGTCCGCATAAAGTGAAATCTTTTCCTGGAGTACCCCAACCTGTAGACCCCTGACCCTCTGGTCCTGATGAATTAGGATTGCCAAAAGCTCAATCGCTAGGGCGAAAAGCCCTGGGGACAGAGGGAATCCCTGCCTAGTGCCTCTGTGCAAGCTAAATAGGGCTGACAGCAAACTGTTCACTCTAACTCGGGCAGTCAGGTTTCTGTATAGGAGTTGGATCCAGGAGATGAACCTGGGCCCAAATCCAAAACATTCCAGCACCTCCCAAAGGAAAAGACACTCGACAGAGTCTAATGCCTTTTCGGCGTCCAGCGCTGTGTCACCTGTGTCACCTTCTCTGGCCAGATCGATGTGGGTAAACAGTCTGCGGATATTAATATCCATCCCTCTACCTGGCATGAAGCCGGACTGATTCGGGTGAACCAAAGCTGTAATCACTCAGTTCAGTCGGGTCGCCAATTTTTTGCCCAGCAGCTTTGCATCCACGTTGATCAGGGAGATTGGGCAGTAGGATTTGCAGAGTTCAGGGTCTTTACCCTGCTTGGGGATATCCACTATTACCGCCTCCGACATGGAAGCTGGCAGAGCACCCTCCCTTAGCGAGGACAGGAGCATAGAGTGAAACCTCCATGCCAGTTCCTCAGCATACATCCTATAAAATTCAGTGGGGAACCCGTCTGGGCCTGGCGTTTTCCCAGCTTGAAGTGAGGAGATGGCCTGCTGGACCTCCATAGGGGTAATGGAAGAGTCAAGTTGGTCTCTACATGTATCAGTCAGGATGGGAAAGTCAACATCTGAGAGGTATATGTGGAGGTCTTCCATAGAGTAGTCAACCCGGGAAGAGTAAAGCTCTGAGTAATATGACGTGAACCCCTCGTTAATTGCTCTGGAGGAGATCTGTCTGATCCCATCTCTGTCAACCAGCGAGGGGACACTCATGGAGGACTGTTCTTGGACCAACCAGGCCAGCAACCTGCTCCCCCCCCCCCCCCATTCGCCCTCTTCAAAAATTCTCTGGGACTGTTGCAGTAGCTTTTTTTGGGTTAGTGAAGTGCTCATTAGCATTAGCATTAGCATTCCTGGAGCTTAATATAAAGTTCCGGATCACGGGACTGTGTGTATTGGCGTTCCATGGAGGTGGCCCTATCTTCGGCCCTGAGCAGGTCTGCCTTAAATTGTCTGCGAACCCCCCCAATCAGTGTCTGATCCTGCCCTCTGGACAAGGCCTTAAAGGCATCCCACACCACCGCTGCTGAGGCCGACCCCGGGTTTATCGCCCAATAGGCGGCCATCTCCCGACGGAATCCCGCATCAACCCCAGGGTCAGAAATCCAGAATCTCGACAACCTCCACAATCTATCTGCCAGAGAACCCTCCAGGGATATCTGAAGAAGGAGTGGTGTGTGATCAGATATTACCCTCGGGAGGATGGATATCTGTTGAACCCGGGGCTCCCCCGCATAGATCAAATCTATGCGCGAGAGAAACCTGTGAGTGGCCGAGTGGCAGATGAAGGATCTGTCAGTGGGGTGTCACCACCTCCACAAGTCCGTCAGTCCATGCATCTCCGTCCAAATGGATAGGTCCGATGTGGACTCACCGGAGGAACCAAATTGGTCTAGCTCGGGGTGCGGTGTCATGTTAAAATCCCGCATGAGTAACAAATTATCCGTACCATACTTAGCAACAAGGGGGCCCAGCTTCTGAAGCAGCTTAATTGAGGCAGGAGGAGGTATATAAACACGCACCAGTAAAATCTCCAAGCTTTCCACCATTGCATGTATTATTATATACCGTCCATCCGGGTCAAACTCCAGCCCCAAGAGTCTAAACAGCAGAGATTTACGTACTAGAATACTGACCCCCCTGGCAAAATTGGAGTATGTTGAGTGGTATTGGTAGCCAACCCAGGGCTTTTTAAGACTGAAGCCCCGTACACACGAGAGGACTTATGTCCGACAGACTTCCGAAGGAGTTCTGCCGGAGTTCCGACAGAGTTCTGACGGACTTTTCGACTGAGCGGACTTGGCCACACACAATCACACTAAACTCCGACGGATTCGAACGTGATGACGTACGACTGGATTTGAATAAGGAAGTTCATAGCCAGTAGCCAATAGCTGCCCTAGCGTCGGTTTTAGTCCGTCGGAATAGCATACACACAAGCAAATTTTTCGAAGGGACCGGGTCCGGCGGAGTTCCGTCGGAAAAATTTGAAGCATGTTCCATATTCTAAAGTCCGTCAAACTTTGGTGAATCAAAAGTCCGTTGCAGCCCACACACGATCGAATAGTCTGACGGAATCAGTCCGTCGGACTTTGGATGTTGAAAAGTCCGCTCGTGTGTACGGGGCATAAGGGTCTTCCTCCCAACCAGGTGTGTTTCCTGAAGGCCACATACGTGGGGGGCTGTAAGTCTTCAGGAATTGGAACACCAGTGACCGCTTCACAGGGGTGTTAAGGCCCCTGGCGTTCCACGAGACAATTGTTAGCGATGCCATGTGACTGTCACATGCATCAGTGTAGGATGTTTTTTTGTACGGGGCAAGCCCCACCCAGATGGAGCGGAAACAAACAATCTTCCCCTGCAGAAAGAGTAGCCCACAAGGGGCACTAAAAATGCAGGCCCATATGACTGTGTCAAACATACATTTACATAATAATCAAATGAACAATAACTAAAACTGAAACCATAACAAAACAATCCCCACCCCCCTCCCGGCCAACTCCCCCAGAACAGTGGGTGACGTTCCTTCCCAGAAAATGCTTGGCAAACCACCAAGTCCTGGGGGTATCATGTGCAAGAGGCTTACTGTACATGTGCTTGCTGACCCATAACAGCTAGGGTCATCCGGATGATAAGTAAGGTGCCGGTCTCCCAGCAAGCTAGGGGTACAAACTTAGTGCAGACAGTCAAGCATTCCTGAGGCGTTTGTGAGCTTTTGGCGTATAATAAGTCTCCCAGCAAAAGGTTCATGGGGGGGGGGGGGGGTGGTAGGCCCTCAGCTACAGGGATGCACTGTCTGGTAGGACTCCACGTCTGCAAGAGAAGGAGGATCATTCGCATGACAAAAGGGAGGGGACCCCCCCACTCCCCGCAGCCATGTCGCCCAGGGGGAAACAGAATCTCTCACAGAAAACGCCAGATAGTCACAAACAGATGGTTAGCAGGAACAAAAATAAAATAAAACAATCAAAACAGGAACCGTAAGAACTGTACTTGCTTTATCCCGCACGGATCGGGTCGAGCCAGGAAGACACCTCTTCCGGTGAAGTAAAGAACCTCACCCGCTCACCGTCTTGAACCCAGAGTCTGGCGGGAAATAGCATGCTGTACTTCAGATTTTTGTCGCAAAGGCAGTAATCTCCCGTGGTCAAATGATTTTCTCTGACACTGTGTTTCAATGGAATAGTCTGGGAAGATTAAAAGTTTAGCATTCTCATACTTCAGATCCCCCACCCCTCTGGCCTGGATAAGGTTCCGATCCCGAAAATTCAGTAGTTTGAAAATAAACGTGCGGGGGGAGATGCTCCTTGTGGACCTCTGAATGTGGGGATTCTGTGGGCACGTTCTACCACAAGAGATGTGTTAGGAATTTCCCTTGTGATCAGTAAAAAAAACTTCAGGTGTTCTGAGAAGCAAACTATTTATTTCTGATGTGGCCCACAACAGGGAGACATGCTTACAGGACGAAAGCTGAAGAAAAAGTCTCAACAAAAGAAAGTGTTCCGCCCTCACATATCCCACAAGAATAACATCTCCGTGCTTCTATTGGCTGAGGGAACATAAATAACGTGTCATGGCACAGGCTTGCACTTTATAAGCTATACATGTTCCGTGCATTCTTAGGCTATCATATTTAGTTAAATCTAATGATTCTACAACTTACTATGGAGTTAATTAAGACAAAACAATACAATGAGTTAATACAATAATGTGCTCAGAAGTAAGCTTTTTAACAAATCAGTCTCAGGACTATTGTTTTTCTAATAGTCACACAATAAACATTTAAAACTTTTCTAACATTCCCTCCTCTTTGTGTGACTATTTTATCTCAACACATTTCGATGATAGTCCCTGTGTTATACACTTTCGGACTGTATGTCATTAAGTTGAGCTTCAATGTCCACATAGGTCTCCTCAGAGGTAGAGAGGGTTTGATACATTGTTCTTGAGACTGCAATGAGTTTTTGTGAAAGTCCTCGAATACAGGGAATGCAGCAGCATCCGCAAGTGACCAAAACGGCCAAAGCCACAGCGATTGAGATCAAACATGATATGATAAATCCAGTCCATTTACCGAACCATCCTTCAAGCCAAGTTGTGAATGGATCATTAATACCTGAGTTTTCCGCCAATTCATTCGATAGCGCAGTCAGTCCTTCCAAGGCTATGGTCACTGTCCCTCCAGGAGCTGTATTGTTGGGGATAAAGGTACAACACATGCTACTAGTGATGGACGAACTTCCGACGGGACGTTTCGCGAACGCGAAACGCGAACGGACACAAACGTTCGCGAAAACGACCGTTCGCCGCGGGCTCCATTGACTTCAATGGGAGGCGAATTTCGCAAACCTTTAGGTCGAATTTGCGGCCACGGGGTAATTATTAGGGGGTAGCACGTAGTCCCACCACCTGGACAATAGCATAATACATGTATGAGGTGAATTTGGGATCGATAACTACAAGCATTTTTTTTTTATTTGGGAAATTGTTCTGACAATTCAGGACTATGGAGCTAATGAAGGCAATGGAGGAGAGGGAAGGTCAGGGACCAGGGTAGGCAAACAAGAGGGTGCAGGAGATACAGAGCACTGACAGCAGCACCGTAATACAGAGCACTGACATCAGCACCGTGACATACAGCGCTGACAGCAGCTCCGTGACATACAGCGCTGACAGCAGCTCCGTGACATACAGCGCTGACAGCAGCTCCGTGACATACAGCGCTGACAGCAGCTCCGTGACATACAGCGCTGACAGCAGCACCGTGACATACAGCGCTGACAGCAGCTCCGTGACATACAGCGCTGACAGCAGCTCCGTGACATACAGCGCTGACAGCAGCACCGTGACATACAGCGCTGACAGCAGCTCCGTGACATACAGCGCTGACAGCAGCTCCGTGACATACAGCGCTGACAGCAGCTCCGTGACATACAGCGCTGACAGCAGCTCCGTGACATACAGCGCTGACAGCAGCTCCGTGACATACAGCGCTGACAGCAGCTCCGTGACATACAGCGCTGACAGCAGCTCCGTGACATACAGCGCTGACAGCAGCTCCGTGACATACAGCGCTGACAGCAGCTCCGTGACATACAGCGCTGACAGCAGCTCCGTGACATACAGCGCTGACAGCAGCTCCGTGACATACAGCGCTGACAGCAGCTCCGTGACATACAGCGCTGACAGCAGCTCCGTGACATACAGCGCTGACAGCAGCACCGTAAGCAGCCCCAGGAGGAAGTCAGCACAGCACAGGGATGGTGTGATCCCCTCATAATAAGAACCCCCAGGAGGAAGTCAGCACAGCACAGGGATGGTGGGAGCCCCTCATAATAAGAACACCCAGGAGGAAGTCAGCACAGCACAGGGATGGTGGGAACCCCTCATAATAAGCAGCCCCAGTAGAAATATGACACCGCTCAACCTCTTCAAAGAGGAGGGTAGGGGCATATAGTACGGTGTGCTTTTTTGGGTCAGGGAAGTGAGCCAAATGAATTAAGAAGGTCTGTGTGCTTGATTCCAAAAATTGTTTATAGACATATACATGGTCTACTGATCACATGTGTTGAATTCCTCCGAGATCCATGCCTCATTCATTTTTAGAAATGTGAGGTAGTTAACACTGTGGTGAGCTAGGCGAGTACGCTTATCGGTCACAATCCCCCCTGCTGCGCTGAACGTCCTTTCGGACAGGACACTGGATGAGGGGCAAGCCAACAGTTCGATTGCAAATTGGGCAAGCTCTGGCCAGAGGTCAAGCCTGCCCACCCAGTAGTCTAGGGGTTCATCACTCCTCAGAGCGTCCACATCGGCCGTTAACCCAATGTAGTCGGACACCTGACGGTCTAGGCGTTCCCTGATGCTGGATCCGGATGACACCTGTCGATGGGTCGGCTGAAAGAATGACCTCATATCCGAAGTCACCAACACATCTTCAAACCGGCCTCTTCTTGCAGGCGCTGTTGGATTGGTACCCGCAAATCCTTCTCTGGGAGTGGGAATTGCTCCTCTGCCAGCGCACGCAAAAGCAGAATGCAGCATTTCTCGAAGCAAGGCCTGGAAGTGCTGCATTCTGACAGCCCTCTGCGACGGCGGTAACATTTCCGCCATTTTGTGTTTGTACCGGGGGTCTAAGTACGTTGCCACCCAGTACTGGTCCTTGACCCTCATGCTTTTTATACGGGGGTCCCTATTAAAACACTGGAGCATGAAGGCCCCCATTTGCACTAAAGTGGAAGCGGTGTGGTGGCCTGGCTCCTGCTCATCATCCAGGATAATGTCGTCCTCTTCATTCTCCTCTCCCCATCCTCGCACAACAGGGATCCCAGAAAGGTTTAAAGCATGCTCTTCTTGCTCCTGCTCATCCGCCCCGGCACCATCCTCCTCTGACTCCTCATCAGACTCCTGTTGTTGACTTGTCTCAGATAGAGTAGCCCCCCCTGGGAATTCATCCAGCATTGCGACTTCCTCATCTTCCCGCTCCTGCTCCTCCACAGCCTGATCAATGACACGACGCAATGCACGCTCCAGAAAGAAGGCATAAGGTACCATGTCACTGATGGCGCCATGGCTGCGACTGACCAGTTTGGTGATCTCCTCAAATGGCCGCAGAAGTCTGCATGTGTCGCGCATGAGCAGCCACTGGCGCGGTGAAAAAAAACCCAGCTCCCCAGAACCGTTTCTTTCGCAGAGTTCATACAGGTAGACGTTAACTGCACGTTTCTGCTGGAGCAGCCTATCAAGCATATAGAAGGTTGAGTTCCATCGCGTCGGGCAATCGCAAATAAGACGTCTGACCGGCAGATGGTGTCGCCGCTGAATGTCAGCAAGGCGAGCCATGGCCGTGTAAGATCTTCTGAAATGGGCCGAGATTTTCCTTGCCTGCCGCAAGATGTCCTGGACCCCAGGGTATTTGACAAGGAATCGCTGCACGACCAAGTTTAAGACGTGTGCCATGCACGGCACGTGCGTGATTTTGCCCTGTTTCAATGCGCTAAGCAGATTGGCACCGTTGTCACACACCACTTTACCAACTGTCAAATTGAGCGGTGTTAGCCACTCATCTGCCTGTGAACGCAAAGCTGAAAGGAGTGCCGGGCCAGTGTGGCTCTTTGCTTCCAGGCACAACAGACGCAGCACGGCATGGCAACGTCTCACCTGGCATGTGGAATAGGTTCTGGGGAGCTTGGGCGGTGCAGTGGAAGAGACGCTAGCAGCGGAAAAGGAGGAGGCAGCTGAGGAGGAGAGGGAGGAGGATGGAGTAGGAGGAGGAGAAGAAGAGTCAGGCCTGCATGCAATCCGTGGCGGTAAAACCAAATCTACACGGGTGCCACGGGTTACATGCTTGACGGCCGTCAGAAGGTTCACCCAGTGGGCAGTAAAACTGATATACCTTCCCTGCCCGTGTTTGCTAGACCACGTGTCTGTGGTCAGATGTATCTTGGCACCGACACTGTGTGCCAGAGATACATTCACTTGCCGCTGAACATGGCCATATAGCTCTGGGATGCCCTTCTCTGAGAAATACTTCCTTCCTGGGACCTTCCATTGTGGTGTTCCAATGGCCACAAATTTGCGAAAGGCCTCCGAGTCCACCAGTTTATATGGCAGTAGTTGGCGGGCTATGAGTTCTGACAAGCCAGCCGCCAACCGTTGGGCAAGAGGGTTATCCGGCGTCATCATTTTTTTACGCTCAAACATTAGGCCCACGGAAGCCTGCCTTTTTGCAGAAAAATGTGAGCTTGGCGTGATGGAAGGTGGAGTGGAGGACAATTGTGAGGAGAGAGGAGAAGGAGAAGTAGAAGACGAGGCTGGACGGTGAGAGCCTGCAGTGTGGCTTTGTGTGTTCCGTTGCTCCCACTGGGCTCGGTGATGGCTGCTCATGTGCCTTCTTAAGGCGGTCGTCCCTAGGTGAGTATTGGGCTTACCGCGACTAACGCGTTGACTGCAAAGATTGCAGATGGCAACGCTATTGTCAGCAGCGGACACGTTAAAAAAAGCCCACACTGCGGAGCCATGTGCCGGTGTCCTGGGAGCGCCAGATGTGACCGTACATGGTCGATGACTCGCTCCTGATACATTTGCAGTCTGCTTTGTCCCTGCTGTGCAATGTAAGTCATTGCTGCTTCTCCTCCCTATCTGCTGGTCCATATCTCCCTCTGAACTCCCCTCCTCTTCCTCTCTTGTGGGCACCCACGTGACATCACTAGACACGTCATCATCAACGTCACCTTCCCCACCGCTATAAGTAGAGTAGGCAGCAACACCGGGGACCAACCTCCTCCTTGGGCTGATCTGGGTACTGGCGTCAGACTGCTGAGTAGCGCTTGTTGCTACCTCCTCTTCCTGATCCAATACCAAGAGTGGCTGCGCATCAGAAATGTCCTCTTGATATGGATCGGAAAATAATTCCAGTGACTCAAGCGGAAGGTATGTGGTGGTGGTGGTGGTGGTCGTGTTGTTGGTGGTAGTGTCTTTGGGGGTGCACATAGCAGAGAGTGAAGAAGAGGGTGCAGATCGAGAGGATGAGGAGGGTGCAGAAGAGTAAGGCTGAGCGAGCCACTCAACCAAGTCTGGTGCATCCTTTAAAGTAATTGAACGCACCTTCTGCAACTTCCCACTTTGGCTCAAGCCTGTTGCTCCTGCCCTACCCCTACCACCCCTGCGGAAGGGCCTGCCTCTTCCTCTGCATGTCATTTTTTAAATGACCCTGTGACAAAACTCTTAGTCCCTATACCGCTGAAGGACTGCTGCAGTATAGGTGAGCGGTCAGCAGTGGTGCACGTCAACCCTATCTATTGTGGACCTATAGCGGTCCTTACAGAACAGCAGACTGTACCGCACTCAAGCCTATGTACCGTAGCACCCTATACCAAGTTACCAGTCCTTATAAGAACTTTTGTGGACCAAGCAGGTTGTGTATTAGTGTTTAGCAGACTGTACGTCAGTCCCTATACCGCTGAAGGACTGCTGCAGTATAGGGCAGCGGTCAGCAGTGGTGCACGTCAACCCTATCTATTGTGGACCGATAGCGGTCCTTACAGAACAGCAGACTGTACCGCACTCAAGCCTATGTACCGTAGCACCCTATACCAAGTTACCAGTCCTTATAAGAACTTTTGTGGACCAAGCAGGTTGTGTATTAGTGTTTAGCAGACTGTACGTCAGTCCCTATACCGCTGAAGGACTGCTGCAGTATAGGGCAGCGGTCAGCAGTGGTGCACGTCAACCCTATCTATTGTGGACCGATAGCGGTCCTTACAGAACAGCAGACTGTACCGCACTCAAGCCTATGTACCGTAGCACCCTATACCAAGTTACCAGTCCTTATAAGAACTTTTGTGGAACAAGCAGGTTGTGTGTTAGTGATTAGCAGACTGTACGTCAGTCCCTATACCAATGAAGGACTGCTGCAGTATAGGGCAGCGGTCAGCAGTAGTGCACGGCAACCCTATGTATTGTGGACCGATAGCGGTCCTTACAGAACAGCAGACTGTACCGCACTCAAGCCTATGTACCGTAGCACCCTATACCAAGTTACCAGTCCTTATAAGAACTTTTGTGGACCAAGCAGGTTGTGTATTAGTGTTTAGCAGACTGTACGTCAGTCCCTATACCGCTGAAGGACTGCTGCAGTATAGGGCAGCGGTCAGCAGTGGTGCACGTCAACCCTATCTATTGTGGACCGATAGCGGTCCTTACAGAACAGCAGACTGTAACGCACTCAGGCCTATGTACCGTAGCACCCTATACCAAGTTACCAGTCCTTATAAGAACTTTTGTGGACCAAGCAGGTTGTGTGTTAGTGATTAGCAGACTGTACGTCAGTCCCTATACCAATGAAGGACTGCTGCAGTATAGGGCAGCGGTCAGCAGTAGTGCACGGCAACCCTATGTATTGTGGACCGATAGCGGTCCTTACAGAACAGCAGACTGTAACGCACTCAGGCCTATGTACCGTAGCACCCTATACCAAGTTACCAGTCCTTATAAAAACTTTTGTGGACCAAGCAGGTTGTGTGTTAGTGTTTAGCAGACTGTGCGTCAGTCCCTATACCGCTGAAGGACTGCTGCAGTATAGGGCAGCGGTCAGCAGTGGTGCACGTCAACCCTATCTATTGTGGACCGATAGCGGTCCTTACAGAACAGCAGACTGTACCGCACTCAAGCCTATGTACCGTAGCACCCTATACCAAGTTACCAGTCCTTATAAGAACTTTTGTGGACCAAGCAGGTTGTGTATTAGTGTTTAGCAGACTGTACGTCAGTCCCTATACCGCTGAAGGACTGCTGCAGTATAGGGCAGCGGTCAGCAGTGGTGCACGTCAACCCTATGTATTGTGGACCGATAGCGGTCCTTACAGAACAGCAGACTGTAACGCACTCAGGCCTATGTACCGTAGCACCCTATACCAAGTTACCAGTCCTTATAAGAACTTTTGTGGACCAAGCAGGTTGTGTGTTAGTGATTAGCAGACTGTACGTCAGTCCCTATACCAATGAAGGACTGCTGCAGTATAGGGCAGCGGTCAGCAGTAGTGCACGGCAACCCTATGTATTGTGGACCGATAGCGGTCCTTACAGAACAGCAGACTGTAACGCACTCAGGCCTATGTACCGTAGCACCCTATACCAAGTTACCAGTCCTTATAAAAACTTTTGTGGACCAAGCAGGTTGTGTGTTAGTGTTTAGCAGACTGTGCGTCAGTCCCTATACCGCTGAAGGACTGCTGCAGTATAGGGCAGCGGTCAGCAGTGGTGCACGTCAACCCTATCTATTGTGGACCGATAGCGGTCCTTACAGAACAGCAGACTGTACCGCACTCAAGCCTATGTACCGTAGCACCCTATACCAAGTTACCAGTCCTTATAAGAACTTTTGTGGACCAAGCAGGTTGTGTATTAGTGTTTAGCAGACTGTACGTCAGTCCCTATACCGCTGAAGGACTGCTGCAGTATAGGGCAGCGGTCAGCAGTGGTGCACGTCAACCCTATCTATTGTGGACCGATAGCGGTCCTTACAGAACAGCAGACTGTACCGCACTCAAGCCTATGTACCGTAGCACCCTATACCAAGTTACCAGTCCTTATAAGAACTTTTGTGGACCAAGCAGGTTGTGTATTAGTGTTTAGCAGACTGTACGTCAGTCCCTATACCGCTGAAGGACTGCTGCAGTATAGGGCAGCGGTCAGCAGTGGTGCACGTCAACCCTATCTATTGTGGACCGATAGCGGTCCTTACAGAACAGCAGACTGTACCGCACTCAAGCCTATGTACCGTAGCACCCTATACCAAGTTACCAGTCCTTATAAGAACTTTTGTGGAACAAGCAGGTTGTGTGTTAGTGATTAGCAGACTGTACGTCAGTCCCTATACCAATGAAGGACTGCTGCAGTATAGGGCAGCGGTCAGCAGTAGTGCACGGCAACCCTATGTATTGTGGACCGATAGCGGTCCTTACAGAACAGCAGACTGTACCGCACTCAAGCCTATGTACCGTAGCACCCTATACCAAGTTACCAGTCCTTATAAGAACTTTTGTGGACCAAGCAGGTTGTGTGTTAGTGATTAGCAGACTGTACGTCAGTCCCTATACCAATGAAGGACTGCTGCAGTATAGGGCAGCGGTCAGCAGTAGTGCACGGCAACCCTATGTATTGTGGACCGATAGCGGTCCTTACAGAACAGCAGACTGTACCGCACCCAAGCCTATGTACCGTAGCACCCTAGACAGACCAAGTTACCAGTCCTGATAAAGAGCTTTGTGGAACAAGTGAGTTGTGAATGATTAGCAGACTGCAGCAGAAGGGCAGCAGTCAAGTATAATATTCTTTCTATATTTGGAAGAAAGAATATTATACGTGTACAAGCCTATTACCGTACCACTGATACCAGTCCTGAAAAGAACCTTTGTGGAACTAATAGTAACAGCAAGTCTTTAAAATTATCCTCACTGCCTGACACACTGCTTCCTGCCTGTCCCTATACAAATTGGCAAAAAAGAGTAGGCTGGAACGATTAGCTGGAACAGCTCTTTTGTGGACCTGATAGTAACAGCTAATGATGATGATGATGATGATGATGAAGAAAGACTAATCTGGCTGAGCTGTCCCTAAAATAGCAGCATACAGCGCTCTGTCCCTTTATCTAAACTGACAAAAGAAACTCAGGCTGCTGACCTAACACCTATACCAGTCCTGAAAAGAACTTTTGTGTACCAAATAGCTAGCGTTTTCTCTGTCCCTACTCCACACAGGATCCTTTCCCTACAGTGACAGAAGAAAGAATGTAAAATGGCCACCGGATCGGGTGTATTTATAGGTTAGGGGGAATGTCCAAGTGTCCATGAGCTGTCATGTCTCAATTGGTTGTCCTGTAACACATGATAAACGTGTCACGAAAGGTTAAAGTTCTTGTATACATTAAACACGTAAGTCCGCCGGGGCGAACGACGGAAAAAGGCGTTCGAACCCGCGGACGGCGAAAGTCGGAAATTCGCCGCGAAACGACCGCCGGGCGAACCGTTCGGCCATCACTACATGCTACCAAACATTTTGCATACCCCTCCTCTTTCAGCTAAGACCATATCTAAAGCCATTCGGTTCTGCCAGGCCATTAGAGATGTGGGGGCCAACTGTTCTGCTAGGCCCTTCACAGCATCCCTAGTATAATTTACAAATCGTTGTTGGTTATATTATATATATAATTAATCCAGTCAGCATTTTTATTTATAGTCACCCACCAGAGAAGAGACTCAAACCCAGCTGTCACCTGATTCCTGGCTTTAAACTCGTCCGGCACCCCGCGAGGAACCCCAATCTCATCTATGTAGATCTGAGAGTCAAATGACCCCAAGGGAGAGGTGTCCCTACGATACTGTCGGTGACTCTTAGTCCACGGGTATTCTGACATGATTCTCAGGGGCATAGCCAGCTGGACCATAGCGCAATCCCCTTGGGCATTGGCCGGTAGTCTAGCTCGCAGTTTCTTATCCCCACACATCCACCAGACATCAGCTCTCTGAATGTCATGTCCAACCCAGTCACCGTTGTCCGTGTTAATCCTCTCCACACAGTAGTCATCAGGTAGTGACCCAAGATCCACCGCGCTACGGTTCCCTGGGAGTGCAAAACAAGTAAAGTTGCCCGGATAAGCGGTAACCGCTGGAGGTATCTGAGGTCTCTGTACTGGGGGGAAACAACAAACTCAATGTGTGACAAGTAGAATTTGTTTCAGGTTTATAGCTCTTATTATACAATTGCAACATACATTTTAAACCTTCTGGATCTGTATTGTGATCTAGAGGAAAAGGAACTGTTGCTAAATGTGGTCTGGCTCCGGCACAAACTAAACAGTTTTCCTTTTTCAGAGTTCTAACCGTGTACCTCAACCATTCTAACCACTCATTTTTTCTTGGTAGCCCGTCTCCAAAGCTATGGCATCTTCTATTGTTAGGTTAGTGAATCTTATAGTTATACTCAGAACTTCTATTTTAGTATGGCCTACTTCTTTCCCTTCTGAGTCTACTTTTTCCTGTTGTTTAATTTTTTTAGGTAGTAATACCTCAGGGAAAAATGTTCCTGAGGGGTCAGTTCCTGACACCCATGCTCCCATGGAATACAACCGCTGATCTTCCTTCCTCGGCTCCTTTAATGTTATTAATAGTTGGTTACAGTTCTTACTATTTGTGCAGGGGGAGTTGGCCGCTTTTGTGATTACGAGTCTCTCCTTTATACCACTCTTTTTAGCCCCTGGTTTATTATTCCCCCAATCTTGATGCGCTGTAGTCCACAGGGCCTGATCCCATGCTTGACATCCTGCCTTATTCCAGAGTCAGCAGATATATTTATCTGCCCATAGAAGTCCTCTAGCCCCAGTTGTATCCCCACAATCTGCAATCTGACAGAAGTCTACCAGTATAGTGCTAGTTATTCCCTCTATAAAGGTTAGATTTAATGCTTTTCCTGTTCTTTCCTAATTCAAAGGTTCCTCTACTCTTCCGTAGCGCCTACCCCCTCTTATGGATGCCTCTCCTAGAGTCACCAGTAACCCAAGGATAATTACTGTCCCTTTCATCCTAACCAGCTACAGAGTTCCAGCGGATAGGATAGGGGAGTTGGAAGGGGAGGGAGACTTCACCGGTTTGAGACAAGTCCCACCTTGTGTGAGACCTCCCTTTGTAGCCGGACTTTCTGGACCTCTTGTAGCCAGCTGGCCCTACTCTGCCTGTAAAACGTTTTTACAATGGGACTGGTGAATCCAGGTAGACCTCTCTGCAATCCTTATCACAGTAGGGGTAGTTAAAAGGACTTTGAAAGGACCATCCCACCTTGGGGAGTACCACTGCTTTTTTCTTATTACTTTTTATTGAGACCCCAATCTCCCACATGCACCTTTTTCATCTTCTTTTGGGGGTGTGATATACATACTGGTCACAGCTACTAGTAGGCAATACATCCAATTATTTTTACCTATTTCTTCCATAACTTTTCTCAGTTTGCTTTTTAAAATGCCATTATGTCTTTCTACCAATCCAGCTGATTGGGAATGATAGGCACAATGGTATTTCCCTTTAATTCTCATCACTTCTATCAAATGTTGTATATTTGTTAATTACAAAATGGGGTCCATTATCACTGTAAATCCTTTCAGGGATTCCAAATCTAGGAATAATATCTCTTAGTAATGCTTTGGCTACAGTCTGTGCATCTGCACTTCCTGTCGGGAATATCTCCACCCATTTGGTCAGGGTGCCTGGGTACCAAACAATATTTCTTCCTTTCACATTTGTCTAATTCAATAAAATCCATGCAAATGTGTTGGAATGGATATTGTGGTGTAGGGAACTTCCCTTTCTGTGGTCTTATACCTCCCTGAGCATTGTGTCTTGCACATATAAGACATTGAGAGCAAAAAGTTTTTTTTTTTAATAATTTGTGAATCCATAGGCTGTACATACTTTATTTAACATCTCAGTCATCCCCCTGTTTGACACATGCGTTACTCCATGTGTCAATACTGCTGCATACCTAAATAAAGATTTTGGTAATACCGGTTTCCCTTCAGGTGATGTGTAAATGTCATCAATTATTGTGCAACCCTTTGTTTTCCAATATTGTTTTCCCCAGGGGGGGCATTTTGCTGCATATCAGTAAGGACTGTATGATCTATCACTATGATTTCTCGTCATTATTTTATGTGCAGCTTCATCTGCCCTTTTATTTCCCTTTGAGATGGGGTCCGTATATTTTGTGTGTGCTTGACATTTACAGATTGCAAGCTTTTTTGGTAACTGTATTGCATCTAGGAGTTCTAAAATGAAGTCCGTATGTGAAATTGGTTTACCACTGGAGGTGACCATCCCCCTGTTTTTCCATTGTTGTGCGAAAACATGCACTGTTGAAAAGGCATATTGACTGTCAGTATATATGGTTACAGATTTCCTTCTGACAGTATACATGCTCTTGTCAATGCTACAAATTCTGCAACTTGTGCTGAATAATGTTTTGGTAGTGGCCCCGCTTCCAAAATCTCATCCTGTGTCACTACTGCATATCCTTTTGCATTTGTGCCATCTGGATTTTTCTTACTAGAACCATCAACAAAAAGTATCTTGTCAGAGTTAGATAATGGTACATCTTTCAGATCACTTTGTGGCAGTACCTTTTCAGTGATGGCAACAGTGCAGTCATGTTTATACCCGTCAGTAGGAAGTAGTAGTAGCGTGGATGGGTTTAATGTAGTACACCTCTGTATTGTTAAGTGAGGTTGTGTCAAGAGTATTGTCATACAGGAAAGGTGTCGTGCTGGGCTCAAATGCGATATTCTTTTGCTGTAACAGGATAACAAACACTGCATGTGGTACCTTTTCAGTTAGTAAAGTTGAATAAAGACACCAGTCCATCCGGTTCAGCCTGAGTGAGTGTCTAGCCTCTACCCCTGTACACCCACATCGTTCTCCACCCCCAAGGATCCAACGTCCCCATTCATATACCAGGGCCAAACCGGGACAGAAGCCAATCAACCCACCTGCATGTCTCCGGAGTGCGGGAGGAAACCAGAGCACCCGGAGGAAATCCACGCAGGCACAGGGAGTACATGCAAACTCCAGGCAGGCAGCGTCATGATTGGGATTCGAACCAGTGACCCCCTTCACTGCTAGGCGAGAGTGCTAACCACTACACCGCTGATGCTACCAGTGCTTGTACACAGGGTGGAAGTACTCTCGTTGCACTGTCTATTTCTGTAGAGTAATCCTTCCTCTATGAGACCCCTCTAGTTCTGCCTCAGCAGTGTACTCTTCTGCATCCTCCTCTCTTTCATCACCTTGCATAAGAACCTTTACTTTCACATTCTTTTTTGCTTTTGCTTTCAAATACTTCTCAGAATGCTTAGCATATTGTAAAACATCTAAAACTGATGCAGTTCGGTAAGTAACCATGTTTTAAACAATGTAATCCTTATGATCCTGTTTCAATCCATTTAAAAAGCAATCTTTAGCTGTTGCTGATATGCACTATTCACATCCTCAGCTTCGGGGAGCCCGGAGAACACTCTAAAAATCTCTCGTAATTTATTTAGGTAGTCACTGACACTTTCTTTGTCTTCTTGTACTGTCATATTTTTTTTTATTTATTTATTTATTTTTTTTTGTTTTTTTTTTTCCAATCAGTCCGTTGTACCCATCTAAGCCGGCATCTGTTCAATAAGGCAGTCAACCTGTTCCCTAAGTCTGGGCTTTCTGGAGGCAATGGATCCCCCCCGTCCCTGTGCATTTTCTGGGGCGCAGGGGTATTCCTCACCGTCCTCCACACCATACCTAATAGGAGGTTTACTTAGTCTCTTGGCTCCTGCTGGGGCACCTAGTGCATGAGGTATGGCGTCATTTAATGTTTCAAGGATCGATCTGTTCATCTCCAGGACTGAACTACTGTCTGGAGAGATTGAGGAAGTGGAATTGGGGTTTTGTTCAGAGGCGGTTCCTTTGACAGGGGTGGATGTCACAGGGAAGGTGTTACTCTGGGCAGTTACTTGCACCTGAGGGGGAGGACCATTATAGGGAGGTGGTCTCTGGGTGTAGCAGATGAGATCATCCTCTTTGTCCACTAGGGGCAATTGGGCTTGGCATTTTTCCTTTGTTCTTTTCCCTTCTACCCTAATTTTAGCATGCTGAAGCCAATACTCGCCATTTCCAACCCATACCTTTTTTGAACTTTGCCTTTTGACTTTATAAATGTACCCAAATATAAACAGCATTGCATCATTAACACTTCACAGTTGAAAGTCTATGAATTCTAAAAATAACTCCAATCCAATATAAATATTTACTTTAAGACTATTTTTCAAACTCTTTTTCCCACCAAAAGTCCTAATATTTTCACAGATGCACAAATTAACCTCTGTCAGGCAATCTGCATTTTCTTGTTTCTGAGAAACAACTTCTTGACCTTCATAGCAATGAAAACATCCTCAGCCTTTTTTTTTTCATTTCTTTTCACATTCATCAAGCCACCTGATAATTCTACAACATTCTATTTACTCCAAAATGCCATCTACCTTCTTTTTCTTTTATGCTAAGTTTCAATATATACAATATAACCCTTCTGTATTGTCATAGCTAATCAAGGGTTAACATTTACAACTTCTTGTAGAAAACATCCTTCCATGAGGGGAGGGGGAGGGGGAGTGCAGTGCTTAGGTGGAGAATGATTTCTTATCTGCTTAGAAATATGCAGCACAAAAACCATGTCAATACAAGAGAAAAAAAACATCAGCACTCCCCACACTATCGAGAGAATCAAAAAGGGTTAAACATGAACAAAGATAAGTAAACACACACAGAAAAAAGATAGCCTTGCGATCTTTGTAGATCACTTAACTAAACAGCGCTTAAAATAGTCAGGCATTCAACCTCTGACATTCGGTATACCTCAAATCTTTTTGTTATCTGTCCGGACAGCGGGCGACGTAATTTTTTACCTTAGACAACGTCCCCAAGTGTCTCTGTCTACGAGCACTGGATCATCTAGATATTATACGATCAATACCAATGTCGGCAATTACAACACATTAAACCAGAAGCAAAGAGAGAGAAGAAAAGACTCAGAAAGAATTAAGAATAATTTAAATTATCTTACCTCTCAAACACCTGGACTGGATCACACAAGGTTCGGAAACAGACAGTGGAATTCAGATCTATGGCCCCGCCCCTTTTTCACCAAATAACATTGATTGGGGGGACTTGTAAGCGTTCGGTGAGCTTCAAAGTCCAATACTCACCGAAGTGTTGTCGGGCCGTCTGATCTGAAAACCAGCGTGTTGCTTCCGGCTCGAAGGACCAAAAATGTTAGGAATTTCCCTTGTGATCAGTAAAAAAAACTTCAGGTGTTCTGAGAAGCAAACAATTTATTTCTGATGTGGCCCACAACAGGGAGACATGCTTACAGGACGAAAGCTGAAGAAAAAGTCTCAACAAAAGAAAGTGTTCCGCCCTCACATATCCCACAAGAATAACATCTCCGTGCTTCTATTGGCTGAGGGAACATAAATAACGTGTCATGGCACAGGCTTGCACTTTATAAGCTATACATGTTCCGTGCATTCTTAGGCTATCATATTTAGTTAAATCTAATGATTCTACAACTTACTATGGAGTTAATTAAGACAAAACAATACAATGAGTTAATACAATAATGTGCTCAGAAGTAAGCTTTTTAACAAATCAGTCTCAGGACTATTGTTTTTCTAATAGTCACACAATAAACATTTAAAACTTTTCTAACAAGATGCAAAGAGCAAATAGTGATTATAAATATAGTTGTGTATACATATAAAAAAATATAGATATATAATGATAATGATATATAATGATGTACAGCGGTTGAATCCCTAGTTTATTAGTGAAAAACAAAATTCTCACCACAATCCACAATAGAGATCTATTCATTCTAACTACAGAGTGACCAGGAGTTTCCTGGTCACTCTGTAGAAGGTCAAAGAACATGACCTTTGTATATAGCATCATTATATATCTATATTTTTTTATATGTATACACAACTATATTTATAATCACTATTTGCTCTTATTTCTAGTTCTGAGCTATTTACTCTATATCCTCCTGCGGTCCCACAACAATAGGGGTCTCTGATTCAGTTGTTTGAGGAAATGTATATGGCTACCTATATTGGTGTTTTGGTCCGAAACGTTTGCTGGATTATCCTTGCGTTTTGAATACTCTTTGGCATAATTTAAATATTCCATCTTTGGTTGTCTCTGGTAAGCTGCTACTTGGACATACTTTTGTTACCCAAATTTTATAATTCTATGACTGTGATATATACCCTATTGATCGTTGTCAACATTGTGCATATGTATGCATATTATGTAAAGTGTATTTAGTTTACATGTGTCTGGAAGTCTCATTGTATGTTTTTTATGTATTTCTAGTTTATCGAACCACATACCCAAACTCCTGAGGAAGCTCAAATGAGCGAAACATGTTGAGTGGTATTTATGGAATTGCTAGATAAACCATCCCATCTTGGAAATCTTCCATGTTTGATGCTTTTTAATGTCACATGAATGTATATTTGTTTTCAGTTTTTTTTTTTTTTATAAAACTATTTTTTATGGATACTGTATTGTAACCATCTACCTTTATTTGTGACACCATTAAAAGTCCCAGGGTTGGTTGACCCCAAAGTCCAAATTCCTGTTTTATTTGCTACAAAATTGGGATGCAATGTCTAGTTTGATTTATCTGCCCCTTTTCTTTATATTTATATATATATATAGACATATATACAGACACACACTTTTAAATAAATGTAAAGAAACATTGTGAAATGTATTAAAACTATTTTTAATATTTCAATACATTTTACATATTATGGCAGATCTGGTCAGAGGGAGAAAGTGGGGGTGAAAGAGGGGAGAGATGGGATCAGTTGGAAGTGGTGGTGGGAGGGAGGGCATGGGATCAGTGGCAGTGCTGGAGGGGGGGGGGGGTGATCAGTGGCAGTGCTGGAGGTGGGAGGTTATCAGTGGCAGTGCTGGAGGTGGGGGGTGATCAGTGGCAGTGCTGGAGGGGGGTTATCAGTGGCAGTGCTAGGGGGTTGATGGGATTTGTGGCAGTTGTGATGGGGGGTAATGGGATCAGTGGCAGTACTAGGGTGAGGATCAGTGGCAGTGCTAGGGGATTGATGGGATTAGTGGCAGTGCTGGGGGGGATGGGGTCAATGGCAGTGTTGGAAAGTTGATGGAATCAGTGGTGTTGATGGCGGTTGTGGTGGGGGGGGGGGGGTAATGGGATCAGTGGCAGTACTGGGGGAATGGGTTGAGTGGCAAGGTTGGGGGAGGGTCATTGGCAGTGCTGGGGGTCGATGGGATTAGTTGCAGTGGTGGGTGTTGTGGGGGGGGATGAATGGAAGTGGAAGGGGGAATCAATAGCAATGCTGGGGGGGAGATAGGATTAGTGGCAGTTTTGAGGGGTATGAGATCAGTGGCAGCAGTGGTAGAGGGGTGGGATCAGTGACAGTGCTTGGTGGGGGAGATAGGATGAGTGGCAGTGCTGGGGGGGTATGGGATCAGTGGCAGCAGTGGTGGGGGATGGGATTAGTGGCAGTGCTGAGTGGGGGAGATAGGATGAGTGGCAGTGCTGGGTGGGGGGATGAATGGGATCGGTGGCAGTGCTGGGTGGGGGGATGAATGGGATCGGTGGCAGTGCTGGGTGGGGGGATGGATGGGATCAGTGGCAGTGCTGGGTGGGGGGATGAATGGGATCGGTGGCAGTGCTGGGTGGGGGGGATGGATGGGATCAGTGGCAGTGCTGGGTGTGGGGATGGGTGGGATCGGTGGCAGTGCTGGGTGGGGGGATGGGTGGGATCGGTGGCAGTACTGGGTAGGGGGATGGATGGGATCGGTGGCAGTACTGGGTAGAGGGGAGGATGGGATCGTGGCAGTGCTGGGTTGGGGGGGTGGATGGGACTGGTGGCAGTGCTGGGTGGGGGGATGGATGGGATTGGTGGCACTCACTTGCTCTCAGTGTGGACTCCATGCTTGCTGTGTCTCTGGCTCTCTCCAGGCTTCACGTGTCTCCTAACACAGTGGAGACCTCCTCCGCTCTTCCTACTGGATCAACTGCCTATTCCCCCATCTGCCTGCTACTGTAAATTCAATGGGCAGAGCCGCAGGGAAGCTGGGTGGGGGGTCCTGCAACAGTTCTAGTACAGTAGCCAATGGAAACATAGAGCACCAGGCTGGATGAGAGGGGCAGTGGGGCGGCATATAGAACAACCGATGCTCTGCATTTTCCTCCATGCAGCCCCTGAATGCTCGCTTCTCCTCCTCTTCCTTCCAAAGGCATTCAATGGCTGTAGGGTGGAAAATGCAGAGCATCGGTTGTTCTATATGCCCCTGCTGCCCCTCTCATCCAGGTGTAGACAAGTATGTCAGGGGATTAAGGGGTGCCCAGGCACACCTGGCATCCCCCCCGCGCACGCCTATGCATACATGACAAATCAGAATACTATGGATTAGCCAAAAAAGAGTACAGCAGATACTACTTGCTGTGAGGCTTTGTGTGTATGACTGCAACCTCAGATAAACATTAAATATGAGTCACTGCTGTGATGACATATAGAGTTCTGTAAATACAGGCTTCTTTCAGCAAAGCTGAAAACGATACAATGCTTCACATGTGTAAAGAAGTGTAGAGCTCCAACTGCTGACTGAAAAGGGGAAACCACATTTTTTTAACCAAAATAATAATTGGATAATTGAAATGAGCGCAGGCTAGTGATAAATATATTTTGTGATCCTGTATATGTAAACATAATTTCCTTCAAGATTTTCCCTTCATAATCTAGCAGGAGGCCAAATGGGTCAAGTATGACCAACCAAATTAGGCTCGCACACTGCTATTTCCAATATTATATAAGAATGTGGATACCTATTAGGTGTCAAAGAACATGACCTTCGTATATAGCTGGCTGGCCTTGTGTGAGTCTTTTTATCACCTTATTATCTTGTATGCCAAGTTACAAGTTGCAAATCCCCTGTGAATATTTTACCCAGGGGTTTTGCTCAAGACTGGCATGGCACAGGGTAATTGTTTGTCCCATAAAGCAAAGTATCATCTTTGGGTAACACATTTTGAATGTTGAGCTTTAGAAGAATGAAAATGTGTAGCTTTTGTCAAAACATCTTATAGAATTCAGAAACAGCTCATTCTAGGTTCAGATTTGAAAGTCCAAGGATGTCTGCAAATAAATTTATAAAGGCAAGCAATGCTTCTGATTCTGAGCATGACTTTAGATTACTGGGCTGATAACAAGTCAGTTGATGGTGCATTTTCAGTGGACACTTATGGTCTTTCATTATTAGTGAAGAATGAAGGGTCTGAAGCACATCACATGTGGTGGTTATTGTATATCTACTTTACAATTTACAGTAAAACTATAGGCAAACCCCTTTTTTTTTCCATTTTGGATAGAGTAAGGGAAGGTTATAATTTTTTTTCACCATCTGTGTCCTATTGGGGAGATTTACCTTTTACCAGCCAAACAGGAAGTGAGAGGAAATCCCTGCAAAATAAGGGAATCCTTTGGGGCCACCTTATCCCTGTGGATAACCAGATAGGGCGACTTGCAGGACAAGGTTGCCAGTTCTGAAACTCTCCTGGCCGATGTGATGGCTACTAGAAAGACTACTTTCTGGGAAAGGGTCAACAGGGGAATCTCCCTGATGTTTTCAAACTGTGGTTTTTGAAGTACCGACAACACCAGGTTCAAATCCCATGGGGGAAACGGTGGAAGCACCGGAGGGACTACATGTCGCACCCTCTGAACGAAGGTACTCACTAAGGAGTGTGATGCCAGGGGTCGTTGAAAAAAGACAGCTAAGGTTGAAATTTTCCCTTTGATGGTGCTCAATGCCAATCTCTGGTCTACTCCTTGCTGGAGAAACAGCACGATCCTAGATATGGAAAAGGAGAGCGGATGCCATCCTTTCTCCTCACACATGGAGATGTAGGCCTTCCAGGTACGATGGTATATCTTCCGAGAAGAAGATTTCCGTGCTCTGAACATAGTTGGAATCACCGAGTTTGACAGACCCCGGTTCCTCAACACCTGGCTCTCAATAGCCATGCTGTTAAAGCCAGCGATGGTAAAGCAGGATGGAGAATCAGACTTTGAGACAGAAGGTCCTCTCACAATGGCAGTCGCCAGGTCACCAGGTCTGCGTACCAAGGATGCTGAGGCCAATCTGTGGCAACCAGTATCACTGGGATCCCCTTGGCTTCCACTCTGCGAAGCAGACGTGGCAACAGTTTCAGTGGAGGAAAGGCATAAATCAGCTGGTACTGATCCCACTGAGCCACCAGCACAGCTGACGCGTCGGCCCACAGATCTCTTGTTCTGGACACGAATCTTGGCACCTTCCGATTGAGATGGGAGGCCAGTAGATCCACGTCTGGTGTGCCCCACTTCAGGCACAGCAACCTGAATATCTCCGGATGCAATGCCCATTCTCCTGGGTCCAGCATCTGTCGACTCATATAGTCCGCCTGCCAGTTCTCCACTCCTAGGATGTAAATGGTGACAGAGCTGGTACGTGTCGCTCTGCCCACCGAAGTGTGTGAGCGACCTCCCGTGCAGCGTTTTATCCAAATTAGGCACCTCAGCACCACAGCTGACACTGAAGCCCTGGATAACAGAGGGAGCGTATCCAGGGCCACGTCACAAATGTACTTAAGGCCTTGCACTAGTTGGTCAGCTAGTTCCACGCAGACAGGGGAAGGCTGTTGCTCTCTTAATTTGCGGTGCAAACGTTTTGCCCACTCAGTCAGTGTCTGCGATACCAGTGCGGATGCCAGTACAGGTCGCATGGCTGACCCCACAACCGTAAACAAGGAACGAGCCGCTGCCTCGGCCTTCCTGTCCGTGGGATCCTTGATGCTGGATTCCCCTCAACCAGGATCGTGGTTACTTTATTTAACCTGGATACTGGGCGGTCCACGACTGGAGGAGCCAACCACTTTTTGAGAAGGCTTTCCTGAAAGGGGTAACACACCGTTATGTATTTGGGGACTGAAAAGGTTCCTTAGCGGGCGACCCTATTCCTTGTAAATGAACTTGTCAAAATAAGTCAGGGAACACCTTAGGTGAACGTGCTGGCTTGCGGGACCCAAAAGGGACCGGTACATCAGCAGAGGGATCCGCTGGCTCCTGAATCTTCAGGGTATCACGCACAGCTGTGATAAGTGCTCCAACTAGTGCTTTGTTGTGCCTGGACCCGGACGGGGACTCATCTTCACTATCTGAACGGTCCTGGTCAGTGTCATTGAACAAAACAGAGCAGGGGTCACCAGCCTCAGCAGGACCCGAGTCTACGCCAGAGCTCTCCCCAGAGGACGGGGGGGGGGGGGGGGGCAGGCGCCGCTTTTTAGCACCTTTCTTCCCACGCACCGCCTCCATCTTGGCAACGAACGAATTGAGGATCACCATCAGGGTGTGTCCCGGTTGCAATTGCCTGGATTTCAGGGGAAGAAACACTAGAAGCCATGCTGACCCTACCCCGTCTGCCACCCAAAGGGGACTTAGGACAGTGACAGTCCCACCCTCCTTGCTGCCGCCGACTGAGGGGCTCTAACCCACCAGACTCACCACCCTGAGGAGTTCTGCACTGTTCACAGCAGTGCCTGTAGACCCCTAGTGCTCCCAGGCGCAGAGGAATCCAAACTGTGTCGGTGGCAGTCCGTCAGAACGATCGTTAAAATGATCTGAAAAACAAGCTCAGACTACATAAAACGGCTGCCCAGTGTCCAGTAAAACAGACAGGAAGCTGAAAGCACATGTAGCTGCATGCAGGAGAACACTGAACGTGCTCAGGCTTCTAGAAAATGGCCGCCAGTGTCCTGAATAGAGAAGCACTGGGAAAATGCCCGCTTGAAGCCCAGAAGATCTGCTGCCCTTACCCACACCTAAAATGGCCACCGGCCAACTTCCAGGGACAGATATAGAAACATGGCAGAGACACAGCGCTGCACCGAAGACACAGCCAGACCCTCACAGGCACCTCCCAGGAGCAAAACACACAGGATCAAGGCACCACCAGCCAGCCAGTCTCCTATCCCAGGTGAGAGCCCTCAGGGATCTTACACACACACCGATCAGTACCACATGCAGCATCCCCCCGTGAGGGGGAGGGGAGGGAAGATAGGGAAATGGGAGGGAAGTGAGGGAGGTGAGGGACCCCCGAATCGACCTCCCAGGGAATGCCCAGCTCCTCAACCCCACCGGGGCAGGGAGAGCTGTACTTACCAGTCCTGAAGCTGGGAGATATTCCATTGTAGATCTACACCTGATCGGTACAGGGTAGCTACTACGCAGACATCAGTAGCCCGGTTATATGTACGCCCCAGAGCATAAAAGCTCACCGACCACCTCTGGAGCTGGCCTGCCTAGCCTTAGCTGCGACCTGCACACGCTTGATGGCTGGACTGGGAAGACTACAAGGATAAGGGTATCCAGCCTGTCACCCAGCCGGCTGTTGATAGTAGATCACAGGATCATTAATCTTGTGCAAAAATCCAAGCTTCTGCGCAAAAAAACACGGACCGATGGGCCCGCAGGGTTCCTAGGTCCTTCTCCTTTACTAGGCAAAGTAAAACTGAGGCTGCTTTGCAGGGTGGGGGTTGTAGCCTGAGGGACCACCCCCCCTGGGCGGAACTAAGAGTTCTGAATGTTGTGTTACAACTATGCCTAGTATTCTCCTAGTGATAAGGCTAACAACCCATTTGTTACAGAGAGGAGCTGTGTCGATCGGTGAATATAATAGAAACAGCTTTGCCTTTAGTTTTAGTTTATGCTATATTAGAACACATGACATGGTTGTTGGGTGGCATCCATTTATCCAAACATTTCTCCTTCTATTACAAAGAATCAAATGGTCAATTTAAATAGTGTAAGTGGTGATATATATATTGTAGGTTATAGAGAGCTTTTATAAATAAATAAATAAATTGAAGATTGATTATGCTGTTGGTGGCAATACAATAGCTTTTGCCATGTACACACGACCGTACTTTCCGGCAGACTAGGTCCCACGGGCTTCCTGACGGACTTTTCAGTGGAGTTCCGACGGACTTTCTGAACGAACGGACTTGGCCACACACTATCACACCAAAGTCCGATGGATTCAAACGTGATGGCGTAGGACCGGACTAGAATAAGGAAGTTCATAGCTAGTAGCCTAGAGGCGATTCAGTTCGCATTGTGCGCTATACAAGTATTTCATTCATTCATTCATTCAGTAGCCAATAGCTGCCCTAGCGTTGGTTTTCGTTCGTCGGACTAGCATACAGACAAATGGATTTTCGACCAGAATCGAGTCTGTCAGAAAGATTTGAAACATGTTCTAAATCTAAAGTCCATCTGATTTTTCAACAGCAAAGGTCTGTTGAAGCCCACACAAGATTGAATTGTCCGGCGGATTCATTCCATCAGACCTTTGCTGATGAAAAGTCCAGCCGTGTGTACACGTCATTAGGATGCCCCTTACCTACCTCCATCTGAATCAAGTAACACCTGATAGAAGAAATCTTTGAATGAACTTGTAGCCCTGTTTATGCAAGTTTCTGGAGGAAGAACTGTACATATCTATCAAACCATCCAAGGTTTCCCTGTGATTCTTTCAATGCAGTATGGAAAGTCAAAAAAGCAATTTGTCTGGCTATTGTGAGCATCAAAAACAGCTTTCTCTTCAGACCATAAATAAAGGTGGTTTGTTGTGTATGCTTTGGATCACTTGTTGCATTATGTTTAGGTTTCATTATTTAATCACTGTTTTATTGAAAGCCATTGTCAGGAATACTTAAGCTGTATCTCTGGTTATTTAATGTTTCCAAGTTTATATTTAATCTATAGTAAATCTGTCTTTCATCCCTGCAGAAACCAAAGAAGACATCCGTACATTAGCGGAGAAAGTGTTTGCAACCGAGGTTATGGGTGATGATGCCAAGGATGAACTTAATCCCTTTGATGTTGTGGAACACTGCCCCATTGCACACCATGAAATGAAAGATCACATGGTTCTTCTAGATACCAAGGAGGCTCAAGATAAAAGGTGAAAACTTGAAACTATAGTATAGTAAACTATAGTATAGTATAGTAAACTATAGTATAGTAAAATGATGGTTTTCAATGGTATTCAACATATCATACATTTAACGCATCCCCTTAAAGCGGTGTTCCACTTAAAAAAAAAAAAAAGAATAGTCAGCAGCTACAAATACTGCAGCTGCTGACTTTTAATAATCGGACACTTACCTGTCCCAGGATCCAGCGATGCGGGGGATTAAACCCCCGCTTGTCTCTCCCTCCGCGCGGCCGCACCAGCATTTTAACTGTGGGCGCCCGGCTGTGGCTTCACAGCCAGGCATCCACTGCTCATGCGCGAGCCCCGCAATCATATGGGACTTGTCACGTGTTCCAGATGATTGAGAAGAGGGAGGGGGAGAGGTGATCTCCCTTCCTGCGCAGAGGGAAGTGGCATCAGGAGCCCAGGCCCCGAAGGAGGCAGACTACGAGGGACCCCCTAGCAACAAGCATTTAGAGGTGAGTAAAAAATAAATTTTCTCCAAATGTTTGGCCGCAAGTAACTGGGATCCCCCACCCTGCACAGCCAGGCGTGCCAAATTTTCACATACACTTCAGAGCCAGAAAACAGTCCAGTACTTTTTTTTTTATATTTATTGAGGGATTCGAACTTGGATAGGGATTTGGAAAATTATGGGATGCCCACTTGACTTCAAACAAACTTCAGAGACAACTTTTCCTATATACAGTCTATATACCCTCCACTGCTTCCTTCAGCAGTCTCAGAACTCCAGCTGTATCACCTTATTGCAATTTGGTAGCCAAGACCCATTACAGTAAGGTACTCGCAACCCCTATACATGAAGATAGGGTGACACAGCTTACACTTCCCCAACACTCCCTCTCTGTGGTCACTGATCCCAGCCCCACCTCTTCAGGCACTGCCAGCCTGCCTTGCTGTAGCTGCCCCTTTCACTAGCCCTCCTGCTTAACTTCTCCACAGTCCTCCCAGACTGACACTCTTTCCACAGTACGCCCTGACTGAACACTCCCAGCCCACCTGGCTGACTTCTCAGGAGATCTCTCAAACGTGCTGACCAGCTCCTGCTGTCCTCCCACTTGCTCTTGTGCCTCCAGGAAGGGTTTCCTCCGTGTGTTGTGGGGAACCCTTCCAGCACCCGATCCCAAGGTCCGAGGTCACTCCCCCTGACTAGGGGGCACCCTCAAGGGCCACCGATAGCCTCCTCAGCACTTCTCCATCTTCCACCCAACAGCCCCTGCTGGCATGACACATGCCTATTTATGAGGTGCCTACCCCCTTCCAGACCCTTTTTGCTGGGGATTGGTTGAGGACATCATAAATATGCCAATCAGCTTCTCCTAACCTCCTACCACTACATCTGGAAGTTTCTCCAAGGTTCCAGAAAACAAAGGGAGGCACCAGAGATGCTGCTTGCTAAATCATCATGCCCCTGTGAGTCACTCAACCCTGATCCAGATTCAACCCAACCCTGGCTCTCAGGCAAACCAATTTACCTACACTAAGGTATCAGTTAACTATATACACTACACACTCACTAGCTAGAGGGTGCTATAATTACTGTATATAGATGCATGATTGATAATTGCAGTCCATCCTGTAGATGTCAGTATAACACAGTTGTCTCAGATTAACTGAATCCTGTGTTCCTTAAAGCGGAGGTCCACCCTAAAATGGACCTTCCGCTCATCGGAATCCTCCCCCCCTCCGGCGCCACAATTGGCACCTTTCAGGGGGGAGGGGGGTGCAGTTACCTGGATAATCCAGGTAACTGCACCCACTTCCGGGATAGCTCTCTGCGGAAAGGGGCGTAGATTACGCCCCTTTCCGCAAGTGCCCACCCCCTTCTGCAAGTGCCCCGCTGCCTGCTGGGAAACACACAGATCCCAGAGGCAGCGGGGACCGTCCTTATTGCGCAGCGCTACTCGCGCATGCGCAGTAGGGAACCGGGAAATGAAGCCGAAAGGCTCCATTTCCTGATTCCCATACCCAAGATGGCGGCGGCAGCACCCGAGTACCGATCTAGAGATCGGCTTCGGGTGCCGACATCGCGGGCGCGCTGGACAGGTAAGTGTCACTATTTTAAAAGTCAGCAGCTGCAGTATTTGTAGCTGCTGGCTTTTAAAAAAAAAAAAAAAAACGCGGAGTCCCGGCGGACTCCCGCTTTAAAGTGGAACTAAACCCACCTATGCTTTACAGCCAGAGAAGCATTAAAGCCTCTGTTTAAGCTACATTTATCACATTGTTGCACGTGTGATCAGTTATGACACCAGCCATTTAATAGCTTGACAGTTTTGGTTCAGCGCACAAACAGCTGTGACAGTGATTATTCTTGGCTTGTACACAAATCCTGTTTTTCTGCACTTGATGAAAGTGTTTTTAGTCTGATTAATTAAAATAATGCAGCCACCACATCTAAGGACTGGTGCCCTGAAATATATAAAATGTTTGTTTTTTGTTTTTTGTGTTCAGATGCGCTTTCATACAAACAACTGACACTATTTCTTCCTATATTTGTAAAACAAAAAGAGCAGCTGATATGTAGTCTTCTTATTGGCAGACTGAAAAAAATTGTGTCTATGCCCCCACTTGCCAATGTTAGTCTTTGTGAAAGACTTATTCAGTAATCCTTTCCTCTGTAAAATATATATTTGTGTTGTTCTTATTTTTCCATTTAAGGAAGAAGCGTCTTCAACGTCTAAAGTCAATTGTTCTCAAAGTCCCAGAGGAAGAGCAGAAACAAGTTTCTATAGCAGATGCAGAAGATTCTGCACCTCTCTATCAAACTGTGCCAGAGTTCCAAAGGGTACAGATTACTGGAGACTATGCATCTGGGGTAAGAAATAAAATACTATACACTTTCTTTGAAGCTATTTTTATTTGATGGTGAGATTACATCCCTAAGGTAATATTTACACTGTTGTGGTACATTGAATGGGCTATCAAAGCGCCGCAATGCAGGTTCTAACAAACCTGCACCTTTTTTTTTCACAGTGCGGCACACCTCAGGATGCAGATGGTTCACATTTATGTATTGTGGTGCACAAAAATGAATATAACTTTTGGTGCAATGTGTAATTGTGTTGGGGTGCAATTTACAGGGAACAGAACTGCAGTGCAATGCTGTGTGTTAACGTGCATTGTGGTGATGCACAGTGAATCACATGTTTTACCATGCATATGTTAATATATATATATATATATATACATACACATATATGCAAATCTATCCTAGAACAGTGAGAATTAGGCTTATGCCGCATACACACAACCAGACTTTTCGATGGACTAGGTCCGACGGAATGAATCTGTCGGATATTACGATCGTGTGTGGGCTCCAGCTGACTTTTTTTTCCCCAAAAGTCAGACGGACCTAGAAATAAAACATGTTTCAAATCTTTTCGGCGGACTCGAGTCCGGTCGAAAAATCTGTTCGTCTGTATGCTAGTCCGACGGACAAAAACCGACACTAGGGCAGCTATTGGCTACTGGCTATGAACTTCCTTATTCTAGTCCGGTCGTACATCATCACGTTCGAATTTGTCGGATTTTGGTGTGCTTGTGTGTGGCCAAGTCCGTTCATTCGGAAAGTCTGTCAGAATTCCACCCAAAGTCCGTCTGGAAGACCGTCAGACCTAGTCCGTCGCAAAAGTCCGGTCGTGTGTATGCGGCATTAGTCTGTAAAAATCCCATCACCTGACAATTCAAATTGAACATTAAATGAATGTGTAGTGCCACCCCCAAAGGTGCTGTAAGAAGTCCAGGTATTTTGTTCTAGGTACTGCCAACCCACTAAGTGGCATCACACTCTCTGACACATCTTAAAGTGGTTGTATACCCACATTTTTAACTTTTACCTACAGGAAAGCCTATAATAAGGCTTACCTGTGGGTAAAAAAAATATCTCCTAAACCTGTACGGTTTAGGAGATATTCCCCTCGGTATGCGCCGCTGACTGCAGCGGCGCATGCGCACAAGGGGTTTCTCGCCGTCAAAATCCGGCAGCAGCCGAGCGGCCGGACTGAAATCTCCCACGCGCATGCGCGGGAGTGACGATATCGCGGCTCCGGCCACTCACAGCGCCGGAGCCGCGATACCCGGAAGAAACGCCGAGGGAGCATGTCAGCTCCCTCGCGTGGATCGGGCCAGATGTCGGGGCCTCGTTCTAAGGTAAGTATTTCATAATGAGCTAGTATGCGGTGCATACTAGCTCATTATGCCTTTTGCTTTGCAGGTTTAAAAAAAAAAAAAAATGTGCGGGTTTACTACCGCTTTAAGGATAAGAAGGAAGTATTTTATTTGGGAAACCACTCCCAGAAAAGTAAATAACAGCAATTTTAACAGGCAACGACAATTTAGAGCAGCATATCCCATGGAATTACAACAGGAATGTTACCCTGGAATGTGTCTTTGGGCAGAAACATGGCCCTAACTAAGTGGGAATTAAATAAGAACCTAAGGCCCTTTCACATGATAAGCCCACTCATATCATGGATGTAAGCGGAGATGTGTCTGCTAACACCCGTCTGCCGTATGATCCATTAAAAACAGACATATGGCGATACATTTAGCCATCCGTCTATTGGATTGGATGAGATCTGATGAAAACGGACATGTTGTCATGTCAAGAAATCAGTGGGACTCTGACAGGTCCCTTCCTGCTCAGTGAGCAAAGATGGACCTGTCATCCGCCGGCTCAGTGGGGATCAAATGGAGCGATCTCCCACTGAGCTGGTAAACTCCACTGGGCAGATCCACCCCATGTGAAAGGGGCCTAAAAAAGGTTCAAATCCTCCCAATTCCTTTGGCCAGTGGTTCCTTAGCTACCACTGGCTGGCTTCAGGTCCCAGAGTACGTGGTTGGTGCGCTCACTTCTTTCCATTGGGTACGAGTACTTGTAGTCCCTCATGGCTGCAGCCATGAGCTTGGTGTAATTTTTTTTCAGCTGGCAATTCCCTGTTTATTAAAAGTCATGGAGCTGCCTGATCACTTTTAAAATAGTGAGAATGGCTGGACAGGATCAAGCACAATCTGTGCTTGATTAGCTGCAGTGGAGGGCAGGGGAGACATTGGGAATCTAATACAGCCCTTTTGTGCCCATAAACAGAACCTTGCTCATGCTACCTTGTCAATAATTGCCCATGCTATCGTATAGGAGACTTTTTGACCTTCGTATGATAGCAATAGAAAAAAAAAGGGAATAAAATTAATAAAATACAAATTTAAAATCAACAACCCACCCCCGTACCCTCCTCACTAGGGATGAGCCGAACACCCCCCGGTTCGGTTCGCACCAGAACTTGCGAACGACCCCCACGTTCGGTACAAACATTAGAACCCCATTGAAGTCTATGGGACTCGAACGTTCGAATTGGAAAGTGCTAATTTTAACGGCTAATATGCAAGATAGTGTCCTAAAAAGGGTTTGGGGACCTGCCTCCTGCCTCAGGGGACATGGGTCACTGCAAAAAAAAGTTGTAAAAACTGCCGTTTTGGCGGGAGCACTGATTTTAATGACGATTAAAGTGAAAAAAAAAAAAGTGAAATATTCCTTTAAATATGGTGCCTGGGGGGTGTCTGTAGTATGCCTGTGAAGTGCCACGTGTTTCCCGTGTTTAGAACAGTCCCTGCACAAAATGACATTAAACGGAAATAACACCATTTAAAACTGCTTGCGGTTTTAATGTTATATCTGGTTCCTGCAATATGGTTGAAAATCATTGAGAAACATGGCATGGGTAGCCCTCTCTGCCCATTACCAGCCTATTTGGGTCTTGTACGCATATTAAGGGGAACCCCGTACCCATATTAAAAAAAGGAAATGCGTGTGGCCCCCAGGCCCTATATACTCAGAACAGCAGTATACAGGCGGTGCAAACAAGACAGGGACTGTGTAGGTTTGTTGTGTTAAGTTGAATCTGTTTGTCATTTTCAACCGGTACATTTTTAAAGTGTAGCTCCAGTCAAAAAAACTATCTTTAAGCTTTTTGGAAAACATAGGGAAGGGTTATCACCCCTGTATAATTTGTTTTGTCGTCCATCTTTTTTCATCTCACTTGCTGCTGTCTCCTTGCGTTTGCAAGTAGGAGATGTTTGTAAGTTGGATGTTTGAAAGTAGGGTCCTGCCCTATATTATAGCGGTATGTACTGGGTACAGAGCACGCAGACAGCACGCACTATCTCCTAACACTACTGACTGCAAGCTCTATTATTAACCACTTGTTAGCCCAATGTTTGCATAAAGTGAAAGATGAAGTTATGCTGAGTAAATAGATATCAAACATGTCACTCTTCAAAATTGCACATGCCCGTGGAATGGCGCCAAACGTCGCTACTTAAAAAATCCCCATAGGCGACGCTTTAATTTTTTTTTACTGGTTACATGTTTTGAGTTGCAGAGGAGGTCTAGGACTAGAATTATTGCTCTCGCTCTAACATTCTCGGCGATACCTCACATGTGTGGCACATGCGAGCACATGGGGACATGGGCGCTTTAATTTTTATTTTATTTTTTTATTGTTCATTTTACTTTATTTATTTTAGTTTGACATTTTTTTCCCCAAAAATATATTTTTGATCACTTTTATTCCTATTACAAGAAATGTAAACATCCCTTGTAATAGGAATATGGGGTGACAGGTCCTCTTTACAGTGAAATCTGGGGGGTCAATATGACCCCACATCTCACCTCTAGGCTGGGAAGCCTGAAATAAAAAATAAAAAAAAGATTCTGGCTTTGATCGTACTGGCGAGTTGGTAGAAGCACCGTAGGGCGGTGAGGGGTGGGGGGCGTCTATGGCTGGGTATTTCAGGGTATCACCGAGTATGGCTGGGTATCTCTGAGTATGGCTGGGTATGGCAATTTATGGCAGGGTATTACAGAGTATTGGCGGGGTATTGGCGGGGTACTACAGAGTAATAGCAGGGTACTGCAGAGTATTGGGGGGTACTACAGAGTAATGGCAGGGTACTGCAGAGTATTGGGGGTACTGCAGAGTAATGGCGGGTACTGCAGAGTAATGGCGGGTACTGCAGAGTATTGGGGGGTACTGCAGAGTAATGGGGGTTACTGCAGAGTAATGGGGGGTACTGCAGAGTAATGGCAGGGTACTGCACTGCAGAGTAATGGCAGGGTACTGCAGAGTATTGGGGGTACTGCAGAGTAATGGCGGGTACTGCAGAGTAATGGCGGGTACTGCAGAGTATTGGGGGGTACTGCAGAGTAATGGGGGTTACTGCAGAGTAATGGGGGGTACTGCAGAGTAATGGCAGGGTACTGCACTGCAGAGTAATGGCAGGGTACTGCACTGCAGAGTAATGGCGGGGTACTGCAGAGTAATGGCAGGGTACTGCAGAGTATGCACTGGTATTGCAGAGTATTGGCAGGGAATTGAGGGGTTAAATTCGGTGAGCAGCGATGTGGGCACTGCAGATGCAGCCCACATCGCTGCTGACACCGATCTCTTTCCCCTCCGCTGTACTGATCGGTACAGAGAGGGGAGGGAGGAACAGGCGTCATAACATGACGCCGGTTTGTTTCCAAGTGATCACTCCGTCATTTGACGGAGCAATCACGTGGTAAACGGCCGCTATGAGCGGCCGTTTACCGTGATCCGTGATGCGACCCGGCGGTCACGGATGCTCTCGAGTGCGCACACCTCGGGGCACGCGAGAGCAGAATTCTGGGAGGCCGGTAATTAACGGCCTCTCAGAGTTAAACAACCCCCCTGAAGCCGTTAATCGGCAATGGGCAGTTGTTAAGTGGTTAAAGCTAGATCACTAGCTATATAGGTGAGGTGAATATAGTGGTGTATACTGCAGTCAGGGCACAGACAACAACCACTACACAGCAGCAAGATAGGAAATCAGCCAAAAACGATTGGTGTGTACTGTGTTGAAGGTACACAGAACACCCACTGCTTCAGATGCTAAGTAACACACTACACGAGGCCGCCTCAAAGGCGGCCTTATATAGTGTGGGGCGTGCACTACACAGCCTGAGCTATGATTGGCCACAGGCAGGATGCCTGTGGCCAATCATGGCTCTCCTCGCTGCCGGCGCTGCGATTGGCCAAGCATGCGGGGTCACAGTGCATGCTTGGCCAATCATGGGGCAGCAATGCACTGCGCCACCGCAGTGCATTGTGGTCTGCGCGCGTCACTCGAATTTTGACGCGAACGGCCCAAACGTTCGGAATTCGCCGAACGGCCGAACAGCCAATGTTCGAGTCGAACGTACGTTCGACTCGAACACGAAGCTCATCCCTACTCCTCACATACACGTAAATAGAGATGTATGTGTAGGTCCCACACATGTATGTAAAGGGCAATTGCACTCCACCTAAACGTTGGAGTGAGAGCAATAATTCTAGGGACATACTGTAATTAACTCTAAAATGATAATTTGTAAAGGCTTTAAAGTGTCAACTTTTAAAAAGTTTAGATACCATAGATTTTTTTGCAATTGCGTGGGCACATGCAGATTTGAGCCTTGACATATTTTGTATCTACTGTATCTACTCAAGGCAACACCGTCTTTTATATTTGACATTTTTTTTTATTATATTGTGTTTGTATGCACTAAGATTCATTTTATTGTATTTTTTCTGTATATTTATTGTATTTGTATTGTATATTTTCCTAAAAATATGAATTTGATAAACAGCTGCGTAAAAACCATGCAACATAAAAAACTTCAACTGCCATAGTATATAGTATAATATTTGGCGGTTTTAAATAATTTTGTAGCAAAAATGCTGATTAAAACTGTGTGAAGAATGTAAAAAATTGCCCCGGCTGGGAAGTAGCTTGTGTATATATGCATTGTTGGATTATTTAGACAACTGAGCTAAATAAGCACTTGAGAAAGGACAACTCTGACCCAAAAGTGTGTTAACGTTGCAACATTATGGTGTTCATTCACTACAATATATAATAAAAATGGATGCTCTCAAATATTAGGCAAGCCACAAAATATTAGTTGGTTGTTTCTAGATGAACTGACACTGACTGATTGGCCTGGTGTGTTGTATAAGGGTGGTAGAAAAATAGGATTTTTATATACAGCTTACCTGTAAAATCCTTTTCTTGAGAGTACATCACGGGACACAGGAGCTTCATTACATAGTGGGTTATATAGGCACCTCTGGTGATTGGACACTGGTTAACCCTCAATTAAGGAGAATTCCTCCCCTATATAACCCCTCCCATATGGGAGGCACCTCAATTTTGTAGCAAAGCAATAAGAAACCACGTAAAACCCAAGAGGGGCGGGAGTCCTGTGTCCCGTGATGTACTCTCAAGAAAAGGATTTTACAGGTAAGCTGTATATAAAAATCCTATTTTCTTGATCATACATCATGGGACACAGGAGCTTCATTACATAGTGGGATGTCCCAAAGCAATGCTCAGATTGAGGGGAGGGAGACACAGATCATAATTATAGACCGTCAAGGGCCGGAGGACCTAAACTGCAGCCTGCAGTACACTGCGCCCAAAGGCGATATCCTCTTGCCCTCTGACATCAACCTGATAGAATTTGGTGAATGTATGGACTGATGACCAAGTTGCAGCCTTACAGATCTGAGCCAGGGAGGCCTGGTGATGCACTGCCTAAGAAGCACTTACAGCCCTAGTTGAGTGCGCTTTCACTTGAAAAGGAGGGATCTTCCCTTTAACACTATAGGCCTGAGAAATAATCTGTCTAATCCACCTTGAGAGAGTGGATTTTGATGCCGCCTGGCCCTTCCTAGGGCCTTCCGGCAAAATAAATAAGCAATCAGTTTTCCTTATCTGAGCAGTTGCCTGAAGATAGATACTGATTGCCCTTACCACATCCAAAGTGTGCAAAGATTCTTCTTCTGCGGACTGTGGTTCCGGAAAAAAGGATGGTAGGATTACATCTTGATTCAAATGGAATCCTGAAACCACCTTAGGCAGAAAGGACCTGTTGGGACGCATTACCACCCGGTCCTTATGAATAATTAGATACGGCTCCTTGCTGGAGAGAGCTGCTAGTTCTGACACTCTTCTAGCCGTGGATATGGCTACCAAGAAAACCAATTTTTTAGTCAAAAGAACTAACGAAGCCTGATGCAAAGGTTCAAAAGTTTGCCCCTGCAAAGCCGAGAGAATCAAATTCAGATCCCATGGGCATACCGGAGGTTTGACTGGCGTGCTTATCCGCATAGCCCCCTGGATGAAAACCCGCACCAGGGAATGCGATGCAAGAGGCTTCTGGAAAAACACTGACAAGGCTGAAATCTGCACCTTGATAGTGCTTACGGCCAAATTCATTTCTAGGCCTGACTGGAGGAAGACCAAGATCCTGCTAATGACATACTTTCTAGGATGCCATTCCCTGAGTTCACACCAGGAAACATATGCCTTCAAGATTTTGTAGTAAATAAGCCTGGAGGCCGGCTTTCTGGCATTGACCAGAGTAGAAAGGACTGACCCCGTTTTCTGTTGAACCTGGACGCAACCAGATCTACGCCTGGAGTACCCCACCTGCGACATATGTTCCAAAACACGTCGGGGTGCAGAGCCCATTCTCCTGGGCACAACTGCTGGTGGCTCAGAAAATCCACCTGGCAATTTTCCACTCCTGGAATGAAGACTGCAGAAAGGCATGGAACATGCCTTTCTACCCAGACAAGTATGCGATTCTCCTCTTTTTGTGCCACCAGACTCCTGGTACCGCCCTGGTGATTGATATAGGCCACTGCTGTGGCATTGTCGGACTGAACCCGAACAGGGAGACCCCATAGTCTGAAAGAACAGTTTATGAGAGCCATATAAACTGCCCAGATCTCCAAGACATTTATGGGCAATAGCTTCTCGATCGCAGACCATTTCCCTGCCTGTCAGGCTGGCATCTGTCGTAATAATCTTCCATGGAAGGGGAAGAAAAGTTTTGCCTTTCAGCAAATTCTCGGCTTGTAACCACCAAACGAGACTCTTGCATGTCCCTGGGGATAGACGCATAGGAAGATCCAAGGCCTGGGGCTTCCTGTTTCATGCCGCAAGGATGCATCTTTGCAGAGGCCTTGAGTGGAACTGGGCAAATGGAATGGCCTCGAAGGAGGCGACCATCTTCCCTAACAGTCTCATGCACAACCGAATGGGGGAAGATCTTCTGCCCAGAATTAGACGCACCAGATCCCCAATGGCCAAGGCTTTTGGCCTTGGTAAAAACACCCTGCCCTGAGCGGTGTTGATGACCATACCCAGGTATTCCAACCTGGTAGCAGGCTGTAGGGACAACTTTTCTAGGTTTATAATCCAACCAGGCGTTCCAGGTGTTCTAGCGTTCTGGTAACACTGTGGTTCAGGAGCGCTACTGTTTTCTCTATGAGAAGCAAATCGTCTAGATAAGCCATGACGGCTATACCCTGGGCTCTTAGGTTTGCCAAGAGAGGGTCCAGAATCTTTGTGAAGACTCGAGGGGCCGTAGCGAGCCCGAACGGCAAGGCCACAAATTGAAAATGGCACAGCTCTACTGCGAACCTTAGATACGTTTGGTGTGCGGAAAAAATTGGCACATGGAGATATGCATCCTTGATGTCTATTGATGCCATAAACTCTCCCCCTTGCAGGGAGGAGACCACAGTGCGAATTGACTGCATTCGGAAGGACCAGATGCGTAAAAACCGGTTCAGATCCTTCAGATCCAGGATAGGTCTGACACCTCCATTTGGCTTTGGAACGGTGAAGAGATTCGAGTAAAACCCTTTACCCTGTTCTTTTGGGTCCACTTCTACTATCACCCCCTGATAGTAAGTGATCTAAGGCCAGAAATAGCGGTCTTTGCTTTACTGGGTCCCTGGGGATCCTTGACCTTAGAAAGCAAGAAGGTGGAATCTCCTGAAACTGTAGCTTGTAGCCCAGAGATACGGAAGAGACCACCCACTTCTCCTGGATCTCTTCCCGCCAGGCTCCTGCAAACTGCAGGTGCCTTCCCCCCACTCGGCCGAGCGGGGGTGCCCCTTCACAAGGAAGCTTTTGGGGTCTGCTTGGCAGGCTTTCGCCCCCAAGATTTCTTCTGCCCCTGGGCCCGGCTTTGAGCCTTTCCTGTAGAGGGAGGTTGGGAAGGCCGTCGCCACTGCTTAGAGCCTGATGCTCCGGGAGAGAGAGAATTCCTAAATGATGGACATTTGCTCCTTTTGCTTGGAAGGAGAGTAGATTTACCCCCTGAAATTTTTTGGACGAATTTGTCTAATTCTTCTCCAAACAAACGTTCCCCTTTAAACGGGAACCCAATCAAATGCTTCTTGCATGATAGCTCAGCTGCCCAATTTTTTAGCCATAGGGCCCTTCGCATGTGTACCAACAGGAGAGACAAACGAGATGCTTGTTGGACAGAATCCAAAATCGCATCAATCATGAAACACAGAATTTGAGGTATTTATGCATAATTCTCCACTTCCTCACTGTGAAGGAGGCCAAGCATCTGCTTAACCTGTTCCTTGAGGAACTGACACAACCCCACAGCTGCGACTGTAGGTTGCACTACAGCGCCAGTCATGGAAAAGGAGGCTTTCAACAATGTTTCCAGCTTCTTATCAGTTGGATCTTTAAATACCTGAGCATTATCCAAAGGACAGGTCAGGTTTCTATTTACACAAGAAACAGCCGCATCGACAGATGGGACCCCCCATTTCTTGGTGAAACTTTCCTCCAGAGGATAAAGCATAGAAAACCTTTTAGGAGGAAAAAACTGTTTATCGGGATGTCCCCGATCCTCATACAACAATTTATCCATTAAGGGATGAATTGGAAAGGAAAAGGCAGTCTGTGGGATTTTCCTGACCCCGAGGGAAGAAGCAGAGGATGTAGCGACCTCAGCAGCGGGCATTCTGAATGTGGTACGCACCAAATCAGTATAATATTGCACCTGTTTTCTGAGCGCCTGGGAGGAGGGGACTCTCTCCTCTTCCTCTGATTCATCCGACTGCTCATGATCCCTGTCCCAAGATAGGGATCTCTCCTTGTCAGAAGTGTCACCTGAAAGAGGAATCTCAGCAGAGGGAGGGGATCTACCCCTTTTCCTGCTATCTTTCAGGGAAGCTGAAATAAAATTCATGATTCTCCCTTCAAAACCCTCCAATGTAGCCCTAAGGGAATCCTCAGTGACATATACCGGGGCTGAAATATTAGGAGAGGCTGCAAAACCTGACAGGGGCACTGACTCATCCTGTGAGGCTGGCTCCAGTCTTGCAGGGGGGGATGGTAACCTACAGGCATTTTTAGAACCCCTAGACCTAGGCGGTGCTTTACCATAGTCCTAAGCTACAAAGCAGAGGTACTAGTACAAAGTGCAATCACTGTTGTACTCAAAGTCTCACAATAAATATATATGCTTAAACTGCACAACTTGATGCTGAGTAGGTGTCTTAGGTTTGACTGGTTCCAATCCCTTAGGATGCTTACTGCCCACAGTTCCTGTGTCTCCACTTACAGCCCCCTAGCGCTCTGGGCTCTTAAAACTAGCGCCTGGCGCCTGTGCAGTACAGCGCCGTGCACACCGACGTGCACGGCTCACAACCACACTCCCCCCCTCCATCAGCACGGGAGCGCGCTCGGCGCGCGTGCACGAGGACTGCCGGTCATCCAGGGGGGAAGGGGATCACCATCGGAGCTGCGTGGGACCCCCAGACTACGTGGGACCCCCTGTATTACCTTCATTGTGGCAGAGATTGCAGTGGAGACGTGAGTCATCTGGGAGAACCAGGCTTCACTGAGCGCGTGTATCTGAAAGGCATGTAAGTATGCATCAGGCTGCTCTTACTCCCTCTAGTGGTGGAAACCAGGAATGACATACAACTACTCAATGAAGAAATCCATAATATATAATTTATATAGGATTAACTTCCCTTACCTGTCCTTGCCGCAGGAATTGCTGAAAATAGACAGATTCCAGCCTTCACCCATCATGGCGGGCAGAGTTGTGCCAACCTTCAGGATTTTTTGGGTTCCTTCTCAGAGGAACCTCTTACCTGGACCTTGTAAAAGACTCTGCCAGAAACTTTCGTGCCACTAAGTAAATAGTACACCAAGTCTGGTTTTCCCAGAGCCCAGTCTTCCAATAGGAGTGGACTTACAGGCAAAACCTTGTTTCTTCGGATGACGAGGCCCAGGGACCATACCATCCGATCCGGTTATTGTAGCCCTTAGGCCCCCGCAGGGACCTGCACAGAGCTTTCTTCATAGCACATGTTTTACGTGACCAACCACCATAGACACTGGCGAAAAAACTGAGGTGCCTCCCATATGGGAGGGGTTATATAGGGGAGGAATTCTCCTTAATTGAGGGTTAACCAGTGTCCAATCACCAGAGGTGCCTATATAACCCACTATGTAATGAAGCTCCTGTGTCCCGTGATGTATGATCAAGAAAGTATTTTTTTTAAACTCGTGCCTATAATAAGGCTTACCTGTAGGTACAGTGAATATCTCCTAAACTTGCACTGTTTAGTAGATATTCTGACTGCATGCAGCCAGTGACATCACCGACACATGTACTCTGAAGGGACAGTATTGTGGCTCGACCAATCAGACAGCCGGACCATGCGAACCTAGAAGGAAGACCGGGTTAAGATCTAAGCCCTGTCAGTGGTGTGTGGGTGCCACTCGAGGGCTTCGTTCTCATTTAAGCATTTCATAATGTCCTAGTATGCAATGCATACCAAATGCCATTGTCTTGCAGGGTTTAAAAAAAAAAGACAGGTTGCGGTTTACTACAGCTTAAGGGCCGGTTCACACTGCAGGCGAGGCGAGGCGACTCCGACTTGCCTCGCCGCGACCTGCCGCGGCCTCAGCGGCGACTTGCAAATGACTTCTGTATAGAAGTCAATGCAAGTCGCCCCGAGGTCGCCCAAAAGTAGTACAGGAACCTTTTTTCTGAGTCGGAGCGACTCGAGTCGCTCCTCTCAGAACGGTTCCATTGTACAGAACGGGGGCGACTTGCGAGAGCGAGGCGAGGCGAGTCGCGTCGCCTCGCATCGCCCGCTGTGTGAACCGGCTCTAAAGGGTTTGTCTGCTTTTACCAGAAATAATGCCTATGCAGGTAAGGGGCTCCTGTAGATAAACAAAACTGTGCAGCTTTGACCAAAGTTAAACAACACCTTTGTTATAGGTGTAAGCCATTTATGTATCTCCCCAAGCTTGGTTAAAAATCTCCCAAAGATGGCATCATTCCATCCTGCCTTGTTGCTAGAATGTTGCTAAAACACTTTAGCCAATTCACACACCCTCACTTAGCTTGGCACCCCCACCCCCTTCCCAAAGCTTTGCAATGCTGCGACGGAGTGCAGCACACATGTGCAAGGGTTTGAGAGCTCACACCTGTGATGGTGGGGGTGAGCAGTAGCAGCTGAGAGTGTCTTAGCAATACCTTAGCAACAAGGCAGGATGAGAGGATGCAATCTCTGGAATTTTTCAGCCAGCCTTCATGAAGAATGTAAATGACCTAAACCTATAACAAAGGCATTATCCAACTTTAATAAAAGCTGCAGAGTTTTTTTTATCTACAGGCGACTTTGCCTGCAGTTTTTTTTTTTGGTAACTAACCCTTTAATACATATTGAGCTGCTGGAGATAGTACTTAAAGTGGAATTAAATGAATTGATTTGTTTGGTAAACAGTTACATAAGAGGAATGCCATGAATGATGTCTTTAAGGCCCTCGTACACACGATCTGACTTTCCGATAACAAAACTGTGGATTTTTGTTCGAAGGATGCTGGCTCCAACTTGTCTTGCATACATACGGTCACACAAATGTTGGCCAACAATTAGGAACATAGTGACGTACAACACGTACATGATATCTCCATACTTCATTCCGAGCATGCGTGGACTTTTGTCTGGTGGACTTGTATACACACGATCAGAAAGTCCGACAACAAACATTTGTTGGCTGAAGATTTGAGAACCTGCTAACCAACATTTGTTCAAATATAGTATACACACGGTCAGACTTTTCGCCAACAAGCTCACATCCAACATTTGCTGTCGGAAAATCCGATCGTGTACAGGGCATTGGAGTAGCTTGTGTTTTCAACTGAACTGTCAATTCATCAAAAGGCTGAAGTCATAACTGATCACATGTGCAGCACCATGGCAACTGATTCTCATTTAATGTGTACTGTTTTTGTACAAGAAAAATCAGAAAAGAAAGACTGCGCATGATCAGTAACAATAAACAACAACAAAAAAAAGCCTTTGTCGTACGAGAATTTTCATACGAATTTTCATTCATCAGTTTCTCATCAGTTTCCAATTTGCTTTGACACAACGATCTATCGCCAGACTTTTTATAGTGTGTACCCCCCATTAGATGGAAGCTGAAAAGGATCGGGAGGCTTAATCATTTCCTTTTAGAGAATACTGTATATTCCAATTTGGAGATGGAATATTAAAGTTCAAAGCTTGTAATTAGCCATTGGAAAGTCCAGTTTAGACTGGAGAGAGAACGATTTTCCATTTTTCTATATTGCAGCAGTAATAGCTACCCCGGCCATGTGAAAGCTGATGCCCTCTGAAATCCTGAGGAAGGACCTGCGGTACAATTGAAAAGAGCAGCTGAGTATGCATGACCCCTAAAGGGGAATCCCCTCCTGCTGCTCCATGTAGTAATGTGTGTGTGTGGAGTACCAACCCAGCAATACATTTGTTAATGGGACAAGTATCGCTAAAGAATAGCCATAAAAATGCAGATATCATATTTTTAAGAAAGCCTTGATAGTTTAAGATGTATTTCATTTTTTTTAACTATATACAGTATATGTATTTTTTTCAGGCAGGTACTTGCGTATGAATATTTAGCGTGAAACTTGGCAAAATAAAAAATAACATATATAGTATGATGCAGTCTGTCACTAGCATAACAGCAGTTTCTGTTTTCCTGAGCCCCACCCAAACATAGTTTTTTTAGCTGTTAATTCTGCCAGTAGGTTATGGTTTTCTGTAACAGGGTGTTTTTCTTTAGTGAAATCTCACAGCAGCATTGTCATTTTGTGGACTTCTTAGATGGGCATATCGTTTTAGTTGGCCTATATTTTAATCAGTAAATTAATTAAAGTTCAACTCAAGCTAACACATTTAAGCAGTTATAGCAACAGTATTTTTTTCCTTTTGGAAAAACATACAACGTAGAAACATAGAACGTGTTTTTATGTTTTTTGTTTTTTTTTTACTTTGTCTGAGATCTGTTTGTCCCTAGCATATTTAAATAAACTTTCTATTGACAGACTCACTACCTCTGTTGAAAGTATATTCCAAGCATCAACTATTCTTTTGGTAAAATAATATGTTCTAAGAATTGGTTTAAATTTTCCCAATAATATGAACCATATGAATCAAAGCTGATCATTGTAAGCTCCTTTGGAAGTATTATGTTTTTTCCTAGCCGCTGATACTGGCACTTTTGTTAGACAACTTAGTTGTTAGTGCATATGGCGAATTGTGGGGAAAAACATATAGGCATGTGATAAACATAAAGGCACCATTACAGGCGGTCCCCTACTTACAAACATCCAACTTACAAACGACTCCTACTTAGAAACGGAGGGAGACAACAGGAAGTGAGAGGAAAATCTACCCCTAGGAAGGGAAATTCTCTCCTGTAAGAGTTGATATGGGAAAAAGGTGTCTGATGCTTTATCGCCAGTCCACATTTCCCTAACAACCCCAAATTTTCAAAATTCAATTGTCATTGGGACAGAAAGTGAGGTGAAATCTTCTGAACAGGGCACAGACAGCAAAAAAAATGTTATAAGGGTGATAATAACCCTTCCCTGTGCTTTCCAAAATGCTTAAAAATCGTTTTTTTGGCTGGAACTACACTTAAAAAATGTACCTGTTTTCCGACTTACAAACAGATTCAACTTAAGAACAAACCTACAGTCCCTATCTTGTTTGTAACACGGGGACTGCCTGTACATGTATTAACCACAGGTACCATAACGGTCCTTTAATATTTACCTATATCATTAGCAGATGGAGCTCCAGGTTCATTTTTATGTATTTACCTTTCTAGTCTCTTCTTCTGTGTTGAAAAAAAAGCTTTTGTTTACACAGCTCAATAGCTCAAGGTACAATTTCCTATGAAAGAGTCAGTAAGATTACTGATTTATCCTCCTCCTTGCTTGTGTTCAAACAACAAAGTTTCAGTCAGAGGTAGAGATTCTAAAAGCCACTGTGTTCTGTTTTTAGAAAACATTTGGGGAACTGACCACAGTCTGTCCCCCAGTACAATCCCCTATTCCCCCCACAGTCAGTCTGTCCCCCAGTGTTTTGTGTTTTTGGGGTTGTGTTTGATATGTGCACAGAGAGATCACACAAATACTTAAAAGTATAACATTTATTAAAAGTAATGACAGATAAAGATAAAGAAAATATGACAAGAATACTTAGCTAAAGATGCTGTTTCCGACTGCCTGTCTATTGTAATGCCTACACGTGTTTTATATGCATGTACACTTTAACTCCTTTATGCTTATGTTACTGACATATAGATGTTTAATAAAGTTCTTACATTTGTAAAAAAAAATATGCTGTTTCCGCCATGGGTCCTCCATTATATGGCATGGCGATGAGTCATGCAAGATAACCAGAATAACCAGGATATTAGAGGCTTTATTAGATATTTTTGAGGCCAACCTTAACAAGCAATATGAAATATGCAATAGCCCAATCATTCAGTACAATCATTACACCCCCAGGTCAATCTGTCACAGGCTGCACAAGAGCCCCCTTTCTAAATTCACAGACCTCAAACAGAACTCAGGCATGGGTGATTTCCTTTCTCCCAGGCTCCTGGTGGTTAAGATTACATTATTGTCCCACTCCCCCAAATGATGCCAAACCTACCCCCTGACAGCTGCTTGCAGCACCTGGACAGCAACAGGATCTGTGTGTGACTGTGTGTCACACAGGATCCTGTTGCAGGAGACAGGCAGTGGGCAGTAACAGGCGTGGGTACAGCACCTGAGACTTGTCTCTTTCCCGCACACACTGCACACATGGATGATAGGCCACCGGGTCCATATAGTCTTGCACATGGTGTTATCATGCACATTACTGCAATGTAGTTCATTTTAAATGGCAGCCCAATGCACAAAGACAATGCACCTGTGCTGTAGCTTTGCATTGGAAAAAAGGGTCAGGCATGATTTTAACATCCTAGAGTGTGTCAGTGACTTAGTACATGCTAGTTCATGTGTGCTAATGCATGCAGAGAAGTAAATGGGCTGAGATGAACTTAGGTCATCACGGGCATGACCAGAAGTAGTATGTATAAGTATTTGACTGGAGAAGATTATCATGTAGTGTCTGTGAAGGAATGAATGTAAGACATGAGATATGGGGGAACCTGCCATGGAAAGTAGGTGGGGTGATAATTTACAAGTATCTGCTTTATTGGCATGTCTCCACAAAACTGAAGGATTTATATGAATGACCTTGCAGTATTTGGGAAGGACTCTGGAATAGTAGACATCTGATGCTATCTAAAGCAATGGATATGTGATGACATACAAAATCCCTAGCTGTGAAGTTTATAAGCGTATGTGGTATAAACAACAGTTGATAGCTCCTCTTGACTAGTATTAGGTAAACCCTAACTGAATGGGAGTTCATCTCCTAAAGCACTGTGTATCATAAACTATTGCCATTTAAAAAAATAATCACTAAATCATATCACATTTCACACTTACTGTATCTATCATTGAATAGTGGATCAAGGAATCAAGAGTTCTGTGTGTGGAAGGTGATCTGAGAGCCTGTGCTTGCATATTTGCCAACATATTAGTCCTAGTCCCCAGGATGTTGTCCCCCTCACCCATGGCCCAAACGTAATATGCCCACCTTTAACAGTCTTGTCCAGATCACTCCCACTTTCTGGGTAGTCCTATACCTAATTACACAGGAATCTCCCAGTCTGCGCATGCTAAGTGACTCAAAAATGATGATGCTGTGATTTTGGGACATAACATCATTGGAATAGAGCACCTAGATGTGGGATGGCAAATCTAGTACAGTTTACACCTACTTATGTGCTTTTTTATGCAATAGAGAAATTCAGAAATGCACTGTAAGCTTTCTGCTTCTATCTTATAGTAAGCCTCATGCTAAGTTGTTTTTCCCAGCCAACAATCAGATTTAAACCTGCTTTTTGAATGCAATTGGTTAACAGAACTACCAACAGGATAGCGATGCAGAGCATGGTAAATACTCACCTGGTTCCGTGTGTCACTGCCTTTCTGTCTAGATGAGCACATTATTACTAGTGAGAAGGGATGAGCTCGATGTTCGCCCGTTTGCAGAACAGCGAACACTATGGGGCGGGTAATTCGAAAGCTGCGGAACACCCCATAATGCACTGTGAGATTGCAGTGCATTGCTGCATGATGATTGGCCAAAGCATGCACCTGACCTACATGCTTTGGCCAATCACAGCGTGCTCAGCTCAGGGAGTCAGTTAGTGGCAGTGTATTTGATATATATATCTATACAGTCAGTCTAGTGTGTGTGTACATGTGTATGTATGTGTATATGTATATGTATATATATATATATATATATATATATATATATATATATATGTATATATATATATATATATATATATATATGTATATATGTATATGTATATGGATGTATATATATATATATATATATATGTGTATGTATATATATATATGTATATATATATATATATATGTATATATATATATATATATATATATATATATATATATATATATATATATATATATATATGTAGGACTAACCCCAGAAGGAGCTGCTGGTTTGATTGGGCTTACCGTTACCTTCTCCTCCTCGATCTGTGTCTAGGGGTTCCCATGGTAGATGGCCCAGTAAACTCAGAGATTGACGACATAAAGGGATTTTTATTTGCAAAACGTAGACAACGAACAGTCTTAAAAATAGAATCAGAGGGTTTAGGAAGGAAGTTCAGGTACTCTTAAGCCACATACACACGATCAAAACAATCCGGTGGAAAAGTCTGGTGGACTCCAGTCTGCAGGACCATCCGCCCGTGTGTGGGATCCACAGGGGCGGATCCAGAGTCTAATCTCAGGAGGGGCACTGCTATAAAATATGTTTTTTGGGGGGCAATTTATATGGGAAATGGCTGGTATTGGCGCTTCAATCATTACGGCACCATGGTTGTTATGGTGTCAGGATGATTGAAGCGCATTATTTCTATTAATACATTGTAATATAAAATTAAATGGTTCAACTCACCATAATGCAGAATCAGTGGGAGCCCTGAGGATGTCACTTGCCATGTCGCCTGCCACCAAATGTGGATTGTCACTTGTCACCAAATGCGGATTGTTACTTGCCACGTCACCTGCCACACATTGCGGATTGTCACTTGCCACGTAGCCTGCCACACATTGCAGATTGCCACTTGCCATGTCACCTGCCACACATTGCGGATTGTCACTTGCCACGTAGCCTGCCACACATTGCGGATTGCCACTTGCCATGTCACCTGCCACACATTGCGGATTGTCACTTGCCACGTCGCCTGCCACCAGATGCGGATTGCCACGTAGCCTGCCACACATTGCGGATTGCCACTTGCCACGTCACCTGCCACACATTGCGGATTGTCACTTGCCAAGTTGCCTGACCCACATTGCGGATTGCCACGTCACCTGCCACACATTGGGGATTGTCACTTGCCACGTCACCTGCCACACATTGCGGATTGTGACTTGCCACGTCACCTGCCACACATTGCGGATTGTCACTTGCCACGTCGCCTGCCACCAGATGCGGATTGCCACGTAGCCTGCCACACATTGCGGATTGCCACTTGCCACGTCACCTGCCACACATTGCGGATTGTCACTTGCCAAGTTGCCTGACCCACATTGCGGATTGCCACTTGCCACGTCACCTGCCACACATTGCGGATTGTCACTTGCCACGTTGCCTGCCACACATTGCGGATTGCCACTTGCCACGTCACCTGCCACACATTGCGGATTGTCACTTGCCACGTTGCCTGCCACACATTGCGGATTGCCACTTGCCACGTCACCTGCCACACATTGCGGATTGTCACTTGCCACGTTGCCTGCAACATATTGCGGATTGCCACGTAGCCTGCCACACATTGCGGATTGTCACTTGCCACGTCAACTGCCACACATTACGGATTGTCACTTGCCACGTCACCTGCCACACATTGCGGATTGCCACGTAGTCTGCCACACATTGCGGATTCCCACTTGCCACGTAGCCTGCCACACATTGCGGATTGTCACCTACTGGTGGTCTTTTGTTGGGTCCCAGAGTGAACATAGGCAGCAGAGAGATGATGTAATCTCTCTGCTGCACACAGCTTCCTACACAGTGAGGGCGGAACTGGAGGGACGCAGGGCAGTGAGAGATGATGTCATCTCCCTGCTCCCCTGCCTGCTGGCTTCCTGATTGGCCAGCAGCCCTCCTAAGCTGCCCAGCTGCCCCCCCCCCCTCACCCGTCCACTCAGCGCGGGTACCCGCGGAACCGGCCGCGCGGGTACCCGCGGAACCGGCCGCGATTGGACCCGCGGAACCGGCCCGCGGGTACCAGCGGAACCGGCCGCGATTGGAGCCGCGGAACCGGCCGCGGGTACCCGCGGAACCGACCGCGATTGGAGCCGCGGAACCGGCCGCGGGTACCCGCGGAACCGGCCGCGATTGGACCCGCGGAACCGGCCCGCGGGTACCCGCGGAACCGGCCGCGATTGGACCCGCGGAACCGGCCGTTCTGTCATCAGCTGGCGGTATTCTCGGAGGGGGCAATTGACCCGTTGCCCCCCCCTGGATCCGCCCCTGGGGATCCAGCGGACTTTTTTTACCCAAAAGTCCGGCGGACTAAGATTGTAGTTTTGCACATCAATCTGTCCGCCGGACCCGCCGTAGTTTTGAAATGAACAGACTTTTCCCGCCCAGAAAAAAGTCCGCTCATTTTGAGCGCGGCTCCAGGTAGCCGGGACCAGCGAAGGAGGCGTCACTAGCCCCGTCACCTGGTATGGACTTAAAGGGGAATCCCTTGCCTATGCCGAAAAAACAGCGTGGGGGTCCCCCCTAGGTCCATATCAGACCCTTTTGCAAGCACGCTACCCGGCTGGCCAGAAAAGGGGGTGGGAACGAGCGAGCGCCCCCCCTCTCCTGAGCTGTACCAGGCCGCGTGCCCTCAACATGGAGGGTTCCTTGGGGAAGGGGGGGCCGTGCGGCCCCCCACCCCAAAGCACCTTGTCCCCATGTTGATGAGGACAAGGGCCTCTTCCCGACAACCCTGGTCGTTGGTTGTCGGGGTCTGCGGGCGGGGGCTTATCGGAATCCGTGAGCCCCTTTAATAAGGGGGCCCCTGGATACCGGCCCCCACCCTATGTGAATGAGTATGGGGTACAATGTACCCCTATCCATTCACCTGTGAATAAAATGTAAAAAAAAACACAACACACAAGGGTTAAAATAGTTTATTGCACAGCTCCGGGGGTCTTCTTCTGTCTTCGGGGGTCTTCTCGCCGGACTCCTCCGCTATCTTCTGCTAGCTCTTTTACTAGCGGAGGAGCCGTTCATTTCAAAAGTACGGCGGATAGTCCGGCGGACTATATGGCGGATAGTCCGCCGGACCTAGTCTGCTGAAAAAGTCCCGTGTTTGGGCAGGTCCGCTCGTTCGGACAGTCCGGCGGACAGTCTGGCGGTTTGTCCGCCAGACTAAGTCCGCCGAATAGTCTGATCGTGTGTACGCGGCATAAGTGTCAAAGTCAATAATGAAGGACTTGCTTACTTTGACTAAATCCAGAGAATAGCTATTGACAACTGGATGTTCACTGAAGTTGGATAGTCCTTCTCTCAGAAGGCCTAGCAGCCAACAAGATGCTTTACTCAGAAACAAGTCTCTGCCACAGACGTTGTTGTAGAACATACAGGAATATGTCTCTGCCACAGATGGTGTTGTAGATTTCAGGAAACTAACACTTATGGAACACTCGTGTGATACCTGGATCTTTCAGCCAGCTTGGCGATACCCACGAGACAGGATATATATATATATATATATATATATATATATATATATATATATATATATATATACACTCTGCATTTAGTGTAGCCTATATATGCAGTGTATTTGGTGGTGTATAGTTTCTAATACACTTCAGGCAGTGTACACAGTATATCATACAGCGTAGTGTGGTGTTGCAAGACAAAAAATACTTCATGTCCAGAAGACCACCAAGGAGAGGCAGACACTCACAGGCTACTAAAAGAAGGCAAGCAGTCTTAGTGTCTACAGTCAACAGTGGTGGTCGTGTACATGGTGCATCCTCTGCAGGTGGCAGTGGAGCACAATTGGGCTTTTTTCTGCTGCTGGCCATGTTATTGAGCCACAACCTGCAGAAGAGTTGGTGGAGTGGATAACGAAGCTGTCCTCATCCTTCTCATCCTCTGTCACCCAGGCTAAGAGTAGTTTGCCTTCCAAAGCAGCTGCCAAAGCGGCCTATTCCACCGGCTCCTTGTCCACAGTCACTCCTTTGGTAGCCCCACCATCATCAACGGAGGTGTCCCCGAATTATTCCACCACAGTGCCGGTTATATGCTTCTGAAGGATGCGCATCGATTTGAAGGCTCCGATGTTGGTTCACAGGTTGAGGAAGGGAGTAATGTGAACCTAGAGAGAGGGGGTGCCACAGAAGGTCAAGAAACTGGCAGTCATGTTCCCCCAGCTGCAGCATACTGCCAAGTTTGCTCCAGTGAAGAGGAGGGAGGGGATGATGAGGTCGCTGACTGTACTTGGGTGTCTGAGTGAAGAGAGGAGGAGGCACAAATCCAATGAGGCAGGATGTCCTCTAGGGGGCAGCTTAAGGGTAACCAAACTATTGCATCACACCACAGAGCTCTGCAGGTGTAGGGTTCTGCTGACTCCCCGCTGACTTTTAAAAGTTCCTTGGTGTGGGCCTTTTTCAACACGTGTGCAGCAGATCACACCATTGCTGTTTGCAACCTATGTCTGAAGTGTATCAAGCGTGGCCAGAACAACAGCACTTGAAAGACACACATCATAGAGAAAAGCAGAATTCTCCTTGCTCCTCATCTAGGATCTCCAACCCTACTATACCTCCAGTCCTCTCAAAAATTTGCAGTGTGGAATGAAGGTATAGCAATAGGTGTCCCAAGTACTTGCAGCCAATCTTCTAGCAGTACACCACCAATTGATTTTTGCAGGCAAATTTCCCTACCCCAGTTGCTGAACCGTAAAAAGAAATTTGGTCCCAGCCATCCACATGCTCAGTGTCTAAATGCTAACTTGGCCAAGTTGCTAGCACTGCAACTGCTGCCTTTTCAGCTGGTAGACTCTGCCCCCTTTCGTGAATTTTTGGAATGTGTGTACCTCAGTGCAGGTTCCAAAAAGTCATTTCTTTTCACAGAAGGCCATTCCGGCTCTCTATTGGCATGTGGAAGACAATGTTTTGGCCTAGTTGGACAGGGCGGTCAGTAGTAAGGTGCATAATACTGCTGACTCATGGTCCAGCAGGCATGGGCAGGGGAGTTACCTTTCTTTCATGGTGCACTGGGTAACTCTGCTGGCAGCTGGGAAGGATGCAGGACAGGGTTCAGTGTTGTTGGAGCTTGTTCTGCCACCACTCCTCCAAAATGCTAGTGTTGATTCTGCTACAGCTCTCTCCTCCACCCCCTCCTCTTCTTCTTCCTCTATGGCCTCTTCTGCAGATTTGTCCTCTGAACCAGCAGTGCTCTGTAAGCGTTCAAGGGGCTATGCAAGCAGCCAGGATAAAAGATGCCATGCGGTGCTTGAGTTGGTCTGCTTAGAAGACAGGAGCCACACTGGGTCAGAGATTCTGTCAGCTCTGCAGGGGCAGGCTCAGAGGTGGTTGACGTCACGCCAGCTTCAGCCAGGAATGGTTGTATGCGACCAACCTTCTCTCCACCCTCCGACAGGGACACTTGACCAATGTTCCATGTTTGGCACACGTCCTGAATTTGGTAGTGCAGCGGTTCTTGACCAGGTTCCCAGGCTTTACGAGATCTCCTGAGGCAGGTCAGAAATGTCTGTGGTCAATTTCCACTGGTCAACCAATGCCAGTGCTCGGCTGGCTGACATTCAAAGGGAATGCAACCTGTCCACCAACCCCCTTATTTGTGACATGCCCGCCAGGTGGAACTCAGTGTTGGCAATGCTGCAGCATCTGCACACACAGCAGAGGGCAATCAATGAGTACCTGTGCGAGTATGGCACCAGGACAGGCTCAGGGGAGCATGGCTTCTTTTTGCCACACCAGTGGCTACTGATCAAGGATGCATGCACTGTTCTGTCACCATTTGAGGAGGCCACAAGGATGGTGAGCAGCGACAATACATGCATCAGTGACTCTGTCCCTCTAGTCTTCCTGCTGGAGCACGCGCTTCGTGGAATCATAGACAGGGCACTTGAGGCAGAACAGCGAGAGGAAGAGGAGGACATCCTTTCCTCTCAAGGCCCCCTTTATTCAGATAGCATTCCTGCGGGCCCACCAAACACACAGCAAGAGGATGAGGAAGAGGAGGATTGTGTCAGCATGGATGTAGAGGACAACACTCAGCAGCAGTCTTCAAGGGATGGTTTTCAGTCCCCAGAAACCTAAGGAGCTGTACGTGGCTGGAAGGAGGTAGTTATGGATAATGTGATCCTTAGTGACCCAGAGGACTCAGAATTAAATGCCTCTGCAAACATATGCTGCATGGCCTCCCTGTAAAGCCTGTGAAAGTACACTAGGATTCGTGGTCTCAAGGAGAGGGATCATTACTGTTAGGCAACCCTTCTTGATCCACGTCACAAGGGTAAAGTTGCAGAACTCATCCTGCCTTCGCAGAGGGAGCAGAGGATGAAACATCTTCGGGAGGCCTTCAAGAAAGTTTTGTGTAACACATTTCCAGACCCTGGGAGGTTACCATTTCCTGTTGCTGGACAACATGTTGCTGAGGCTTCGTTCAGTCAGAGGAAGAGTGATGGAGAAGGTAGCCGGCTGACCGATGCCTTTAAACAATTTTTCAGTCCTCAGCGCCAGTGTCTGCATTATATGGTCTAGGGGGCAAGAGCAGACTTGTAGACCTTTCCTAAAGAGTATCCACTGGGTTACTGGGTCTTGAGGATGGACCACTGGCCAGAACTTGCTCAATATGCAATCGAGCTACTGGCCTGTCCTGCATCCAGCGTGCTTTCTAAATGCAGATTCAATTCTGCTGGAGGGTTTGTAACGGATCAAAGAGTGTGCCTGTCCATAGACTTTATTGATAGGCTCACATTCATAAAAATGAATCAGTCTTGGATCAGCAGCTATCAAGCACCTGATGCTGATGTAACTGATTGAATTTACTATGGATATGGGATCCCTTGAAGACTGCCTATGCTGACTATCCTATTACTCTTCAATCTTGATGATGCTAGCTTCCAACAATATTTTTGGTTTAGGGCCCCACCACCACCACCCAAGGCCCAATTTTTCTGCCCTGTTTAACAGGGGCATGTAATTACAATTTTTGAAATAATAGTTCCCGTTCCTGTGCCCAACAAGAGTACCTGTGAGGGGTTACAGTGTTCTGGCACCACCAACACCTAAGGCCCAATTTTTCTGCAGAGTATATAGGGCAGGCCATATAGTATATATACTGCTGTTCAGAGTACATGGCGCCTGGGGGATCCCACATTTTTTTACATTTTGGTGTGGGGTTTTCCTTAACCACTTCCCGACCAGCGCACGCCGATGTACGTCGTCAGAATGGCACGGGCAGGCATATTGGCGTACAGGTACGTCCAATATTCAATGCCGCCCTGCCATCGGGAGCGCGCCGGCGGCGGCGCGCTCCCGCGCTGGTCGGGACCCCCGTGAGTCCGGTCGCGGGACCCGCGGACTCGATCGCCGCGGGCATCCCCGCGATCATCTCACGGAGCGGCCGAATGGAGCAAATGCCGAGTAAACAGCATTTCTCCATTCTGCCTAGCAACTAGTGACGCTGATCTCTGCTCTATGTGATTGGAGCAGAGATCAGTGTTCACTAAATGAAAGCCCAATCCCCCCACAGTTAGTAACACACCCCTAGGGAACACTTAACCCCTACACTGCCACCCACTGGTTAACCCCTTCACTGCCAGTGTCATTTACACAGGAATCACTGCATTTATATAGCAGTGATTACTGTATAAATGACAATGGTCTCAAAAATGTGTCAAAAATGTCCGATGGTTCCCCCACAATGTCGCAGTCACAATAAAAATCGCTGATCGCCGCCATTACTAGTAAAAAAAAATAATAAAAAAATATTAATAAAAATGCTATAAAACTATCCCTATTTTGTAAACGCTATAACTTTTGCGCAAACCAATCAATAATCGCTTATTGCGATTTTTTTAACCAAAAATATGTAGAAGAATACGTATCGGCCTAAACTGAGGGAAAAAAATGTTTTTTTATATATTTTTGGGGGATATTTATTATAACAAAAAGTAAAAAATAATGCGTTTTTTTTCAAAATTGTCGCTCTATTTTTGTTTATAGCGCAAAAAAATAAAAACCGCAGGGGTGATCAAATACCACCAAAAGAAAGCTCTATTTGTGGGAAAAAAAGGACGTCAATTTTGTTTGGGAGCCACGTCGCACGACCGCGCAATTGTCAGTTAAAGCGACGCAGTGCCGAATCGCAAAAAGTGGTCTGGTCTTTGACCAGCAAATTGGTCCGGTCTGAAAGTGGTTAATATCCATACCAGACCTGAAGGGCCTGGTATGGATTTTGAGGGGGGCATCCATGCCATTTTTTATTTTTTTATTTTTGGTGTGGTTATAAACATGGCAAAGATGTGCTACGTTACAGGCAGACTAAGGAGACCCCCCAGGCACTATATTTAAAGAAATATTTCATTTTTACTGTTTCACTTTAAACATTATTAATATCACTGCTCCCGGAAAAAAAAGGCTGTTTTTTTTTTTTGCTTTGACACATGTACACCTGGAGCAGGAACCGGGTCCCCAAGCACTTTTTTTATGGCAAGATCTTGCATATAAGCCCTTAAAATTATCACTTTTGATTTTTCACGTTCGCGTCCCATAAACTTGTTGCCTGTTCGCATGTTCTGCTGTGAACCGAACTGGGGCTGGGGGGGGGGGGGGGTCTGGGGGGTGTTCGGCTCATCCCTACTAGGGTTGCCACCTGTACGGGTTTCTCCCGGACAGTCCGGTTTTTGAATGATGTGTTTGGGTTTGGATCTGCTCCAGACCCTGACACATCATTCAGACCGAACTGCACTGGGAATGACATGTCTCCATGACCATCTGATGCATGTCTCATTTCCCTGCCGTCCTGGGAGCCTGTCTCACTCACACAGCAGAACGAAGCTGCCTCCTCCCCTCCTCCTCCTTCTTATTCAGCTCTGTATATACACACAGGAGGAGGGGGGAGCAGGAACACACACTGATTTCAGGTCTGTACAAAGTTTTCTATGCTTTGTAGAGGGACATGGAGGGAGGGGAGAGAGTGGCTGGGATGGAGGAAACTAAAAAGATGTACACTTGGAGTGATTTGGGGGTTCTGTGGGGGGGGGGGCACTTTAGTATGTGAAAGAACATATGCCAGAAGTGTGGGATGAATTTGAAATCTGCCAGCCCCTTCCAGCACGAGCCCTCTTCCTCCCAGAGTGCCCCCCCAGCACATATCCAACCCCCCTTCCAGCGCTATCCCTCTTCCTCCTAGAGGGTCCCCCCAGCACATATCCAACACCCCCCTTCCAGCACTAGCCCTCTCCCTCCCAGAGTGCCCTCCAGCACATAACCAACCCCCGCTTCCAGCACTACCTGTCTTCCCTCCCAGAGTGCCCCCCAGCACATAACCAACCCCGCTTCCAGCACTAGCCATCTTCCTCCCAAAGTGCCCCCCAGAACATATCCAACCCCCCCTTTCTAGCACTAGCCGTCTCCCTCCCAGAGTGCCCCCTCAGCACATATCCACCCCCCTTCTATCACTAGTCCTCTCCCTATCAGGGTGCCCCCTCAGCACATATCTACCCCCCCTTACAGCACTACCCCTCTTCATCCCAGAGTACCCCCAGCACATATCCAACCCCCCTTTCCAGTACTAGCCCTCTCCCTCCCAGAGTGCCCCCCAGTACATATCCAACCCCTCATTCCAGCACTAGTCCTCTCCCTCCCAAAGTGCTCCCATCACATATTCAACCCCCACCTCCCCTTCCAGCACTAACCCTCTACCTCCCAGAGTCCACCCCCAGTACATATCCTACCCTTCCAGCACTAGCCCTCTCCCTCCAAGAGCACCCCCAGCACACACTGGCTTCTGCTTGGCAAGTTAGTAGAGCCTAGTGCCAGAACTTGTTCTAGCGCTGGGCTCCTGGACTCAGCCCGGATTCATGGGATGCTGGGATTTTGTTCAAATCTCAGGAAAGGACCATTAAAACTGGCACACTTGGGAGGTTTGGATTTGTATTAGAGGGGGGGGGAAGGATTTATGTTTGTGGGGGAAAAGTTTGTACTGGCAGGGGGGATTTATGTGGGAAGATATGTGATGGAACTGGGGAGAGGACTTGTGTAGGAGGGGCTTGGAGGAAAGAGGATTTGCGCTGGAGAGTATGAGGTGAGAGGAATTGTTCCAGGGTGGGGAGCATGTTGTGCTGAAAGGGGGGATTTGGAGGAGAGAATTTGTACTGGGAGGTGGATTTATGCTTGCGGGGATGTTGGGGTGGGGTATTTGTGCTGGGATGAGGAGCTGTGCTGGGATAGTGATTTGTAGGGTGGAAGGAGATTTGTACCGGGGAGGGGGATATTGTTTTAGGGAGAGGTTAGTGCTAATTTAGTGGAATTTATTTATTCTTTGGGGGGGGGGGGTAGGTGGAGGAGAAAGATTTATACTAAAAGAGAGATTTTCTTTGGGGGGGGGGGTTCTTCTACTGGAATGAGAGGCTGTGCTGGGAAGTAGGATTTGGTGGTGGCAGGGGATTTATTCCAAGAGGGGTTGGGGAAGAGGATTTCTATTAGGAGGGGGAATTGAGGGGGGAAGGGATAAGTGCTGGGATGGGGAAGAAAGGGGAATAGGACTGGGGATTTTGGGGATAGTGGAGGAGGACTTGTGCTGAGGAAGGGGGAAGAGGATTTGTTTTGAAGGGAGGAGTTTTTGTTGGTGGGGTGGAGAGTGAGCATAAAGATTAGTGCTGGATTTTTTTTTTTTTTTGCAGGAGAAGGAGTTGGGGTATTTGATGAAAGGGTAACATGGGAAATTTGCACTCTTCTTACCCTTCTTACTCTTCTGTGTGTTACAGACACCTGACTGCTGTACTCTTTTTGTTTTGCACTCATGACTTATACTCTACTATGCATTCCACACTCCTGTCTGCTGCATTTTGTACAGTAAATATTCCTGACCCCTGTATTTCATGCATAACACTCACAATTCGGCTACACCCACTGTGCATTACTGTTCTTCTTGAGGCAATTAAGTGTCCCAAGTCCTGTCTTTTACAATCTTATATACTGTGCGCTGCTAAAGTGTTCGGGTTTGGCTTGGAGAAAAGGTGGCAACCCTAATCCCTACTAGTGAGTGATGTTCTGTGGTGTTCCATCAGCGGTAGAGTAATGGCTTCCTCATCTGTACACTGAGAGAGTGAGACGTGGAACCATGTGAGTGATTACTGTACTCTATATTGCAATCCTGTTGCAAGGTTGTTGATATGTAAAAAGGCCTTCAAACTAGAGTTCTGTTATTACCCATTTCTCTACAGTTTGAGTTTCCATCAGTGAATTGCCAAATAATTAGAATTACAGATATAGTTGCAATCCTTTCTTGATTAGGTCCCATTACATAACTGGTAACTGGTAATATTCAGACAGTTTGAGACGGAGAGCAGGCTATTAGATGACAAACTTGGACTCTGTGAGAAGATCATGTCAACCATATTAATAAATACGGCCAAGACATGGGTATCAATTTACAGATGGATGTCAGCTGTTGACCTGGATGACTATGATATTACAATTTTATAAGACCACTTGAAATAGACTTGTACTCTACTCAAGTATTAGGAATGTGCAATGTGAGGGGATGCACTGCTGGGCTTACACCACCTAAGAAAAACATTTAAGCTCACATCAAAAATCAATAAATCATAATATTCTAAAAGAGGGGTCTATGGGACTTTGTATGAGGAGATGACATTGTCATCAACCTCCACCCCTATTAAAATATACATGTCAAATATTGTGTGGAGTTATAATTAACATATTTATATTCGATAGAAAATGTATATACTACACAGTACACACATAATAAAATACATAAATACATAATTTATAAATAATCCAAAAAATGGATAGCACATGATACATATAGAAAAGCCCAAAATTTGATAGCACATGATTTATTGTGAAATACATGATGCATGAATAGAATCCTTAATGACGTGGTAGGATACAGTATACGATTTAGGCACACGTTAACATGTTAGTGCTACATACATACAAATAAACTTGTTGCGTTTTCCATTTAAATATACTGCATATGAACCAACAAAAGTGTAATTGATAACCAAATACATGTCTCAATACTGTCTCAATAAATATATACTGGTGAACAAATCAGCGAATAAAAATGCATTCATATATAACGTAGTGTCCCACAATCACAAATATATTAGTATAGATGAAAGAGAAACTCCACAATAGAAACAGTCTATCTACATGTGAAGAAGTGCTGATAGGAAAACACATGTTCATTCCTGTGCTCCAACACCAAACACTACTTACAAGAGATATCAGACCTCTAACATAAAGGTCATGACCACATGAGTATCAGTGTTGGTCATCTTACTTTAAAAAAGTAATTAGTTAAGTTACAAATTACTTCTCCCAAAAAGTAATTGCTTTAGTAACTCAGTTACTACATTGGAAAAGTAATTAGTTACTCAGCAAAGTAACTGTGACTTTTTTAAAAATATTCTATAGACGGGACTAGCGAAGGAAGTGAATGTTGCCGCCTCCATCAGCGAGATTGATTTGTCATGTGATTTGATCTCTCGAATCACATGACAAATCGCTCCAATGTGAACCTAGGCTTAAAGTGGTTTTAGAGGCTGAAGGTTTGTTACCTTCATGCATTCTATGCATGAAGGTAACAAACCACCTCTGTGCTGCTGCTTGTACAGCCCCCCTAATACTCACCTAAGCCCCCTCTTGATCCAGTGATATGCACAAGAGCCTCAGTTGTCCTCTGCTCAATTGGTTGAGACAGCAGCAGGAGTCATTGGCTCCCACTGCTGTCAATCACAGCTAGAGAGCCAATGAGGAGAGAGCGGGGGGTTGGGCCAAGCCTCAGCTCTATGTGTCTTATGGACGCATAGGGCAGGGCTCGGGAGTGATCATGCACCAGTGCTCCCATGAACCAGGAGCGCCGGCAGTGGACCCGAGAAGAAGAGAATCAGAGCTGCTCTGTGCAAAACCACTGCATAGAGCAGGTAAGTATGACATATTTTTTATTTGTTTTTTTTTAAAAAAGCTGACCCAGTTCACACCTGTGCTTTTTATGTGTGCTTTTGGTGTGGCGTATTAAAGAAATTCCTGCTTTCTGCATCTTTGATTTGCTTTCATCAAAACATACATTATATAATGGAAAAGGCTAAGAAATTGCAAAGATGGACTTTCTAGGCACACACATAGGATAAAAAGTATTTGAAATTTGTAATTGGATAAAATTAAAAAGGTAATGTGCAAAACATAAAAAGAACACACATCATACTAATGATGACATGGAATATATGACGCCAGCAACTCAAATAACACCTCCAAATATTGTAATCTAATCCAATAGGATAGACAATAAAATATGATATAACCAGTTGCAACATCCAAAAGGAATAAAAAAGGAATCGGGTGCATGGAATAGTTGAATCGCAGTGTGAAGTCACGAGAAGATTTTCCGCTCTACATGTTGCACGCACAATTGCACTTCTTCAGGGGCTTACAGATCTAATAAACATGTATAAAACATCAAATGAGTATATATATATATATATATATATATATATATATATATATATATATATATATATATATATATATATATAAAACATACTATCCAGTACATAAAGCAATGTAAACAATGAAATGGTCATTTCAGTGAGATATAGCAGGATGAAGCCCATGTCTGGTGACCATCGGGGGGGAAAAGCAACAATCCTCCAATGGGGACGCAGCCACACATTACACATTATATAATGGTAATTAGATTAGAAACCGCTCCTGCCAAAAACGCTGATAACAGCCTGTGTGTGCATGGACACATAGGATAACATGCTGGGAGTTACAAATTTGGATTTGGATTTCTCTTCTGTTCTTTTATTTTCCATCTTGTTCGTTTATAAAAAATAAACTATTAACAATTCTATTTCTGAAAGCATTCTTAATTTACAGCATTTTTTTCACACCTGCCTAAACTTTTGCATAGTACTGTATGCCTCGGCAGGAACTATAACTCCCGCCGCTGAGCGTAACCCATTCAAGTGAATGGGGCTGCACTGCGACTACACTTGTCTCGCAGTGGTGGCTGGTGCTCAAATAAACCCCCCCATCAATTGCAGCCTCATTGTGCCCATCAAATGAGCCTCATTGTGCCCATCAAATTGCTCTTTGAAGAGCAATTTGAACACAGATTGCACTTCAAATAGCAAAGCCTTGAGGAGCAATAACACTAACCTCAAACCTCAACAAAAGTAAAATAGGACTTGTTTTAATGTAGCACACTATGTAATTAATACCATGGGTATCACTGGGCCTGATTTACTAAAGTGTGACTACAGAGTACAGATGAAGCAAACCATTATTTGCTTTCAGGGGTCAAGTCCTGGGGAAAAAAGTGTGGGAACTCCCACCCAAGATCCACTCCCCCACCAAAAAAAAAAAAATGATACGCTCATATGCACGAACACTTCAAAAGTGGTATTTTTCATCCAATTTTCGTATTGTGTGTATGAAGCTTAACTGTTAGTACATAAAAAAAACAATCCTCAATATACATAAATATGGTAATTCTCTGAATAATCAGCATTCATTCAATTGTGCTTCCATGCAAATGTGAACATCATGTTCTGATCTTTATTGGGGAATGTTATTTTGTATATAGAGTGTTTATGTGGTGAGTCTACACTTTTCATTGAACAGAGTTTGGATAACACAGGGTTAAACGGAAAGGTCATAAATTAACTGCACATTATGTGGACAGAATGCTTGGGGAGATAGTGATGTGTTCCTGCTTAGGAGATGTATGTTAGCTTGGAGGGCTGCAAACTTTGCAGGACTCCAACATACTCGCTGCTATTCCAACCCTTCACATATTTCCACATAAACTTCCCTCCTGGCATTAAACTTTGCCAGGTATTGTGCTCAGCTTACCACCCCCCTTACCACTGATGTTCCTCCCTCAGCTCACCTCTCTCCCTGCATGTCCTATGAGCAGAATAGCTGTGCTCCTCCTCTGGGTTCTCTCATCATATGGCACTGAAGATAGAGGAGGGGGAGATTCAGTGGGACACACAGAGCAAGTATGCAGGAGACTGGGGGGGGGGGGGGGGGAGGATGAGGAGACAGAAAATCAGGAGGGGCCGGCGGGGAGGAGCGCATCATGAGAGGTCTGACTAAATACAATCTCATAGCAGCAGCTAGCTGTGATTGTCAGGTAGATCGAAGAGGAAGCTGTCATGGGGCCCCCTACTGGCAATGCCTGAATGGTCAGTTCACCCCTGGTGTGCGGCACTTACTATTGCGAGCTGTATCAGCGGCTGCTGGTGTAGCACCTGCCACACAGCTCTGCTAAGGGGAACTGAGTTCCTGTTGTGGAAAAAGTACAGGAAATCCGTTCCTATGCGTTCCTGCAGGACTTGAGCCCTGTTCGCTTTAAAGATGAATTTCATCCTACCTAACCAAAATAACAGTTTGAAACCTAATAGTTAGTGCCTTCATGGCGATAAAAAAACTATACTAGTACTCAGAGTCTAGGATTGTCTTTCTTGCAGGGGAAGTTCCCCATGTGCTACCTTGCTTGCGCCACTATCTTAAAGGCTAAGTTCACCTCTTTTTTTTCTAAATTCCAGCTCCCATATGTACCAATAGAGCATTAATGTACTTCTTTTGCAGAAATAAAAGGCTTTCTATTTATCTTACACAGCTGACCTCAGTGTCCAGTTTGTTACATAAGAAAAACTTCTCCATTACTTATTGGACAGACTTTTGGATGTGAAAACTGTTAAGACACCTGAAGGAGTTCACCTTACTTTAATTTTGCATAGATCGTTCATTTGGCAGAGTGTGCAGGAGCTAAGTGATCAGATAACAATACACTATACAATCTGATTGTGCAATCACCTTTAGATCTACCATCAACTTTGTAGTGCAAGGGCCTGCTTGATTGGATACAGAGTGATTGGATAGATGGTGGTCTCCTATTATATAAATCTTGGTTTATATAATAGGTTTTGGTAAATCTAAAAGAGATCTACAGATATTCTACAATCAGACTGTATAGTTTATGGCCACCTTTATACACCTAAAAGTAACTAGTTGCGCTTTGGGTGCCATTAATTGTTAATGGTACACCAAACACAGAAGAAAACACACATTTTGCCACGTGAAAAGAATGAGCAACAAACTCAGCAAAACGCACAGTAAAAAATGTGCAACCCGCAACACAGCAAAATGTCCCATGGGCTACTTTGTCATGTTCAACGCAGCCCATTGAAATCAATGCATGTCATGGAAACATTAGCCAAAAACCTGCACTTCCACTATGTTAGACATGAATGGGCCCTGAAAGTGAAATTGGTTTGTTTACACAAGAACAATGAGGCTCCATTCATGTCTTAAACCTGATTTTGTTTCACTATGTGATCCAGATCTTTACGGCCATAAAGCCAGGTACAGTCAGAACTCAGTAGATCAGAGAGGGGCACAGAAAATGCTTTCCTGACACCTCTTGTGATTGATGCTCTTTTAGTTTTAAAATTAAGTTCACTTGAAGTCAACTGACTATCAAACCTTTTATTGTCTACAGATCAATAGTTTGTCTAAAAAACTGGCACAGCTTTAGAAACAATGTACATTTAGAAGTCTGTAAATTTGCAGGATTAAAAGTATACTTGGAATCTTTTGGCTGAATCAATCTATAAACTGGAATAGCGACACCCTCTAGTGATGAAAAGTGAAAATACAGTTGCAGACAGTTTTCCTTGTTGCTTTATAAGATCTCCACTAAAAATAATCTAAGGGTTCTTTTACATTTCCATTGCCCTCTGAAGAGTGATCCATGGTGGAATGTTTTTCAAATGGTGTTTGACAGACAGGATACATCACCCCCTCATCACCTGTTTTAACTCTGTAAATTCTGCATGTGTTCAATCCACATGTAGTTTCAAGACGGTTGTTGTGCAGCCCCATTTGCTCGAGGGCCTACAAAGCAAGACATAATGGCTGTGGCATGTGTACAACCACATTTGGCCTCTGTGTTCTGTTAAGGAGGATGCACAGGGGCCTGTAAAACTGCAGCTCATCTGCCTGTTTTCACTGGCCCCCAGCTGCAAGTGTAAATTAGGCCTAATTATGTCAGGAAACCAACTGTCAGAGAAATATGTAGACTTATGCTGGAAATGCTAATTACCTGGCTGTGATGCTTACCAAATGCTTCAGTACTTTCAGTGTCAATGACCAGGGCCGTCTTTAATATTGATTGGACCCTGGGCAAAACTTGCCCCCCCATGCAGTTTAGCTCTCCACCTGCTCTGAGACATACAATAATTAGAAGTTTGACTCAAAATCAGTTTACTGAATAGTTAGTGTATCATTACCACTCACTGACTGGTTGCTAGAGGTTACAGCACACATTACGGCTCACTAATTAGTTGCTAGAGGTTACAGCACATGATTTATGCTTGTTGATTGGTTGATAGAGATTACTGGGGATATGACCTCAAGGGGGCATGATATACATATCAATGCCACCAACCGCTGCTATTTACATATGAATGCCGGTAATTTACATGTAAACACAGGGTCTGCAGGTGAGTCATCTGTACACAACAATTGGGCAGAGCTGGGCAGCATTAGTAGCAGCACTTTACACTGAGATATTGGGACACAACACAGGACTAAAACCTCAAGGAACGAGGGAATCTAACCACTTCAATACGGGCACTTAAACACCTTACAATAAAAATCAGTCACAATAAAAATCGCTGATCGCCGCCATTACTAGTAAAAAAATAAAAATAAATTATTAATAAAAATGCCATAAAACTATCCCTATATTGTAAACGCCATAACTTTTGCGCAAACCAATCAATAATCGCTTATTGTGATTTTTTTAACCAAAAATATGTAGAAAAATACGTATCGGCCTAAACTGAGGGAAAAAAATTTTTTATATATATTTTTGGGGGATATTTATTATAACAAAAAGTAAAAAATAATGCATTTTTTTTAAAATTGTCGCTGTATTTTTGTTTATAGCGCAAAAAATAAAAACCGCAGGGGTGATCAAATACCACCAAAAGAAAGCTCTATTTGTGGGAAAAAAAGGACGTCAATTTGGTTTGGGAGTCACATGGCACGACCGCGCAATTGTCAGTTAAAGCGACGCAGTGCCGAATCGCAAAAAGTGGTCTGGTCTTTGACCAGCAAAATGGTCCGGTCTGTAAGTGGTTAAGAGCTTTTCTATGCCCATATAAACATGTAATATATGGGAGAAATTTTAATTTAATACATTTTCACTTATTTTAAAAATAGTATATACTCAACTGAAGTTTAAATTATTTAATACTTTTTTCTTTAAAACAATGATTGCTTATGGAAATGTAATATATTTGATTTACTTGTTTTACAGGTGACAGTTGATGATTTTGAGTTGGCTGGAAAGGGTCTGTTTCGAGCATTGACCATAAGGGAAAAATATATGCGTGCATCCTTACAGAGACATCCAAGAACAGTAGCTCAGTACCTCCGAGACATTGAAGGTAGAACTTGGAAAGAGGAAGATGAGATCTATCCAGGTAAGACATGCAAAAGGTGCAATATGTATGTATATATTAGGGCTGCCACCTTCATCTCGAACACCTATTAAATTACACAGGTTCTGTGGCTGATTAAGGTGGTAATTCAACCCTAGTGTGTGTGTGTATATATATATATATATATATATATATATATATATATATATATATATATATATATATATATATATATATATACCCCCTTAGGAGCCACTGGTTAAGAAGATGGGTCCTTTGTTCTTTTCCTCGACCTCCATAAGAACTGCCATCTGACACACTAGGTTGAGTGTACAAAGCATGCAATACCACTGAAAATCACTGAAAGTAATATCTGGTAACCAGTAATAATACCATGTTCAAGGAAACAGGATCTGAACCAGTTAGTAAAGGTTATTACAGTGCCTTTCAAAAGTATTCACCCCTTGGCTTTTTACCTATTTTATTACATTAAAGCCTTTAGTTCAATGTTTTTTTAATCTGAATTATATGTGATGGATCAGAACACAATAGTCTAAGTTGGTGAAAATAGAAAAATATATACATAAAACTATTTTTCAGAAATAAAAAACTGATAATTGGCATGTGCGTATGTATTCACTCCTTTGTTATGAAGCCCATAAAAAGCTCTGGTGCACCAATTCCCTTCAGAAGTCGTATAACTAGTGAAATGATGGTCACCTGTGTGCACTCTAATGCCACGTACACACGATCGGAATTTTAGTCGGAAAAAGCTCTGATGGTTTTCCCGATGGAATTCCGCTCAAGCTGTCTTGCCTACACATGGTCACACCAAATTACGATAGTTTAGAACGCGGTGACGTACAACACGTACAACGGGACTAGAAAAAGGAAGTTCAATAGCCAGTAGCCAATAGCTTCTGTCTCGTAGTTGAATCTGAGCATGCGTGATTTTTGGCGTGTCGGAATTGCATACACATGATCGGAATTACCGTTGGGTTGAGTTTTTCCGTTGGGAAAATTGAGAACATGCTATCAATTTTTGGCTGGTGGAAATTTGGACAGCTAAATTCCGATGGAGCATACACATGGTCGCATTTTCTGATGAAAAGCTCTCATCAGTCTTTTTCTGGCCGGAATTCCGATCGTGTTTACGCGGCATAAGTTTCACATGATCTGTCACACATTTTTGAAAGGCCCCAGAGACTGCAACTCCTAAACAAGAGGCACCACTAACCAAACACTGCCATGAAGACCAAGGAACTCTCCAAACAAGTAAGGGACAATGTTGTTGAGAAGTACAAGTCAGGGTTAGGTTATAAAAAAAATACAAATCTTTGATGATTCCTAGGAGCATCATCAAATCTATCATAACGAAATGGAAAGAACATGGTACAACAGCAAACCTGCCAAGAGACGGCCCCACACCAAAACTCATGGACAAGGAGGGCATTAATCAGAGAGGCAGCACAGAGACCTAAGGTAACCCTGGAGGAGCTGCAGTGTTCCACAGCAGAGACTGGAGTATCTGTACATAAGACGACAATAAGCTGTACGCTCTATACAGTTGTGCTTTATGGCAGAGTGGCAAGAAGAAAACCATTACTTTCAGCAAAAAAACAGCATGGCACGTTTTGAGTTTGCTGAAAGGCATGTGGGAGACTCCCAAAATGTATGAAGGAAGGTGCTCTGGTCTGATGAGGCTAAAATTGAACTTTGGCTATCAAAGAAAACGCTATATCTGGCGCAAACCCAACACATCACATCACCCAAAGAACACCATCCCCACAGTTAAACATGGTCTTGGCAGCATCATGCTGTGGGGATGTTTTTCAGCAGCCGGGACTGGGAAACTGGTCAGAGTTGAGGGAAAGATGGATGGTGATAAATACAGGGATATTTTGAGTAAAACCTGTACCATTCTGTGTGTGATTTGAGGCTAGGACGGAGGTTCACCTTCCAGCAGGACAATGACCCCAAACACACTGCTAAAGGAACACTTGACTGGTTAAGGGGAAACATGTAAATGTGTTGGAATGGCCTAGTCAAAGCCCAGACCTCAATCCAATAGACAATCTGTGGTCACACATGAAGATTGCTGTTCCCAAGCGCAAACCATCCAACTTGAAGGAGCTGGAGCAGTTTTACAAAGAGGATTAGGCAAAAATTTGAGTGGTAAGATGTGGCAAGCTCATAGAGGCTTATCCAAAGCGACTTGGAGCCGTGATATATCTGCAAAAGGTGGCTCTACAAAGTATTGACTTTAGGGGGGGTGAATATTTATGCACATTGACTTTTTCTGTTATTTTGTCCTATTTGTTGTTTGCTTCACAATAAAAAAAAAATCTTCAAAGTTGTGGGCATGTTCAGTAAATTAAATGATGCAAATCCTCAAACAATTCATGTTAATTCCAGGTTGTGAGGCAACAAAAGATGAAAAATGCCAAGGGGGGTGAATACTTTTGCAAGGCACTGTATATTGTTACCCGATATGGCAGGTAAAGAGGTAAGCATGAAAATACATTAACAAAGGCAATAACACAATTTAGCATACAGGGTAAGTAATATGAACTAGGCCTAAGATGACACTTGACATCCAGATCAGTATAAATGGTAGTAAGGTCACCTAAAGTGCAACAGTGGGCAGTAATAATGCTTGATTTACCATATACAGGAGACTATACTGCTATACTGAATTGCATAAATGGTGACTAAGGTAGGCCTAGACCAATTAGCTGTGCACTGTCCATAAAAAGAAGAACAATAAGCAATAATAAGAAAGGGAAGAAGGGATCAAATGGGACTTGCACGATGGTTTTGCTGGAGGAGCAGTCCTTTGTGTTGTTCTTCTGCCAGCTATCGTTGGGGCCCTTTAAGAATCGGTAGTGCAGGTAACAACAGTTTTCTTAAACCAGCGTGCAGTATAGTTGCAGTAAATATACAATAAAGATGCAGTCAAGGTGCAGTATTGGTGTGGTACAGGTGCAATGTAGATGCAGATCAAATGCTTTTATAGTTCAGTATAACTGCAGTATAGGGTTGGTATGGGTGTAGTATAGGTTAGTAGAAGTGCAGTATAGGACTGGTATAGATGCGGTATGTGTTCGTTGCACTTGGTGTCCTGCTCCTAATGGCTCTGTTTCTGCTAGAAGTGTCAATAATGGGCGGATAGCCCTCTCATCAGTTCCCAGGATGCTGCTGTGGATGCTACCTGTATAAGGAGGCCACCTCAGTCTCTCTCTAAAAGCCTCTGGTGATCAGCAGTGGGAAGCACATGGTGAGTGGATGCTTCAGCTTCTCCATGGCAGTGGTGCAGGATTTGTGATGCAGGCGGTCCTGTGCTGCCTCCAGGTGTCCTAAGTCTAAGGTTTGCATCGCTGCAGGCAGGTGAATCCTTGGTCAGTTGTGCTCTTTCTCTCTGAAAGTAATTTTTTTTTTTTAGTATATGCTATACAATTGTAAAAGACAAGACCTGGGACACTTGATTGCCTCAAGGAAAACAGTAATGTATTGCGCAGTGGGTGTGGCCTAATTGTGAGTGTTATGCATTGAATACAGGGGTCAGGAATATTTACTGTGCAAAATGCAGGGGACAGGAGTGTGAAATGCATAGTAGGAGTCATGAGTACAAAACAAAATATATAGCAGTCAGGGGTGAGGGCTAGTGCTGGAAAGGGGGGCTGGATATGTGCTGGGGGGGCACTCTGGGAGGGAGAGGGCAAGTGCTGGAAGGGGGGTTGGATATGCGCTGGGGGGGCACTCTGGGAGGGAGAAGGCTAGTGCTGGAAGGGGGATTGGATATGTGATGGGGGCACTCTGGGAGAGAGAGGGCTTGTGCTAGAAGGGGGGTTGGATATGTGCTGGGGATCACTCTGGGAGGGAGAAGGCTAGTTCTGGAAGGGGGATTTGATATGTGCTGGGGCTCTCTGGGAGGGAGGGAGCTAGTGCTGGAAGGGGGATTGGATATGTGCTGGGGGACACTTTGGGAGGGAGGGAGCTAAGTTTGGAAGGGTGGGGGTTGGATATGTGCGGGGGGACACTCTGGGAGGGAGAGGGCTAGTGCTGGAAGGGGCTTGGATCTGTGCTGGGGGGCAGTCTGGGAGGGAGAGGGCTAGTGCTGGAAGGGTGGGGGTTGGATATGTGCTGGGGGCACACTGGGAGGAATAGGGCTAGTGCTGGAAGGGGGATGGATATGTGCTGGGGTGAGCACTCTGGGAGGGAAAGGGCTAGTGCTGGAAGTGGGGTTAGACATGTACTGGGGGGCACTCTGGGAGAGAGAGGGCTAGTGCTGGAAGGGGGGTTGGATATGTGCTTGGGAATAAAAAGATGAATTCCCCTTGAGGTTTTCAGGCAGCGGCAAGAAGCAGAAATGAATATATAAAAGTATGTTTATTTTATTTGTTCAAAGGGCATAATCGCCATCATAGATTTAAAATACGGACTCTGGTGCATGTTGTTACAGCATATCAATGGATAAAAGATACATGCATCACTTGATACAAAAGTAATTGCAAGAACAATTTACAAATACAGCAATTTTTCAAAAACTACAGAAAACATCCCTGCTACCCCGATGCATTTCGACCTTCAGGGTCTTCTTCAGGGTGGTACAGAGCCAAAGAGGGGTGATTTAATTATGTATTCTGCAAACAATCAAAGGAAAAAAAAAAGAATTAAAAAAAAAAATTTAAATCAAAAAATGAATTGGTTATCATAACTTGTCTCAGTATTCGCAGTAATATTTACCTGTTCCACCGAATTATTACTGTTCGACCAGAGACTTTCATTAAGATCTGTAAAAAAGTTTGTGTCTTCTCTCAAAGGATCATCCTGGGTCCGCTGCCCTGCTGTTTTAACCCACTCCACCCACCCACCAGAATTGGGGGGCACTCTAGGAGGGAGAGCGTAAGTGCTGGAAGGGGGGTTGGATATGTGTTGGGGGCACTCTGGGAGGGAGAGGGGTAGTGCTGGAAGGAGGTTGGATATGTGCTGGGGAGGCATTCTGGGAGGGAGAGGACTAGTGCTGGAAGGGGGGTTGGATATGTACTGGGAGGGAGAGGGCTTGTGCTAGAAGGGGGGGTTGGATATGTGCTGGGGTGACACTCTGGGAGGGAGAGGGCTAGTGCTGGAACGGGGGGTGGGATATGTGCTGGGGGGCACTCTGGGAGGCAGAGGGCTAGTGCTTGAAGGGGGGGTTGGATATGTGCTGGGGGGCACTCTAGGAGGGAGAGCGTAAGTGCTGGAAGGGGGGTTGGATATATGTTAGGGAACACTCTGGGAGGGAGAGGGATAGTGCTGGAAGGGGGTTGGATATGTGCTGGGGAGGCATTCTGGGAGGAATAGAACTAGTGCTGGAAGGGGGGTTGGATATGTACTGGGAGGGAGAGGGCTTGTGCTAAAAGGGGGGTTGGATATGTGCTGGGGGGACACTCTGGGGGGGAGAGGACTAGTGCTGGAACGGGGGTTGGATATGTGCTGGGGGCACTCTGGGAGGGAGTGGGCTAGTGCTGGAATGGGGGTTGGATATGTGCTGGGGGGCACTCTGGGAGGGAGAGGGCTAATGCTCTAATGGGGGTTGGATATGTGATGGGGGCACTTTGGGAGGGAGAGGGCTAGTACTGGAAGGGGGCGTTGGATATGTGCTGGGGGTACTCTAGGAGGAAGAGGGCTAGTGCTGTAAGGGGGGTTGGATATGTGCTGAGGGGGCACCCTGATAGGGAGAGGGCTAATGATAGAAGGGGGGTGGATATGTGCTGAGGGGGCACTCTGGGAGGGAGAGAGCTAGTGCTGGAAGGGGGGTTGGATATGTGCTGGGGGGGACACTCTAGGAGGGAGAGGGCTAGTGCTGTAAGGGGGGTTGGATATGTGCTGAGGGGGCACCCTGATAGGGAGAGGGCTAATGATAGAAGGGGGGTGGATATGTGCTGAGGGGGCACTCTGGGAGGGAGAGAGCTAGTGCTGGAAGGGGGGTTGGATATGTGCCGGGGGGGGACACTCTGGGAGGGAGAGGGCTAGTGCTGGAAGGGGGGTGGATATGTGATAGGGGGCACTCTGGGAGGGAGAGGGCTCATGCTGGAAGGGGGGTTGGATATGTTCTGGGGGGGTGCTCTGGGAGGGAGAGGGCTCATGCTGTCAGGGGGGGTTGGATATGTGCTGGGGGAGCACTCTGGGAGGGAGAGGGCTCATGCTGGAAGGGGGGGGTTGGATATGTTTGGGGGGGTACTCTGGGAGGGAGAGGGCTAGTGCTGGAAGGGGCTGTCAGGTTTCAAATTCACCCCACACTTCTGGCATATGTCCTTTCTCATACCAAAGCACCCCCCCCCCCAAAAGCACATATCATTTTAACCGCCCAATCCCTCCACTGTACATATTTTTAGTTTCCTCCTTCCCAGCCACTCTCTCCCCCTCCTCCCTGTCAATCTACAAAGCATAGAAAACTTTGTATAGACCTGAAATTAGTGTTTATTCCTGCTCCCCCTCTTCCTCCTGTTTGTATATACAGAGCTGAAGGAGGAGGAGTGAGACAGGCTCCCGGGACGGCGGGGAGGGGAAACATGCATCATATGGTCACAGACCTGCAGACATTTCATTCCCGGTGCATTTCGGTCTGAATGATGTGTCTGGAGCAGATGAAAAACAGAACACATCATTCAAAAACCGGACTGTCTGGGAGAAACCCGTACAGGTGACAACCCTGGTAGAGGTGTCGGGGAACAAATTCAGCATCAGACCGATGCTTCATCCACCTAGGTGAGTATGATTCTTTAAAAAAAAAAGTACTTCTCTTTTAATTAACAGATGGTAATTAACATGTAAATAAAAAATACACAGATGTGTAATTCACAAATAAATATTTGTCACTAAATCTACCAGGGTGACACGTGATAAAAACATCATCAAGGTAATATCCTATTTGTTCTTTCTTACAGAATTCAGCCCCCCACCACAAAAGGGAGAAGACCCTTTCAGAACTGATAATCTGCCTGGTGACATCGGATACAAGGCGGCAATGAAAAATGGAGTGATTTATATTTACCCAGACAAAGATGCCCTATCCAAGGGTAAACCTAAAGATTTCAACTACCCGGATCTTCATGAATTTGTGGATGATATGAATTTTTTGATTATGCTTATTGCTCAAGGGCCTGTGTAAGTACCAGGGCAAAAAGGTAAACATATATATTACCTTCTCTTCTCACGTTAATCCTAAATGCCGGGTTCACTCCAGCACGATGCGGGAACTGGTGCGATTCCATTACTGGTTGCCACATTGCATAGAACACTGCCCTGTGCGATCCGCTGTGGATGTCGATAGAAAGTCAATGACACCTACAGATCGGTTCGCATATCGCAGTGCGAACTGTGAATTCAGACAGGAATCAGGTCGCATGGGTGTGAACACCCATGTGATCCGATTCTGGTGCGGACAAAACAAATGGGGCCTGCATCATTTTGGTCCGAATGTGATGCGAATTCAGTCATACAATCTGTATGACTGAACTTGCATAGCACAGACATTGCGTGTGAATCACGTGCAATGTCTGACATCGCACAGGTGTGAACTGGCACTAAAAGCGCTGCCAACAGGAACTTAAAACTTTGAAATTTTGATGCCACCTCTCTTGTAAATTCACCTCACAAAATTTTAATATCTAAAACAAGTAACTATTTATCCCCCTTTTTTCTAGCCCATCCAGCTCCCCCCAACTTTGTAACATTTGAACAGAAAACTAGACCTGATTAAGGGATTCAAAATTGATGACTGTGGCTCCAAAATTTGGGCTATAAGTGGAAAATTTGTCTCAAGTACTGTCCTGTTTCAAATGCCGCTTTACGCATTGACATACACCCATTGACTCAGTCTGAACAGACAATATGGTTACTTGCTGACATCAACAGGCAGCTTAACTCTTCAAGACACAGAAGCTGAATCCAATACAATTTTACTTCAACTCAAAAAAAGAGAATCCCTAAATAAGGCATTACTATGTGGGATTTTCATAGTAACACACCATATAAGTATAAAAATCCAATATCTTTATTAATACAAAATTTAAAAAACAGTCTATTACAAAATCTCCAAAGGTTTTTTTTTTTTTTACCTTTTTGTTGTGGACTTTTAATAGACTGTTTTTTTTTTTTTTTAATAAAGATATTAGATTTTTTTTAAAGATTTTTTTGAGTTAATGTAACAATACAGGATGTGGTACTAATAAATCCCTTAGTAAAGGAGAAAGGTGTCTTGCACCCCTCACCCCCAATTCACTTATATTCTTTCGCATACAATTTTACTTCATCTAATGGCAGTACAGAGAATGTTTTTCCGGTCTTTTGAAGTGTAAAAAGACAATGACTTCCTTGTGTATAACTGTGAATAACTAACTCTGAGTGAGGGAACATGAAAGAAATTCAAAGGACCTAGCTAGGAACTAAACAACCAGCAATGAGCAGGAGGAGAGGATAGAAGATACCAAAATCACATTAGTAAACAAGTTGCAGTGGCTCAAAACTGCTAATAGATGTCAAGATACTACAGAAAACTTCTAACCTCATGCAATACAATATAAGACATAAAAAATACATCAACGTGGGGGCAGAACAAGTACCGAGTTATGATATGATCTTACTGCATATAGTATGAGATGTCACTGTTTAGTTAAAGAAAAAACTTTCCTCTGATGATTTGATGGAAAGTGCAGCTTGTGCTCTCTTGTTAAGCTTAGGGGAACAATATTGAAGTTTTTCAACTGGTAAGCTTTATCAAAAGGTAAAACATTCATGTTGTCCTTTTTTTCCTGGTCAAAAGTTTTTATTAACCACTTCCCGACCAGCGCACGACGATGTACGTCGGCAGAATGGCATGGACAGACAAATTGGCGTACAGGTACGTCCATTTAAAATTGCCACCGTGCCATCGCGTGCGCGCTGCCGGCGGTGCATGCGCATGCCAGTTGGGACCCCCCTGAGTCCGACCGCGGACTCTATCGCTGCGGGGATACCCGTGATCGTCTCATAGGGATGGAGAACGGGGAGATGCCGATGTAAACAGCATCTCCCCATTCTGCCTAGCAACAAGTGATACTGATCTCTGCTCCCCGTGATTGGAGCAGAGATCAGTGATCTGTAAATCACAGCCACGCCCCCCACAGTTAGAAACACGCCCCTAGGACACACTTAACCCCTACACTGCCACCTCCTGGTTAACCTCTTCACTGCCAGTGTCATTTACACAGGAATCAGTGCATTTGTATAGCACTGATTGCTGTATAAATGCCAATGGTCTCAAAAATGTGTCAAAAATGTCCGATGCGTCCGTCATAATGTCGCAGTCCCAATAAAAATCGCTGATTGCCGCCATTACTAGTAAAAAAAAAAATATTAATAAAAATGCCATCAAACTATGCCCTATTTTGTAAACGCTATAACTTTTGCGCCAACCAATCAATAATCGCTTATTGCAATTTTTTTTTACCAAAAATATGTAGAAGAATACGTATCAGCCTAAACTGAGGAAAAAAATATTTTTTATATATTTTTTGGGGATATTTATTATAGCAAAAAGTAAAAAATAATGCGTTTTTTTCAAAATTGTTGTTTTTTTTTTGTTTATAGCACAAAAAATAAAAACTGCAGAGGTGATCAAATACCACCAAAAGAAAGCTCTATTTGTGGGAAAAACAGGACGTCAATTTTGTTTGGGAGCCACGTCGCACGACCACGCAATTGTCAGTTAAAGCGCCGCAGTGCCGAATCGCAAAAAGTGCTCTGGTCTTAAGCCAGCAAACAGTATATAGCAATAACAGTACCGTATATACTCGAGTATAGGTCGATCCGAATATAAGCCGAGGCCCCTAATTTACCACAAAAAACTGGGAAAAGGTATTGACTCGAGTATAAGCCGGGGGTGGGAAATGCAGCAGCTACTGTAAGTGGCAAAGAGGGTCAACAATGCCCATCTGCAGCTGCATGTCTCACTGTGTCTATTGCATTCCTCCCTGTGTCCTGTGCAGATCTGCCTACCTCACTGTGTCCTGTGTATACCTCCCTGTGTCCTGTGCAGATCTGCCTACCTCACTGTGTCCTGTGCAGATCTGCCTACCTCACTGTGTCCTGTATATGCCTCCCTGTGTCCTGTGCAGATCTGCCTACCTCACTGTGTCCTGTGTATACCTCCCTGTGTCCATTGCAGCCTACCTGTGCTAATCTTCATCCTTTGTGTCCTGTGCATGCCTCTGTGTGCCCATCTGCAGCCACCGATCAGCGTGTCATAAAAACATACGGCGGCCATTCCAGTATTCAAAAGCCGCGCCTCCTCTTCGTCTGTGATAAGCAGAACACTCAATTTCCCAGCAGTCAGTTTTCAGCCTATCACGGACATCCGCTCGTCCTCGTCTGAGGTATGAGGATGAGGGGATGTCCGTGATAGGCTGAAAACTGACTGCTGGGAAATTGAGTGTTCTGCCTATCAGACGAGGAGGAGGCACAGTTTTTAAATACTGGAATGGCCGCTGTATGTTTTTATGACATGCTGGCCACCGTCTGTCTACATGACATGCCTGATCAGGTAGGCAGACGGCGGTGACTCGAGTATAAGCCAAGGGGGGCACTTTCAGCCTAAAAAAAAGGGCTGAAAATCTCGGCTTATACTCGAGTATATACGGTATATAGTAGAGAATATTATCAAAATAAAAAAGATGATTAATATATAAACTGTGAATATAAAGATATGTATGTAATAATTATACAAACATTTGATTATTCAAATAAGTCTGGGGGTTTAGTATGGGTTTAAATACCCCAAAAAATGCATACTGTATTATTGAGTAAAACCCTTTATATATATTATAGTTTAATGGCAAATAATATTTATATTTTGATAGAATAATGAGTTTTAAAAGAAAGGTAAAGTACGAAAAGTGAAGCATGAAAGAGGAGAAAAAAGGTGAAGAAGTCCACAGGGTCGACCCAAAAACCAGCTCATGTTACATTGTAGCTGTATGGATATTCAAGTATCCATGAATTCAAATATATTGCCTCCTAAGCAATTAGACACTCAAATAACTAAGTATACAAGTATCTAATACGTAAATCAGCTACCATGGCAGAAGAACGGATTCATTAAATGTTGGTGGGAAGTGATATTTTATCCAGGGGTCAAATATGGGGAGTTGGTCTCTTTCAATCGCTATCATTTTAGCGTGAGACATGGAAGTGTTCAATCTGTTTTTTTGTCTCAGCCATCACCAGGATAGGGGACCTCCATGCCCCTTGCAATCGTTTTTTTTTTTTTGCAGCTGTGAGAAGTTGAACAAATAGTTTGAATTGATTGTGTGTTATAAAATTTGGTTTCAGATTGAGTATTGCTGTGGTTGGATCTGACTATTTTTTGTTTAAACATTCTGGATGCCATTTTGTCCTTTTTTCAAGATGATTTTAGGCAACTGTCTGAAACAGCAAGAGATTCTAGGTGGCATTAGACTATGACTAAATTGGAAAAATGTCCGGTTCTTGCGGTAAATTTGAAGAATCACAAAACCTCAAAGTTAAAATATGTCAAAGGATCAATAACAGCATTATTTTAAATGAAACATGTACAACAATAACTACACTAAGCATTATTTGTATCTACAATGGCAATCCCTTTGGCAGTCACTTTTGTGAAAAAAAAACATGTATGGGGTCCCAATCAACAGAGATGATGCAGTCCTTCTCTTAATATGTGAATGGTGAAGTTGAACGCAGACATCGGGCTTCTATAGTATCCCAATTACCTTAGAGCAGAGAGGGCGGGGACAACAAATTATTTAGGTTGTCTGGCTTAGAAAAGTATTCATACCCCATTGACATTTTCCACATTTTGTCATGTTACAACCAAAAATGTAAAAGTATTTTATTGGGATTTTATTTGATAGACCAAAGTGGCACATAATTGTGAAGTGGAAGGAAAATGATAAATGGTTTTCAATACTTTCGCTGCAATTACAGCTGCAAGTCTTTTTGGATATGTTTCTTCCAGTTTTGCACATCTAGAGAATTACATTTTTGCCCATTCTTCTTTGCAAAATAGCTCAAGTTCTGTCAGATTGGTTGGAGAGCGTCTGTGAACAGCAATGTTCAAGTCTTGCCACAGATTCGCAATTGGATTTAGGTCTGAACTTTGTACTGGGTCATTCTAATACATGAATACTCTTTGATCTAAACCATTCCATTGTAGCTCTGGCTGTATTTTTAGGGTCGTTGTCCTGCTGGAAGGTGAACCTCCGCCTGGTTTCAAGTCTTTTGCAGACTCTAACATGCTTTTTCTAAGATTGCCCTGTATTTGGCTCCATCCATCTTCCCATCAACTCTGACCAGCTTCCCTTTGCCTGCTGAAGAAAAGCATCCCCGCAACATGATGCTGCCACCATCATGTTTCACGGTGGGGATGGTGTGTTCAGGGTGATGTGCGGTGCTAGTTTTCTGCCACACATAGGCTTTTGCTTTTAGGCTAAAAAGTTACATTTTGGTCTCATCTGACCAGAGCACCTTCTTCTAAATATTTGCTGTGTCCCCCACATGGCTTCTCACAAAAACTGTAAATGGGACTTCTTATGGCTTTCTTTCAGCAATGATTTTCTTCTTGCCACTCTTCCATAAAGGCCAGATTTGTTGAGTGCACGACTAATAGTTATCCTGTGGACAGATTCTCCCACCTGAGCTGTGGCTCTCTATAGCTCCTCCACAGTTACCACAGGCCTCTTGGCTGCTTCTCTAATTAATGCTCTCCTTGCCCAGCCTGTCAGTTTAGGTGGACGGCCATGTCTTGGCAGGTTTACAGTTTTACAGCAGGTTTACAGTTGTGCCATACGCTTTTCATTTTCAGATGATGGATTGAACAAAGCTCCGTGAGATGTTCAGAGCTTGGGATATTTTTTTTTATAACCTAACCCTGCTTTAAACTTCTCCACAACTTTATCCCTGACCTATGTGATGTGTTCACAGAGCTTCACAGAACAGCTGTATTGATCTTGAGATTAAATTACACACAGGTGGACTCTATTTACTAATTAGGTGACTTCTGAAGGCAATTGGTTCCACTAGATTTTAGTTAGAGGTATCATAGTAAAGGGGGCTGAATATAAATGCATGCCACACTTTTAATTATGTTTAAAGCATTATGGAACCCATTTATCATTTTCCTTTCACTTCACAATCATGTGCCACTTTGTGTTGGTCTATCACATAAAATCCCAATAAAATACATTTATGTTTTTGGTTGTAACATGACAATTATTTGGAAAATTTCAAGGTATGAATACTTTTTCAAGGCACTGTAGCAGAAGGCCTCTAACTTCATAAACTGAGGCATGTTGTTGATGCATAATAAACATAAGTCTAAACAAATCTCCCATTTGAAAATGTTTGCTTGGACCAGTTTTTTCTTTAATCTAATATCATAAATACACATATGTGTTTGACTGCAGTAAGACCTACAGCCATCGACGTCTTAAATTTTTGTCATCTAAGTACAAAGTCCATGAAATGCTGAATGAAATGGAAGAATTGAAGGAGCTGAAAAATAACCCACATCGAGATTTCTACAATTGCAGAAAGGTAAAGTTTTTAATAGTATTTGAAATGTGAAAAGTAAAACTCCACTTACTAGAATATTGGAACCGTAATATTGATTTAACCCCTTCACTTGCACTGCAATCTGTCCACATTACAACATATGTTTTCGCAAAACAACGATATCACATTACTGCTGTTGAGCTGATAACATTATGGTGACTTGGGGCTGTTTTAGTTTAGTTTTTGGTGCAGGACCTCCACCCCAAACTCACTCGACCATGTCTTTATGGACCTCGCTTTGTGCACTAGTGGGCAGTCATTCATGTTGAAACAGGAAGGGGCCATCTTCAATCTGTTCCCACAAAGTCGGGAGCATGAAATTGCCCAAAATGTCTTGGTATGCTGATGTTTTAAGAGTTCACTTCACTGGAACTAAGGGGCCAAGCTCAACCCCTGAAAAACAACCCCACACCATAATCCCCCCTCCACCAAATGATTTGGACCAGTGCGCAAAGCAAGGTCCATGAAGAAATGGATGAGCGAGTTTAGGGTGGAGGAACTTGATTGGCCTGCCCAGAGTCCTGACCACAACCCGATACAACACCTAGGGATGAATTAGAGCAGAGACTGCGAGCCAGGCCTTCCATCCACATCAGTGCCTAACCTCACAAATGTGCATCTGGAAAAATGGTCAAACATTCCCATAGACACACTCCTAAACCTTGTGGACAGCCTTCCCAGAAGCGTTGAAGCTGTTATAGCTGAAAATTGTGGGCCAACTAAGTAAATGCAGTCGTCCCAATACTTTCAGTAATATAGTGTACATGCACAAAGTGAAAAAACATGTACTGTATATATACACCCATGAATAATCAGGGCTACTGCATCAGGGCAGTGAAAGCTCAGATAAGGAGGTTTGAAGCAGGGAAAATGTTTGCTCCAAGCTCGAAATTTTGAGCAGTGTATGGCCAGCTTTAGTGTGGAATAGCAGTATTTAAAGTGTAAGTACCCTTCTATCATTTTCAACCAAGGAAGCTGCCATCTTTGCCTCTGTTTAATCTACAACTGCTATGATGCTGCACATGTGATCAGTTATGACACCAGCCATTGGATGGTTTGACAGTTTGGTTGAGAGCACAACCAATGGAGTGTTATATTTCCGGAAAGGAAAGGAAACTGTTTTATGGATGGGTTTACTTTCGCTTTAAGTAAGGCCATGTTCACACTGCCCCGACATGGAAGTCGAACAACTTCCGATCCGGCTTTGCCCTATGACTCCATATACGACTTTGATGCAAATTAAATGAGTGGGATCCGAATTTGATCTGACAATACCAAGCCCTTTGAGTCTGGTATGAATCTTGAGGGGGAAACCCCATAAAAAAAACGGCGCCCCCCCCCCCCCAGACCATACTGAAGGGTCTGGTATGGGTTTTGAGGGGAAAACCCATGCCAAAAAAAAAACAGCATGTGATCCCCTCCAGAATCCATACCAGACCCCTATCCGAGCACACAGCAGGTCAGGAAAGGGAGGGGGGACAAGCAAGCGCCCCCATCCTGAACCATACCAGGCCACATGCTCTCAACATGGGGGGGTGGGTGCTTTGGGGCAGGGGGGCTCTGCGCCCACCACCCAAAAGTACCTTGTCCCCATGTTGATGGGGACAAGGGTCAGATCTTGGCCCTCCGCCCCCCATACATTGTACCCCTACTCATTCACCCGTCTTAATTTTTAATAAAGGACTTTGCCAAAAACCTGTGTATTGTTTTTATTTATATTGGGTGAATGATTAAGGGTACAACGTACCTCATACTCATTCACATAGAGTAGGGGGCTGGGATCTGGGGGCCTCTGATTCCTATAAGCCCCCTGCCTGCAGATCCCCACAACCATCACCCATGGTTGTCGGGAAGAGGCCCTAGTGGGCAAGTGGCCTAGTATGGTTGAGGAGGGGAGGGCGCTCGCTCAGCCCTCCCCTTTTCTGACCTGCTGGGCTGCGTGCTCGGATAAGGGTCTGGTATGGATTTTTGAGGGGACCCCATGCCGTTTTTTTTGGCTTGTGGTTTCCTCTCAAAATCCATACTAGACCGAATGGTCTGACATGGTCTCAAGGGAGGGAACTGCACACCATTTTTATTTTTCACTTTTGGCATGTGGTTTCCTACTCAAGATCCTCAGAGTGCAAGTCGCATGCCACAAGTTGGATCCAACTTGGTTGCGACTTAAATTCAAATCAATGGGCTGAAATTGTGCCCAAGTCGGACCAAAGTAGTGAAGGAACCTTTTTCAAAGCCGGACTGACTAATGTCAGACCAGTTAAGACAGCTCTCATAGGGAACCATTGATTTATACATGTCATGGGCAATGCGCTCCCAAAGTTGGAGCATATGTCACACCAGTGTGAACTGGGCCTAAGACTGATAACCTATTAGCTGGTGAAAACCCAGTACATTAAAAAAAGTGCACACGTATAGAAAACCTGCTGTGCTCCTCAATAGTTGCAGTTTGTAAAGTGTTATTGTGTTATGACGTTTATTAATTTTAACAGTTTTCAAATACTTTTTTACAATATGTTGCCTGTGTGAATATAGTGTATATCAACAAAGTCCCATGGAATTATTATTAAGTAAATGGAAAAAAAGGATTGCTATTATAATTCTACTGATTATCATTTTTCTCTTAAAAGGTTGACACTCACATCCATGCTGCAGCTTGCATGAACCAGAAGCACCTTCTACGTTTCATCAAGAAGTCATACAGGATAGATGCAGAACGTGTAGTGTACAATGCAAAGGGAAATCAGTTGACCTTAAAACAGGTGTTTGAAAAGTTGAATCTTCACCCCTATGACCTCACAGTAGATTCTCTAGATGTCCATGCTGTAAGTATGTATAGTTAAGCTTAATGTATCTATTTAAAGGTTAAAGGCTATGTTCTGGCAAAATTACAATAATAAGCACATAAAGGTCAAATCACAAACATTTACGGCATGCGATAACACTGTCACGTGACTAATTTGCATAAATGATCACATGCAGTAAATCAAGTCTAATTCACCCAAAAAAATAAAAAAATTACTATGCAGTATTTACCACAAAATGAAAAATGTGCCAGTAAATATCGTCAAAAAAATATGCGATAAGCTCTTAAGGCCAATTCACAAATAGACCAGAGAGTAAAAAACGTATTTATCACCATGTTTTTGCTGGTGGTATCACATACGGTATTTGTCCGAAACAGCCTGGGGATCCCCCCCAATAGCTGGTTCCTAAGGAGTGGACTGGGAAGCTGACCACCGCGTCCTCAACGACGTATGATTTATCAGCTGTCAACAGGTTTCCCACTGACAGCTGAATGTAAAAAAAAAACATGGCACCACTTAAAAATTATGATGAAAACTAGGGGTGGGGGTGGGGGTGGGGTGTAGCACCATGTCGGTGGGGACAAGGGCCTCTCCCTCACAAACCTGGGCTGTGGTTGTGGGGGTCTGCAGGGGAGGTGTATTAGAATCTGGAAGCCCCCTTTAAGAAGGGGGCTCCCAGATCCCAGTCCCCTATGTATGGGGTACATAGTACCCCCTACCCATTCACCATTCAAAAAATGTAAAAGTACAAAAGTTTTTGACAATTCTCTTATTAAAATTTTTTTAAAAACTGTCCACCGTTGTAGATCCATTGTCTATCACGCTGCTCGCCTCTACGGCTGGACCCGAAAAGAGAAAAGCTCTGCTCTTGACGAACGCTCTCATGGTCTGCCTCCTCTCCTCCTCCCATTTGACAGTTCTTAAATAGGTAAGGGGTTATGTCACCCGGTGGCACCATCCCTTGTGAAGTTATCGACCGAGCATGCACTTGTCGGTGACATCACAAGGTGGGGCAGTGCCACCAGGTTCCAAAAAGCCCCCCCCCCCTGCAAACCCCCAAAACCACAGCCCAGGGTTGTGGGAAGGGGCTCTTGTCCCCATCAACAAAGCTGACAGCTTGCCGGCCTGCTCCTTAGCAACCAGCTCAATGAGATAAATTACCACATGAAAAAATTCAGTAATTACCGCTCAATCAATTAAACACTGCAACAGTTATTTAATACAAAAATTCTTAATGAATTGCACTTTCAAAACTGATTTAACGCAAGCACTATTTTTTCACATTTTATTTGCCCGTTAATGAACTCTCAGTGAATTGACCCCCACAATGAGTTCAGACAATTTTGTCAATGTTTTTATAATTCAGAATTCTAATGTACTGTAATTATACTTAGACATGTGCAGAACGAAAAAAAATTGTTTTTGTTTAGTTTCTATTCATTATTTACATACATTTGTTTAGTTAAATTAGTTTAATTTGTTGAATTCATTTTCGGAATTTGTTTCATTTACTTGTATTCAAATCAATTAAAATTTTCTGAATTCAAATCAATTTGAATAGTTTTCAAATGAATTTCGAATAGTTTTTGAATTTGAATAGTTTTCAAATTCAAATTCGAAAAGTTTTCGCATTCAAATAGTTTTCAAATTTGAATAGTTTTCAATTTGTTTTCAATTAGAAAATAAAGAAATAAAATAGAACGAGATAAAATAGAATAGAAAGGGATATAACAGAGAAAAGAAAATAATAGAATATAATAGAGTAAAACAGAACAAAATAGAATAGAAAATAAAAGAACAGAATATAATATAATAGAAATGAATGGAATAGAATACAATAAAGTAGAATATAATCATCTTCTGAAATTAGAATAGAAAAGAATAGAATTTAATCAGTTTCCGACTGGCTCACGCAGATATACTGCTGCAGCATGGTTCCCCTGGGTGAAATCCCGTATGGGTACGTCCTTCCCTATTTTGCCCACCAGAGGGCGCGCACCTGCCGCCTGACGCTCCCACTGCACAGCGGGGGACCCGATGCGCGTAGCTGGTGGGCGCGAATAGAAAATAGAAAACAACAGAATAGTATAAAAAAAAAAGAATAGAATAGCATAGAAGAAATATACCGTAACCATCTTCCTATTCTAATCTATTATTTTCTATTCTATTAAAATTTAAATTGATTCAATTAGAATTTTGGAAAATGGTTATATTCTTTCTATTCTATTCTATTCTATTTTGTTCTTTTCCATTTGAATTTTAATTTATTCTATTCGAAATTCGATTTTTTTCTATACTATTATGTTATTTTCTATTCTATTCTAATCTAATATTTTCTATTCTAATAAAATTCAAATTGGTTCTATTAGAATTTTTTTTCTTTCATTTCTATTCTAATATGGTCTAGTCTATTCTTTTTTTTCTATTTTATTCTTCTTATGTATTCTAATTCTAATTTATTCTAATTGAAATTTGAGTTTCAGAAGATGGTTTTGTTCTTTCTATTTTATTCTTTTATCTTTTATTATATTCTATTGTATTCTTTTATATTCTATTCTATGTTGTTCTGTTTTACTCTATTATATTCTATTATTTTTTCTATCATATTCTTTTTAATTCTATTTTATTTTTTTATTCTATTCTATTTTTTATTCTATTTCTTTATTTTCTATTCTATATTTTCTCTTAGGAAATTGGAAAACAAATCAATTTTGAAAAATGTATTTGAATTACATCCAAATTATTATTTTTCATTATTTCAGATTTGTTTAAATTCAGTACTATTGTAATTCGGACGTTTGGATAAATTTGAATTAGTCTGAATTTCAATTTGGAACAAAACAAACTGCACGTGTCTATAATTATACTATCTATGTATCTATATATCTATGTATGTATGTATGTATGTATTTATGTATCTATCTATCTATCTATCTATCTATCTATCTATCTATCTATCTATCTATCTATCTATTTATCAGGAGCCACTGGCTGGCAGGATTCTGCAGTACAAAGCCCTCCTGCATGTAAACTGTTTTTTTTTTTGTTTTTTGTTTTTGCTGATTTGCTAAATATAAGTTCAGGACAAACCTGTTGGACTGTTCCTGGGTGTCTCTGTCTCAATCCCAGTTGAGTTTGTGTCTCTTGCACTGTCAATCTATCTATCTACACACCTAATCTAATCCATCATGTCTTTTTATTTTAAAAAAGTGCTGACTAAAAAAGACATGGTAGCTTTACTTAATACTTTACTTTACTTTAATGAGTGTACTTTTTATAGTCATTCAACACCCCCTCAGCATCACACATATGTACTTATCTGTCTTCTTCTCTTCTGCCAGATCCATCTACTGGGGGTGATGGGAGGTAAAGTTAAAGGATAACTTAAAGTGTATGTAAAGCCAAAATTTATTTAGCTTTTCAATAGGTTAGGGAAGGGTTAAACTCAATGGGCCGCTGGTGCTCCATCGGTGGGGCGGCATACGGACATGACCACAGACCCCCCCGGTTACTCCAGCCTGCACGGTGCACCATACTCAACCCCCCTGGTTACCAGTGCACTCATCCAGGGCATCCCCCTCAATCTCCTCTGTGTCCCTACTCCATCGGTCGGGCTTCCCATGCCTCTCCTCGGCCGAACCTCTCCTCCCTCATCCTGCCTCCTCATAGTCCAATATGATGGCTTCTCCTTTTGGCCAGTCGGGAAACCTGATTGTTGGGGAAAAGATTCAGCGTGAAAATAGTGTATATTTTTTTCGCTATTGTCAGACAGCTGGGTGGGTTCAGGGTGCAGTGCTCTGCGCCCACCCTTTTTTGAAGCCTATTAGAGCCTCTGCTTCAAATTAATATGCATGTAGATTATGGGGCTGGATCTATGGAAAGGGGGGGCGACACCTGTGCTCCCCTATTGGACAGGCCACTCGTTAAACCCCTTTAGACTGGATTGACACCGCAGCATGGTGTCACGGCTCACAGCAGGGGTCCAGTGCGTCCCCGTTGACCTTTTCAGGATCCGATTTTAGCCCAAATTTTTGGCTGAATTCGGACCTGAAATGGACCAGAAGATGCACGGCTGCTCTGGAGATATGTTAACCGGCTCCATAGAGAGCCAGTCACAATCTCCTGACAAGTGAATTGGATGCATCCCAATGATAGACAGTTTCTCTGTAGCAATGAAAGGAGAAGAAACTGTCTGGCCAGGAATATTTACAATAGAAGCTATGTGGGTTCCAGGAGGCCACATAGCAAAGATCTGGCAGGAGATAAGGACAGGTGGGAATGGGGGGGGGGGGGGGGGGTAAATCATCAGGGCATAACTGTTTAAATGTATGTAGAACCATAACTTTTTTTTTTTTGTTTAAAATAGGATAGGGAATGGTTAAAACCCCTATAAGGTTATTTTTTTGCAGGCTGTGTCTCACTGGGGGATTTTCCTTAATTTTCTGTCCTAGAGATGAAACAGTTAATCTCTCCAAATTAAGCAGATGTCTCATTTGAGAGTCTTGCGATTTGAGAGTTAAGAGAGTTGTCATAGAAACTGATGTCCCTAATTTCCCCCCACTTCTTGGTCTGGTGACTGAAATTTTAGATTTTTCTTTAGTTTCTTTCTCAAAAACAGTGGATATCAGAACAAAGAGACAATAGATCTCCCTTGTGGGAAAAAAGACAGGAGTGAAAACCTTTATAATAATCCATGCTTATTTTTCTCCAGGGAAGACAAACATTCCAGCGATTTGACAAGTTTAATGCCAAATATAACCCAGTAGGTGCCAGCGAATTACGAGACCTGTACATGAAAACAGAAAACTTCATTGATGGGGAATATTTTGCTACTATCATTAAGGTAAGTTATTATTTTTATTACGGTGTTGCAAAGTCATTTTGTTGCTTATGCAGGGATCTCCAAACTACAGCACATACAACAAGATTTTACCTGACCTTCAGCTGATGTGTATATGTAGCACCCTTGTCCTGAACAGGGCTGCTAGCAAATTTAGCTGTGCTAGGTGGTAGCTAGCCTGGCTAATTTGTAGTCTATTGATCAAATGGGTTTCTCCAAGCCTGGTGTTAACTGTGATTTATCCCTTTTGTCAATAGGCCGCACTGTTACCTTTGGCATCAGTGTGCTAAATTAAAGTGGATTCAGGTTATGAACTTCTCAGCCAATCAGCAGGGGTTTATTTCGCTGCCAAGGATGCTGGGAGAAGGTATTTATTCGTAGAAGATCAGGTGATCAGGGTTCGTTCCACCCAGGCTGTGGCCTGGGTGTGTGTGGAGCAGCAGCAGAGGTGTAGGTCTGAAGCCTGGGGCCTTGCCACGTTTGTCAGGGGCTCTGTCGGAGAGAGTCTGGAAGTTGCCAGGAGGCAAGGGAGAGGAAGTTGCCAGAGGGTCAACCACTCTTGTTGCCAGAGGCAAGTGTAGAGGGATGGAGTTCTGAAGGAGTACCAGAGGAGACACTTCATCAGCCGGGGCTGTGAAGTGGCTGGAAAATCTTTAAGAAAGAGCTCATCCTAGAAATCCAAGTGGGTAGCTGGGAGTTAAGCTTGAAGAATCAAGCGGGTATCTGTGAGCTGAGCTTGTTGCTATAGGAGACAGCAGTTGCTACGAACTACAGATTTCTGAATTCAGCTTAAAGACCCCTTTTCTGTATAGCTGTCTGCCTAGTTCTATTTTTGTCTAAGGAGTCTGCCAATTTTCTATTGCATTTGTTTAAGGGTATTCTATGCCCTACCCCTCTCTCCCACTGTTTCTGTTAAGAGAAATTAAGTCTCTTTTGTTCATTTTTAAAAGTGACTGGTGCCCATCTTTTCACCTTGCACAACACCCACTATGCCTAGGAACCTGCACCCTGAGGAGGAATTTCGGCCCTTTCGGCCTCTGGGTTCACCACCAGGCCCTTGGAGGTTAGGGAGGGTACTACATATAGTTTCTGCTTTGCCCCTGCCCCCCAACCTCAAGCAACACCCCCAAGTGAAAACAAGGGGGAAAGAGGAGGGGGGGGGGGAAACGGGAAAAAAGGAGGGGGGGAAAGGGGGAGGGAAAAAGGAGGGGGAAAAAGGCAAATTAAAATAGCATATAAACAGCCACAAGAGGAATAATGAAAAGAAAACAAGTCATAGCTTATGAAAGTCCATATCATGTAGTTAAAAAAACAGCAACTGTAGAAGGCAGCCTCGTTTGAAGACTAAGAATCAGTAAAGCAATCTTCTAGGAACACTGGAAATGTAAACAGTGGCGCCAATCTAGGTGCAGTATTAAAAGAGTGCTTTAATAAAAACGTAAAATTTGGTACTCACAAAAGTACACTAGCAATAGGCGTGTAAACAAGAAACTCCATGGAGTGGATTCATTCTGGGACAGGAGGATGGTGGAATTCAGTAGAGCAAGTTGGAACATACACTTCTGACACTTCCGGTCAGTGGAACGCATGGCGACAACCAGGGGAATGACATCTCTTCCTGGTGCTGGAGCGGATGGATGATACACTGGGTCACTAGTGGATAGTATGCACGAGTGACCCAGTGTGTCCCTTATCAACATCCATGCGAACGCTGATTGTTTTGTCCAATCAAGGCCTTTTCCTGGCCATATAACTCCAGTCCAATCACTGCCCACGTTAGGCCCGAGGAAGGAGCATAGCTCCGCAAACGCGTCGCCTATTCATCCATCCGCTCCAGCAGCCGGAAGTGATGTCATTCCCCTGGTTGTCAGCGAGCGTTCCACCTACCGGAAGTGTCAGCAGTGTATGTTCCAGCTTGCTCTAGTGAATCCTCCAGTTCACAGAATGAATCCACTCCATGGATGTTTGGCAGTTTCTTGTTTACACGCCTATTGCTAGTGTACTTTTGTGAGTACCAAATTTTAAGTTTTTATTAAAGCACTCTTTTAATACTGCACTTAGAGTGGCGCCTCTGTTTCTATTTCTAGGATGTGGACGCTGGAGGAAATTCTGACATAAAGGGGGACACTGATGTAAGGTTGAACTCTGATGGAGACACTGGTGTTCAGAAGGACTCTGATGAATTCCCTGCCTAACGGGAAAAGCCCTGGCCCTGACGGTTTCACCAAGGCCTATTATAAACTTTTTCTACCCTTACTTTCCGAGTCGATGTACAACTACTTTAACTCCATAGCAGATGGCACCGCGATCCCTACCGAAGCCCTATTCGCCCATATTTCTGTAATCCCCAAGGAAGGGAAAGACCCTACTATGCCCCAAAGCTACAGACCCATATCCCTTCTTAAGGTGGACATAAAGATGCTGGCCAAGATTCTTGCGACCAGATTGAAGCACCTGATCCCACTAATTGTCCACCCAGACCAAACAGGGTTTATAACAGGCAGAGAGGCTAGATATAACTCTATCAGAGAAATCCACCTTATTCACTGGGCATGCACTTCCCCCGAATCCCCCCCCCCCCCACCTGATCCTGTCCACCGACGCAGAGAAAGCTTTTGATCAGGTGGACTGGACATACCTGCGTGCTGTGCTGGAAGCATTGGGCCTACACACACACATGCTTACCTGGATCATGGCTCTATATTCGGACCCGAATGCTCAAGTCAAAGTCAATGGCTTTCTTTGCCCGAGATTCCCGATCAGAAATGGCACAAGACAGGGATGCCTCTCGCCACTTTTGTTCGGTGCTGGAACTGTTCCTACGCACAGTTAGGGCGAACTCGGACATTAAAGGACTCACGGTGGGATATACGGAGCACAAGCTCTTGGCTTACGCAGACGATGTACTTTTCCACCTCACTGAACCCCTAATCTCTTTGCCTAATCTGATGCTGGAACTCCAACACTTTGGGACACTCTCTAACTTTAAAATTAATTACACAAAATTGAGAGATATTACCTGTCCAATTGACACCTTCCCTGACTGACAGGTTACGTACTGCCTTCCCATTCGCTTGGGCTAAATCGTCCATAAAATACTTAGGTATACAGCTGACAGACAGGTTTGACACTCTATACTCTACTAACTTTCCCTCCCTACTAATAACTGTGAAAAAAGATTTGGACCTATGGACTAAGACAGCTTTCACATGGATAGGCAGACTCAATATCATCAAAATGAACATTCTCCCACGCCTGTTATTCTATATGCAGATGATACCAGTGGCCCTACCTAAGACCTTTTTTGCCCAACTATCCAGTCTGATATCAACTTTTGTTTGGAACAACAAGAAACCAAGAATTGCAATTAGATTACTGAGTCACCATAGAGACGCAGGAGGCCTGGGCCTCCCTGACACTTAAAGATACTAGGGAAATAGTCCTCCAGGGAATACTGAACTGGCATTTCCATACTCGATCAAAATTATGGGTCTCCCTAGAAAAATACATGGTGGGGAGAGACCTGGCCTATGCACCATGGCTAGCACGGGAACACAGGGGGTTGTCCACCTTCACTTCTCCGCTGATGACCCAGGCCCTGAGAACCTGCGACCGACTCAATGCCAATTTGACAATGGCGCCCCCTGTGTCCCCACTGGCCCCACTGGGAGGTTACTTATCGTTCCTTCTGGGTGAACAGGCAGCTTTCTTTGGCCCATGGGTGGATGATGGTAGTGCCAGTTGTGGTAAATTAATGCAGAATGGTAAACTAATACCCCTTGAAGCCCTTCGAGACCGGAGAGGGAGTTTTCCTATGGACTTCTGGCGGTATAGGCAACTCCACCATTTTTTTTAAAACACAGCGAGATTCCATACGAGACATCTCCTCCCTCACACCTTTCGAACGTCTCTTTATAGCAGAAGAACCGATCTCACATATGGTCTCTGAACTCTACCAACTGCTTAACACTGCATCCCCCACAGTGAAGCCTGCTTACATCAGGGCATGGGAATGAGACTTAGAGATAACTTTCACCCCCGCTCAAATATCCCGCCTTTACCAACTTACCCGATCCAGCTCAATTGACTCTAAGACACAAGAAATTAACTACAAACTACTGATGCACTGGTACCGAGTACCGGCAGATTTAGCAAAGATATACCCATCCACGTCAGACCAATATTGGCGGGGCTGTGGTCACAAGGGCACTTTTCTGCATATTTGGTGGGATTGCCCTGCGATCAGACCTTACTGGGAAGACATTAAATCTCTGATCAAAGAAATCATAGGAATGGATATACCTCTCTCCCCGATTCACTTCCTGCTACACATTCCTCCCATGCCAATGAGCCAGTACAAGAAAAGTGTGCTGCCTCACTGCCTCACTTAATAAATGCAGCTAAGTGACTTTCTCTGGAAGCGTCTGCAAATTCCAAGTAGGGAGGAGTGGCATCGCAGGGTGGGTGACATCCGGGAGGCAGAGGATTGGATCGCCACCTGCAGGGGGGCCCATGACCGTTTCACCGCAACCTGGCAGCCCTGGACAGTGTATGTCTCAGACCCAGGCCACATACCTTCCAGCTTGGATGTAGCCCTCCTGGAGCTGGCGGAGCCATCCCTGAAGGGGCGCTCCCGAGGCCCACAGATGGGAACCAAGAGCTGAAACGACTCCAACATATCAATTCATCATTTAACTAATCATGGGTGGGGAGATGAGATGTTTTCTTTTTTCTTCTCTCACCCTCTTGATTATCCAACATGTGTGGAGGGGTCGACGGGGCTCGGAGCAGAGGCGGAGCTAGACGAGAGGCTACAGGTATGATCTAAACAACCTTTCTTTTCCCTTCTTTTTTTCCCCCTTAACTACTTCCTAATACTCTATGTCTTAACGGGTTATGGCCGCCTACTTGCAGATGGCCAACATTCTGAATGCCAGGTGACGTGTGAGAAATAGAAGAGCTGGCTGGCCTAATAAGATATGGCGGTCTGACGCCATGGGTAACCCTGACTTGAAAAAGGAGACGGCGTCTCGGTGCCACAAGGGTGCGGGTAGTGGGGCCGGGGGCCCCGTGAGAGGTGCCATACACATGGAAAGCCGACCAAGTGCACTACGTGTAAGAACCCCTCTTGGAGGGACAGGTATGCCATATAACAAATGCAAAGGGCTGCGGTCTGAGACTACTCGGCTAGATTAACTGGTTGAAACTATCCCGCCGACCCGTCACCTGATAAATACCTTCTATATAACCTAAGCCGCACCAAGTTAATCTAACGCTATTCGTGTTCTTGTTTCCTTTACGAGTGAAAAACTAAAAAAGGAATGATTGGAGTATTACGTTTTACCTTGTTTATTCTTTTTCATATACACTGCAATGTAATACCCTGTCTTTCATAAATAAAGATTATTTAAAAAAGAAGGACTCTGATGAGGACACTGATGTAAGGAAGACTTTGATTGAGACCCTGATGTAAGGGGGGACTCTGATGAAGACCCTGATGTGATGGGGGACTCTGGTGGAGACCTTGATGTAAGGAGGAGCTCTGATTTGATGCAATGATGATCTTTGCTTTGTTTTGCTAAAGTTTTTTTTTTGTTTTGTTCTGAATCATATCATGCTAATTGCAAAAAAATGTTTTCTTTAAATTATACTTGAGGTGATTGTAGCTTTATTAGTGCAATTGTGACAGAGAAAATTAAGTACTGTCCGTGATACTTTTTTTATTTGCGCTAACATATCATTTTTCATGGACAAGCTTTTGGGGTGTGTCCCCTTCTTCAAGGTCCAAGCAGTACTGATTAACAAAAGTTTTAGCAGAAGGTAAAATGTTAAAACAAAACAAAACAAAAAAAATCTCTGAGAGAAAGGAAAAAGAAAAACAAACACATACAAATCAATAGTATGGCAATGGTAATAAAGATATCAGCAAGTGAGATAAGACAGAGGGAAAGCTATAGACTGGATGGGGGGGGGGGGGGGGGGGTCACAGTCACAGAGGGGGTCATAAAACTGAGGGAAAGGAAAAATAAAAACAAACACACACAAATCAATAGTATGTCAATGGTAATTGAGCTATCAGCAAGTGAGATAAGACAGAGGGAAAACTATAAACCGGGGAGGAGGGGATCACAGTCACAGAGGGGGTCATAAAACTGTAGTATAGTGGATGAGGAAACCAATATCTAAATTTAGGCCATTGTTTTTTGTGTCAAAAAGAAGTATCATTCTTAGCTCAAATGTTTTCCTTTCCTGAATAGTTCTGAAATTCCCTTTAAAGGGGTGGGCCAACGAACAAAAAAAAATTTTAAGTCAGCAGCTACAAACACTGTAGCTGCTGACTTTTAATAAGCACTTACCTTTCTAGGGTGCCCACGATTGTCAGCGTCAAAGGCCGACCCGTCCCTCGGCTCTCGGATCCCGGTGCCACCATTCAAAGTAAGGGAAACAGGCAGTGGAACCTTGTGGCTTCACTGCCCATTTCCTACTGCGCATGCGCAAGTCGCACAGTGCTTTGTCGATGGGGCGCACTGTGTTGTGGGACACACAGTTCCCACAATACACTGTGCCCCATTCCCCAGAAGACAACGCGAGGAGGAGAAGACAGAAGATCACTGCGGAATAGGAAGAGGCAGATTAGGACAATCTGCCTAGCAACAACCATTTCTGGTAAGTGAAAAAAATTATTAATATTTTTTTTTTGCTGCCTTTTTATGCATTTTTTTTAGGGTGGACCTACCCTTTAATAACTAAAACATTGCAGTCTTCTATAGTGTGGTCAGGTTGTGAGAAATTATGTCCCACAGGTGTGCAGAAACTGTCTTCCTTGATGGTATGTCTATGCAAATTCATACCCACTTGTAACTTTTGTTTCACCAACATAAGATCCTTTGCTACGCCTGTTGCATTGGATGAGGTTCACAAGATTACTGGAGGTGCAGCTATATGAACCCGTGATACTGAAGGTCCCATTTGTGTGCGTGTGAGACTTTGGATAGATTGATCTGGTTGCACAGTTTGCAGCATTTTTTATTGCAGGGTTTGCTTCCATTATCTGTGACTTTTTAATCAGAGTGAAGTTTCCTGCTGATTAGTTTATGTCTGAGGTTGGGTGGTTGTCTGAAAGGACACCACTTATTTTCTGAACAAGCTTAACAATATACAACAATTACCACCAAAAACTCTTCCAGTCACTATGGATGTAGAATCTCTGTACAGTAACATCCCTCACAAAGATGGGTTGGCAGCATGTCACAGATTCTTATCATCCTCAACAAACCACAAATACACTGCTGAGGATGTTACACAGCTCATCAAATTCATTCTTACACATAACTACTTTACTTTCAACAATCAAATCTATCTCCAAAGTATGGGTACTGCTATGCGAAGTAAAATGGCACCTCAATATGCAAATTTATTTATGGCTGACCTGGAGGACAATTTCCTGAACAGCATACAACAAAAGCCATACGGATATTACCGCTATGTTGATGATATCTTCATGATATTGACCGAAGGGGAAGAAAATCTAAAACAATTTTTCTCATTGATCAACACTTTTCACCCATCTATCAAACTAAAAATGGATTATTCAAACACACATGTCAACTTCCTAGACACTACAGTATACATTAGGGATGATAAGATACACACGTCAATATACAGAAAACCGACTGACTGATGCAGCCATCTCCATAGTTCCACTTTTCACCCCCAACACACTAAACGAGCCATCATACACAGCCAGGCCATCGGATACCACTGAATATGTTCAGACCCAGAAGACAGAGATAAACATCTCAGAACACTGGCAGACTCCTTCCATAAGAAAGATTACAAAGACAAAACCATCAACAACAGCATAAACACAGCCTTGAATACCCAAAGAGAAAATCTCCTCCAATACACAGAAAAACAAACAACCATCCCAAGGAACAGGAAGACAGTTTCTGCACACCTGTAGGACATCATTTCTCACAACCGGACCACACTATAGAAGACTGCAATGTTTTAGTTCTTGAAGGGAATTTCAGAACTATCCAGGAAAGGAAAACGTTTGAGCTAAGAATGATACTTCTTTTTGACACAAAAAACAATGGCCTAAATTTAGATATTGGTTTCCTCACCCACTATACTACAGTTTTATGACCCCCTCTGTGACTGTGACCCCCCCCCCCCCCCCATCCAGTCTATAGCTTTCCCTCTGTCTTATCTCACTTGCTGATATCTTTATTACCATTGCCATACTATTGATTTGTATGTGTTTGTTTTTCTTTTTCCTTTCTCTCAGAGATTTTTTTTGTTTTGTTTTGTTTTAACATTTTACCTTCTGCTAAAACTTTTGTTAATCAGTACTGCTTGGACCTTGAAGAAGGGGACACACCCCAAAAGCTTGTCCATGAAAAATGATATGTTAGTGCTAATAAAAAAAGTATCACGGACAGTACTCAATTTGCTCTTTAAATTATAAAACTGATTTTTTTTTTCACTTGTGAATAAAATATATAATGTGGGCCTCATACTGTATAGTTTAGTGGCCTCTGGTTTATAGCACTGAAAAAGACCAATTAACACAATTTTATACATTTAGAAAACATAGGTTCATTATCTTAGTTCCAAATGAATAGCCATAATATATTGTAATGATTAATTATCAAAACAGCAATATTTAGTTGTATATCAATATTTAGCCCCAGAAGTTGTACAGAACCAATTTTATAAATGCATCTCTGTAATGTTAGGAAAAATAAGGAATGACATCCAGCATGCAATGCAGTATGTCTCTAGCATTAACATAGCAGCTTTAATTTTCCTGATTCCCTTATTTTTAATACCTGTTGATCCTGCCAGTAGATCCATTATTTTTTCACCTCCTGTAACAGGCCAAGCTGCTGACCAGTAAAATTGGCAGCCACAGGCCTTAAAAAAACATATTACACTACTGGAGGTGCTTATCCTTATCAGTTTTTATTCATATGGCTTAAACCTTTTTTCCAAAAGAAAAAGAAAACTGTTATATTAGTTCACACTTTAATATAGAAGGCTCAAACCAGCAAAGGCGCTGTTTTAATATAACAATGTATGTTTTATTTGTGTTTATAGCTTCTTGCTAGCTTGTTTATGCTGGCAATTTTTTTTAAAGGATCGTTAAATTAGTATCACCAGCTGCTATTTGTACAAAAGCTAATGATCAAAATAAAAATGGGTTTTTCAAGTCATATTATCATGTTAAAAATATGAGATGCTAGTGGTTGGGTTTACATCTACTTTAATAAACTATGCTTGAGTTCTCTTTTATTGCTTGCGTCCTCTGCTTGTGTGCACAGATCTGTAAAAAATCGTTTTAAGGACCAGTAACTGTCCATCACCAGTTCTTCACCATGTATTTTTCAGTAGGCACTATTCCCCAAATATAACTTCAGCTGTCCAGAACCTCTCCCTGTGCCATCATCCAAAAGAAGGAAGAAGAGATAAAGGGAGAAGGGGAAGAGTTGAGGGAGTAAGAGGGATGTAAATGAGGTAGGAGAGGAGGACTAGAGGGAGGAGAGAAGAAAGCTATATGTGTGATTTTTCCCAGATGAAGGGAAGCTAGCAGGTTAGTGCTGTTGTCACACACTACCTTGCCTACTTGAAGATGTAGTCTAGTCAGCCACCTCTCGATCTGGGCCTGGACAGCAGCCAGCAACTCTGGGCTCTGGGCACTTGCAGGGGACTGCTGGTTCCAAGGAGTTGGAGGATGAGACCAGTGAGAAGGAGGGGGTACAGGTGACTGCACTGTTACCATCAGACAAGATACATGGTGATATCACCAGCTCGACCCATGTGCCACAGCCTGAATCCTTAACAGCAGCCAGAAGATATGTAGCATCACTTCCTATGCTGTTTGGACCAAAAGTCTGTAGTCATGTGCACCCTGTCACTGACAGAGTAGTTCAGTGACACAGACATGTTATGTTTCACATGCTGGTGGAATGATGAAATGGTCTTCTAGGCAAAATAATGGTGGCTGGGTACCTGTCACTGTGATGTATCAAAAGCCACAAACTTGTGGAGGGGAGCATGAGCCAAAATGGGAGCAGCTGCAAAACCAGCAGTTTTGCCAAGCTGGGCTGGGTATGTTGGTGATTTGGGGACATTTTTATTCACCTAAAGATATATTTAAAAAAGGTTCACACTGCAGATCTCTGTGAACCAGTTTTGGAAATAGCAGTGGTCTGCACTTGTGGGGTAGTACTGCCAGATGGATTAGAATGGCTACTCTGTCCAGTCCTCTGTAAGCTGCCAGAGCCCTGGACATAATTCTTCCTCATTGTTGTTCTTCCTCTCCTATCGGTACCACCTCACAATTGACCCCCTCATTATTGCTGGAGCCCACAAATAAAGCTTTGTTTTGGTGACATTTGTTCACCTCTGCGGTTTTTATTTTTTGCGCTATAAACAAAGAAGGCCAATATGTATTATAGATGGATAAATATAACAGCGCTTGCAGACTATGACTATAAATGCAAGTGGATGGCCAAAATAAACATAACACAAGAATATATATTATACAAAGTGCTAAGTGCTCCAAAAAGTGCATAAGTGCTCCAATAATATTGCTTGTGCTCCACAAATATTGACAGTGTCATGTGTCACACTCCCCTCTTGTGACCCCACTCACCAAATGGCATGGACCCACAACTTTGCAGTCTGGGATCAAAAGTGCTGAGATCAATAGAATCAAGTATGACACATGGGTTTCTCTGGAGCCTCTCACAATAGCAGTTTCCATTGATGTTCAAAGGCGGTCAAACGTGATCATATGTGGGAAACAGAGAAGGGGCTGATAGTGGAGTACTGTTTAAATGGAGAATAATGTGCTGGCTAGGCGCTACTTACAAAAAACCTGATTCAAACAGGTATCAGTATGGATCTCCGGGTGCGCCGCTGAGTGGCGTGTGTTCCATGGAGAGCGGAAGTTGCGTCAATGGTTAAGAGACCGGAAATGCTTCAACGGGTCTCACCCCTCTTCCAGGGAAAAAAAAAAATCCAATAAGTGTTTATTGATTGGTTTACACAAAAGTCATAGCATCTACAAACTATGGGATTATTTTATGGCTCCCGCTGTGTCCAATTGCAGCAGGAGTGGGTCACCAGTGGTGCACACGCACCCCGGACCCTGTGCATGAAATCACGTACAGGTGCGAGATTTCGCACAGGGGCGAAATCTGCTGGACTATATGGAGCGGTCCTTAAAGCAGATTTCCAGTCCCCAAATATCTTTTTTCTTTTAATAATCTCCATTATTGTTTCTACTTCTACATTAACATTTCGATACAGTGAATAATGTTTTCCTTCATGTTTGTTTTAAATTGTTTAAGTCATACCTGATCTTGGAAGCAGGCAGGGTCCATTGCGGCTGTAGACATCTGAAGCCCGCTAGTCTTTATTTCTAGGATTTTGGTGCAGCCAAAGGACACATTAAGGGTAAGCTTTTTGCATTTTGCTGATCTGCACTATAGATCGTGTTCTATAGGAAACCATGATAAATGGACTGTAGTGCAAATCTGCAAAATGCAAAAAGCACTAAAAATGCATAAGTGTGAATCCAGCCCAAAGCCTCTTGCACACAATATTCCTGTTTGAGAATCTATTTTTCAGAGTTTTTTTCTTGTATGTATTTTTGCGCATTTTCGTGCATATATACATTCACGCAAATTTTCGTAATTTCGTGTGCCTTTTTGTGCAAACGTATTCTCGCGTTCTTGTTCTGCGGTATGTAAATGAGCATTTGTGCGCAAGCATGCGTATTTGCACACATGAAGCGTAATTTACTGACCAAAAATGCTGATATTTCTATTTTTTTTTTTTTTACTGAAGAATGCACGCCACTTGTTTACATGCCTGTGTCCATAGGCACATTATTAGTTCAGTAAAAATAAATAAAAAATCCTCTACTTGCTGTATGGTATTTATTTATTTATTTTGTTCTTTGATACAGTACAGTTTCTTTACATTTTTTTTTTAAGTTCTATGATAAGTGTCCCCTATATGCTCTTATTTTGACAATAGTTCACCTTGTATTCTTTAAAATGTCCAAGATGTAGTGGTAGGATTAGCCCCTCCACCCCCCACAGACTTCATTGGAGTTCGGTATTAAATTCCATGGGGTCATTAGAGAGAAAGCTAGCTATAGGTTAAAAAATAATTGTCCCTGGTATGCTATCTTGAATAATCTTCCTAAACTGTTTTTAAAACCTCTTTTATTTATATCAAGTTAAAAAAAAATATTTGCATAGTCACCTTTTAAATGTAAAGATTAACAAATGAATACACTGTTACATAAGCGTAATCCTTCAAATAAACATTGTTTTCCTAGGAAGTGGGATCAGATCTAGATGATGCTAAATACCAGTATGCTGAACCCCGACTTTCAATTTATGGACGCTCCCCAGATGAATGGACAAAACTTGCATTTTGGTTCAACAAGCACAGAGTCTATAGTCACAACATGCTGTGGATGATTCAAGTGCCAAGAATCTAGTAAGTATTTAATCTTCATCAGTGCTGCAATTGTTTCTTATGTAGTCCTGATGAAAGGGAGCTGTTTGTAACCCCAAAATTTAGTGGCTGTTTTAATCTGTGTTACTCTGCCTACAAATTAAAAGGTTTCTATTTTTTACTTTAAGATTAGTAGTGTGGTACTATGCTTACTCCCTTCACCATAGCTTGCCACCCAGGATGTCCCTTGCAGGTGAGATCTGCCTAACCAGAGCAATTGCACTCTGTTAAGGAAATGCAGTTAAATGATATTGAACTACACAGGGGTCAAGTCCTGGGAAAAAAAGTGTGGGAACTCCCACCCAAGATCCATTCCCCCACCAAAAAAAAAAAAAAAGGTACGCTCATATGCATATATACAGTACAACATTTATTGTAAAGTGCCAGTTTACAAAAACAAAATAACGTGTCAAACAAAACAATCAACACAATGGGTGATGATCTTTCCCTCGCAGGGAATTTCTACTACAAATACACCCTGTTCCAAATTCTGTTACACAGCCCATTAGAAAATATCCCACAAACAGGAATAAGTATTGGCAGAGTATTGAAGAGTATTGGCAGGGTATTGCAGAGTATTGGCAGGGTATTGCAGAGTATTGGCAGGGTATGTATTGAAGAGTATTGGCAGGGTATTGCAGAGTATTGGCAGGGTATGTATTGAAGAGTATTGGCAGAGTATTGCAGAGTATTGGCAGGGTATGTATTGAAGAGTATTGGCAGGGTATTGCAGAGTATTGGCAGGGTATGTATTGAAGAGTATTGGCAGAGTATTGCAGAGTATTGGCAGGGTATTGCAGAGTATTGGCAGGGTATGTATTGAAGAGTATTGGCAGAGTATTGCAGAGCATCGTCAGGGTATGTATTGGCAGGGTATTGCAGAGTATTGATAGGGTATTGCAGAGTATTGGCAGGGTATGTATTGCAGAGTATTGGCAGGGTATTGCAGAGTATTGATAGGGTATGTATTGTAGAGTATTGATAGGGTATTGCAGAGTATTGGCAGGGTATTGCAGACTATTGGCAGGGTATTGCAGAGTATTGGCAGGGTATTGCAGAGTATTGGCAGGGTATGTATTGGCAGGGTATTGCAGAGTATTGATAGGGTATTGCAGAGTATTGGCAGGGTATTGCAGACTATTGGCAGGGTATGTATTGCAGAGTATTGGCAGGGTATTGCAGAGTATTGATAGGGTATTTATTGCAGAGTATTGGCAGGGTATGTATTGCAGAGTATTGATAGGGTATGTATTGTAGAGTATTGATAGGGTATTGCAGAGTATTGATAGGGTATTGCAGAGTATTGGCAGGGTATGTATGAGTATTGGCAGGGTATTGCAGAGTATTGGCAGGGTATGTATTGCAGAGTATTGGCAGGGTATTGCAGAGTATTGATAGGGTATTTATTGCAGAGTATTGCAGAGTATTGATAGGGTATGTATTGCAGAGTATTGGCAGGGTATTGCAGAGTATTGATAGGGTATGTATTGCAGAGTATTGGCAGGGTATTGCAGAGTATTGGCAGGGTATGTATTGCAGAGCATTGGCGGGGTATTGCAGAGTATTGATAGGGTAGTGCAGAGTATTGGCAGGGTATTGCAGAGTATTGACAGGGTATTGCAGAGTATTGGCAGGGTATTGCAGAGTATTGGCAGGGTATTGCAGAGTATTGATAGGGTATTGCAGAGTATTGATAGGGTATTGCAGAGTATTGGCAGGGTATTGCAGAGTATTGATACTGATAGGGTATTGCAGAGTATTGGCAGGGTATCGCAGAGTATTGATAGGGTATTGCAGAGTATTGCAGAGTATTGATAGGGTATTGCAGAGTATTGATAGAGTATTGCAGAGTATTGGCAGGGTATTGCAGAGTATTGATACTGATAGGGTATTGCAGAGTATTGGCAGGGTATCGCAGAGTATTGATAGGGTATTGCAGAGTATTGGCAGGGTATTGCAGAGTATTGATAGGGTATTGCAGAGTATTGATAGGGTATTGCAGAGTATTCGCAGAGTATTGCAGAGTATTGATACTGATAGGGTATTGCAGAGTATTGATGAGTATTGGCAGGGTATTGCAGAGTATTGATGAGTATTGGCAGGGTATTGCAGAGTATTGATAGGGTATTGCAGAGTATTGGCAGGGTATTGCAGAGTATTGATAGGGTATTGCAGAGTATTCGCAGAGTATTGCAGAGTATTGATACTGATAGGGTATTGCAGGGTATTGCAGAGTATTGGCAGGGTATTGCAGAGTATTGATAGGGTATTGCAGAGTATTCGCAGAGTATTGCAGAGTATTGATACTGATAGGGTATTGCAGAGTATTGGCAGGGTATTGCAGAGTATTGATGAGTATTGGCAGGGTATTGCAGAGTATTGATGAGTATTGGCAGGGTATTGCATAGTATTGATGAGTATTGGCAGGGTATTGCAGAGTATTGATGAGTATTGGCAGGGTATTGCAGAGTGCAACTTACACACTAGTGACTAACCTGGTAGAGAAGGAGAAGTAAACTGGAAAAGTGCAGCGTGTGGCCCCAGGAGGCCAGGACTGACTGGCACTGGGTAGAGGGGAGGAGGGGGGGGGGCAGTCCGGAACTCCGGATCCAAGCAGGCGCGCAGCGTGTGTCAGCCGGCCCACTGACTCGCGCCAGTGCGTGCCCACGTGCACGGCCGAAGTCATGTGACCGGTTGCTAGATGCGGAGCGGCCCCTGCCTAGCAACCAGTCACTCAGCGGCTGAGGTGCGGCGGCGAACTACGCGCTGCATAGCCTCAGCCCTCAGGCAGCTAATGGGAACGGCGTTCCCGCTGTGGGAATAGTACGGGAACGCCGTTCCCATGCGTTCCCGCAGGACTCGAGCCCTGGAACTACAATAATTTAAGATCCATTTTCTCAATCCTGATGTGACAAGCAAGGTCAAACTTCCTGGTTTCCCTTTTTAACCACTCCATTACCGCCCCTTCCTGCCAATGGCAATTTTCAGTTTTCAGCGCTTTCGCTTGTTTAAATGACAATTGCGCGGTCATGCTACACTGTACACAAACACATTTTTTATCATTTTGTTCCTACAAATAGAGCTTTCTTTTGGTGGTATTTGATCACCACTGGGGTTTTTAATTTTTGCTAAACAAATAAAAAAGACCAAAAATTTTGAAAAAATTACGTTTTTCCTTGTTTCTCTTATACAATTTTGTAAATAAGTACCTTTTCTCCTTCACTGATGGGCACTGATGAGGCTGCACCAACAGGCACTGAGGAATCTTCACTAACAGGCACTGATAAGGCAGCACTGATGGTCACTGATGAGGTGGCATCAATGAGTTGGCACTGATAAGCAACACCGATGGGCACTGATAGGCAGCACTTATATGCATCATCGATGGGCACTCATAGGTGGCACTGATGGGCACTGACATATGACACTGGGCACTGAAAGGCTGCACTAATGGGTACTTATGGGCAATACTGATGGGCACTGATAGGTGGCACTGATGGGCATGGATGGGCACTGCGAAGTGGCACTGATGGACACTAATGGGTGGCACTGTTGGACACTGATAAGCATCACTGCTATGGAGGCACTGGCAGGCATTGCTGGTGGACACTGATTGGCATCATATGTGTGCGTACACATTGGCATCCCTGGTGGCCATGTTTAGACCACCTGGTGGTTATCAGTGGTGGTGATCCCTGGTGCTCTTGGTGACATACCTGGTGGTCCTGGGTGAGAATCCTTGGACGGGGTGCACTGATAATCAATCAGCGCAGACCCCCCATGTCAGGAGAGCCACCGATTGGCTCTCCTCTACTTGGGTCTGTTAGACGCAAGTGAGGCAAAGCCGATACATGGCTTTTCCTGTTTATACCATGATCAGCTGTGATTGGACACAGCTGATCACATGGTAAAGAGCCTCGGTCAGAGGCTCTTTACCCAGATAAGAGATGCAGTGTTTCAGACTGAAATACCACATCAACATTTGCCGCGCTGCACATGCCAGCTTGTTAACCCGATCACGCCATCTGACTACCGATCAGGATTACAGAACCACTTTCCCAACGTCATACTGCTATATGGCGGGCGGGAAGTGGTTAACCAGTTGCCGACCGCCGCACGACGATGTACGTCGACAGAATGGCACGGGCAGGCATATGGGCGTACCTGTACGTCCCTGCCTTCCCGCGGGTGGGGGGCCCGATCAGGCCCCCCCCGGTGCCAGCGGCGGCCGGAATCCGTTCAGGAGCGATCCGGGATGAGGGGGCGGCCATTCATTCATGGCCACCCCCTCGCGATCGCTCCTGACGAATGGAAGTGTAGCGTGACATCACTTCCTCTCCTGTAATGTAAACACAGGCAGAGGAAGTGATGTAATCTCTCCTCGTGTCGGTCTTTTTCGTTCCGGCACCGAGGAGAGAGGATCAGTGAGTTGCACCAACACACCACACGTACAGTAGAACACGCCAGGCACACATTCACCCCCCGATCACCCCCCCAATCACCCCCCAATCACCCCTGCACCCCCAGTCACAGTGACACCAATTGCATTTTTTATTTTTTTTGCATTGGTGTCATTTGTGACTGTAATAACTGTTAGGGCAGTTAGGGTTAGCCCCCTTTAGCTCTAGGCTACCCCCCTAACCCCCCCAATAGAGGTTTAACCCCGTGATCACCCCCCGTCGCCAGTGTCACTAATAAGCGATCATTTTTCTGATCGCTGTATTAGTGTCACAGGTGACGCTAGTTAGGCAGGTAAGTATTTAGGTTCGCCGCAGCTTTTTATAGCGTCAGGGACCCCCATATACTACCGCATAAAGCCCCCTGATTGCCCCCTAGTTAACCCTTTCACCAGTGATCACCATATAACTGTTACAGGTGACGCTGGTTGGTTAGTTATTTTTTTATAGTTTCAGGGCACCCGCCATTTATTACCTAATAAAGGTTTAACCCCCTGATCACCCGGCGGGTGATATAAGTTTGAGGGTCAGATAAGGTCTGCGTCGCCCCAGGCAGCGTCAGGTTAGTGCCAGTACCGCTAACACCCACGCGCAAAGCATACACCTCCCTTAGTAATATAGTATCTGATCAGATCTATATTAGCGTTGCCAGCATTTTAGGTTTCCCAAAACGCATTGTTAGCGGGATCAGCCCAGATACCTGCTAGCACCTGCGTTTAGCCCCTCCGCCAAGCCCAGCCCAGCCCACCCAAGTGCAGTATTGATCGATCACTGTCACTTACAAAACACAACACACATAACTGCAGCGTTCGCAGAGTCAGGCTTGATCCCATACCCATAGTGCCCTTCCTGCAGAATTCGCCAATCCTAATTGGGTGCCCACCACTTCTGCAGAACCCGTACTTCCCCAATTCACTGGCCAACCTGGCATTAACGTGGAAACAGTTGATTTTACAACACTTGACTTTTACTCACTGTTTTTCACCGAAGATCTCTATAGATCTATTGTGGACCAAACCAAATTGTATGCTGGTCAACACATCGCCACTGTTCCCCAGTCCGTCCTTGCCAGACAATGGAAACCAGTTACGGTTTCCGAATTTAAAATCTTTCTGGGCCTCTCCCTCAACATGGGCATAACCAAAAAGTGAGTTGCGGTCATATTGGTCCACTGACCCAATTCACCATATGCGCGTGTTCTCTGCTTCCATGTCCAGGGCACGATACGAGCAGATTTTGCGGTTCATGCACTTCAGCGACAATGAACTCTGTCATCCTCGTGGAGACCCTGAATACGATCGGCTCTACAAAATTCGGCCCCTCATAAACCACTTCAACCAACGTTTTGCAGAATTGTTTACTCCCCATCAAGTTGTCTGCGTTGATGAGTACCTGATTAAGTTTTCTGGTCGCTTGTCATTCAAACAATACGTTCCCAACAAGCGTTCCAGATACGGGGTCAAGATGTATAAGCTCTGTGACAGGGCCACAGGCTATACACGTAGTTTTATGGTTTATGAGGGTAAAGATAGTCACGTAGAGCCGGAGAACTGCCCTGACTACATAGGAAGCGCTGGCAAGATAGTGTGGGACATGGTGTCACCCTTATTCAGAAAGGGGTACCACTTGTACGTGGACAATTATTACACAAGCGTGCCACTGTTTAGTCACTTGTTTGATCAGCAGATTGGAGCATGTGGCACTGTGCGACCTAATCGCCGGGGCTTTCCCCAGCGGCTTGTAGAGTCCCGTCTTAGGCTGGGGGAGAGAGCCTGCTTGCGCAGTAATAATTTGCTCGCTATGAAGTGGAGGGATAATAAGAATGTTTTCGTTCTTACCTCCCTTCATGCAGACACGATGGTCCAAATTCCTACGGCGACTGGTATTGTGGAGAAACCCCTCTGTGTCCACAAATATAACCTTAACATGGGAGGGGTGGACCTCAATGACCAGTTGTTGGCGCCGTATCTAGTTGCCCGTAAGGCCAGACGCTGGTACAAAAAAGTGTCTGTTTATTTATTCCAATTGGCTATGCTGAATGCTTATGTGTTACACAAAGCTTCAGGACGGACTGGATCCTTCCTTAAATTCCAGGAGGATATCGTCAGAGCCCTTCTGTATCCAGGCGGTGCTCCACCTCACGTTCCCCAACCAGATGCAGTAAGCCGGCTGCATGAGAGGCATTATCCTTATGTCCTCCCTTGTACCCCTACCCAACGAGCCCCCCAAAGAAAATGTCGTGTCTGCAGAAAGCGCAGATATAGGCGTGACACCCGTCATTATTGTCCCCGCTGTCCTGACAATCCTGGTCTTTGCATTGGTGAACGTTTTGAACACTACCATGAACTAGTTGAGTTTTAGAGTAGGGTACAGCATTACACAGGCTAGGCACACGTTCACAGGGTCTCCCAAGATGCCATCGTATTTTGAGAGACCCAAACCGCTGGAACCGTTACAACAGAACTGTTAAAGTTACATAAAAAAGTGTTTAAAAAAAAAAAAAAAGTAAAATAAATAAATAAATAAATAAAATATAAAATAAAAAAAACAAAAATAGTTGTTGTTTTATTGTTCTCTCTCTCTCTATTCTCTCTCTATTGTTCTGCTCCTTTGTACTGTATTCTATTCTGCAATGTTTTATTGTTAACCATTTTTTGTTTTCAGGTACGCCATTCAGCTGTAGCGTGGATTTATTTATCTTGACAGCAACAGCGTTTGCTCCCACGATACGTAAAGCCGCGACTCCAGCACTGTTGGAGGTGATTTCACCACCACAGTTAAAAAAGAGCATATATGCCGAAGCATGGGGGCATAAGGGGTGGAGGAGCGATCTGCTCCTACCTTTTGCGGGAGGATGCCCCCATGCTTCGGCATATATATATTTTAGGCACAGATTGTGTTAAATGTGTTATTTTTTGCTATTTTTTTTTTTTGTATTTGCTTTGCAGGTATGGTAAGTCCTACTGTTATACTGTAATGTTACTTTGTTTTATTGTTAACCATCATTTGCTTAGCAGGTACGCCATTCTACTGCAGCGCGGATTTATTTATCTTGACAGCAACAGCGTTTTGCTCCCACGATACATAAAGTCGCGACTCCAGCACTGTCGGAGGTGGTTTCACCACCACAGTTAAAAAAGAGCATATATGCCGAAGCATGGGGGCATAAGGGGTGGAGGAGCGATCTGCTCCTACCTTTTGCGGGAGGATGCCCCCATGCTTCGGCATATATAAATGGTGCATGTATGCCCACCATTAGAAGTGGGTGGATGAAGGGAGGTATTCTAATGTTGGGCATCCCCACCGATCAATATTTTTTTCGTTCAGCCCACAGGCTGCATGAAAAAAAAAATTACAATATATGCCCAACCAGTTCCAGCAACATACTGGTATGTTGCTGGACTTTGAGTGCTTATACCAGAATGATGCCTGCAGGTTTAGGTATCATCTTGGTATCATTCTTTTCAGCCAGCGGTCGGCTTTTATGTAAAAGCAATCCTAGCGGCTAATTAGCCTCTAGACTACTTTTACAAGCAGTGGGAGGGAATGTCCCCCCCCCCCCCGCACCATCTTCCATGGTTTTCTCAGGCTCTCCTGTCCCAACAGGGAACCTGAGAATGCAGCCGGTGGTTCTGCCAGCTGACCATAGAGCTGATCAGAGACCAGAATGGCTCCAATCATCTCTATGGCCTAAGACACCGGAAGCTACGAGCATTTCATGACTTAGATTTTGCGGGATGTAAACAGCGCCATTGGGAAATTGGGAAAGCATTTTATCACACCGATCTTGGTGTGGTCAGATGCTTTGAGGACAGAGGAGAGATCTAGGGTCTGATAGACCCTAATTTTTTCAAAAAAGAGTACCTGTCACTACCTATTGCAATCATAGGGGATATTTACATTCCCTGAGATAACAATAAAAATCCTAAAAAAAATATATAAATGAAAGGAACAGTTTAAAAATAAAATAAAAAAGCAAAATAAATAATAAAAAACAAAAAAAACACCCCTGTCCCCCCCTGCTAAGGCGCAACGTCGAACGCAAGCGTTGGTCTGGTGTCATATGTAAACAGCAATTGCACTATGCATGTGAGGTATCACCACGAAGGTCAGATCGAGGGTACTAATTTTAGAAGTAGACCTCCTCCTCCGTAAATCTAAAGTGGTCACCTGTAAAGGCATTTAAAGGCTTTTAAAAATGTACGTAGTTTGTCGCCGCTGCACGTTTCTGCGCAATTTTAAAGCATGTCGTGTTTGGTATCCATGTACTCGGCCTAAGATCATATTTTTTATTTCATCAAACATTTGGGAAATATAGTGATTTTTAGTGCATTAAAATAAAAAAAAATTTGTTTTTTCCCCAAAAAATGTGTTTGAAAAATCGCTGCGCAAATACCGTGTGAAAAAAAAAAAAAATGAAACACCCACCATTTTAATCGGTAGGGCTTTTGCTTTAAAAAAACACTTCATGTTTGGGGGTTCAAAGTAATTTTCTTGCAAAAAAAAATATTTTTTCATGTAAACAAAAAGTGTCAGAAAGGGCTTTTTCTTCAAGTGGTTAGAAGAGTGGGTGATGTGTGACATAAACTTCTAAATGTTGTGCATAAAATGCCAGGACAGTTCAAAACCTCCCCAAATGACCCCATTTTAGAAAGTAGACACCCCAAGCTATTTGCTGAGAGGCATGTCGAGTCCATGGAATATTTTATATTTTGACAAAAGTTGTGGAAAAAAGACATTATTATTATAATTTTTTTTTTTTGCACAAAGTTGTCATTAAATGATATATTGCTCAAACATGCCATGGTTATATGTGAAATTACACCCCAAAATACATTCTGTTGCTTCTCCTGAGTACGGGGATACCACAAGTGTGAGACCTTTTGGGAGCCTTACCGCGTACGGTACCCCAAAATCCAAGCACCACCTTCAGGCTTTCTAAGGGTGTAAATTTTTGATTTCATTCCTCACTGCCTATCACAGTTTCGGAGGCCATGGAATGCCCAGATAGCACAAAATCCCCCCAAGTGACCCCATTTTGGAAAGGAGACACCCCAAGCTATTTGCCGAGAGGTATGGTGAGTATTTTGCAGACCTTCATTTTTGTCACAAAGTTTTGAAAATTGAAAAAAAGAAAAAAAATATACATTATTTTTTTTTCTTAATTTTCAAAAACAAATGAGAGCTGCAAAATACTCACCATGCCTCTCGGCAAATAGCTTGGGGTGTCTACTTTCCAAAATGGGGTCATTTTGGGGGGTTTTGTGCTATTTTGGCATTTTATGGCCTTCGAAACTGTGATAGGTAGTGAGGAGTGAAATCAAAAATTTACACCCTTAGAAATCCTGAAGGCGGTGCTTGGTTTTCGGGGCCCCGTACGCGACTAGGCTCCCAAAAAGTCCCACACATGTGGTATCCCCGTACTCCGTAGAAGCAGCAAAATTTATTTTGGGGTGTCATTTCACATATGCCCCTGACATGTGTGAGCAATATATCATTTAGTGACAACTTTGTGAAAAAAAATAAAAATAAATAAAAGTTTGTAATTTTCCCGCAACTTGTGGCAAAATATAAAATATTCCATGGACTCAACATGCCTCTCAGCAAATAGCTTGGGGTGTCTACTTTCTAAAATGGGGTCATTTGTGAGGGTTTTGTGCCATCTTGGCATTTTATGGCCTTCAAAACTGTAATAGGTAGTGAGGAGTGAAATCAAAAATTTATGCCCTTAGAAAGCCTGAAGGCGGTTCTTGGCTTTCGGGGCCCCGTACGCTGCTAGGCTCCCAAAAAATCCCACACATGTGGTATCCCCGTACTCAGGAGAAGCAGCAGAATTTATTTTGGGGTGTCATTTCACATATGCCCATGGCATGCGTGAGCAATATATCATTAAGTGACAACTTTGTGAAAAAAAATAAAAATAATAAAAGTTTGTAATTTTCCCGCAACTTGCGGCAAAATATAAAATATTCCATGGACTCAACATGCCTCTCAGCAAATAGCTTGGGGTGTCTACTTTCTAAAATGGGGTCATTTGTGGGGGTTTTGTGCCATCTTGGCATTTTATGGCCTTCAAAACTGTAACAGGTAGTGAGGAGTGAACTCAAAAATTTACGCCCTTAGAAAGCCTGAAGGCGGTTCTTGGCTTTCGGGGCCCCGTACGCAGCTAGGCTCCCAAAAAAATCCCACACATGTGGTATCCCCATACTCAGGAGAAGCAGCAAAATTTATTTTGGGGTGTCATTTCACATATGCCCATGGCATGCGTGAGCAATATATCATTTAGTGACAACTTTGTGAAAAAAAAATAAAAAAATAAAAGTTTGTAATATTCCCGCAACTTTTGGCAAAATATAAAATATTCCATGGACTCAACATGCCTCTCAGCAAATAGCTTGGGGTGTCTACTTTCTAAAATGGGGTCATTTGTGGGGGTTTTGTGCCATCTTGGCATTTTATGGCCTTCAAAACTGTGATAGGTAGTGAGGAGTGAAATTACAAATGTATGCCCTTAGAAATCCTGAAGGCGGTGCTTGGCTTTCGGGGCCCCGTACGCGGCTATTGACTTTTTTTTACCAAAGACATGTGGCTGAATACATTTTGGCCTAAATGTATGACTAAAATTGAGTTTATTGGATTTTTCTAATAACAAAAAGTAGAAAATATCATTTTTTTTCAAAACTTGCGGTCTTTTTACGTTTATATCGCAAAAAATAAAAATCGCAGAGTCAGTCAAATACCTTTAAAAGAAAGCTCTATTTGTGGGAAAAAAAGGACGCAAATTTCGTTTGGGTACAACATTGCATGACCGCGCAATTACCAGTTAAAGCAGCGCAGTGCCAAATTGTAAAAAGACCTCTGGTCATTGACCAGCAAAATGGTCCGGTCTGAAAGTGGTTAAAGTGCATTCAATGGATTTCAATGGATTTTCCATATATGGAGAATATGGTCCAGGTATAACAATCAATCTCCATCAATCTCTTGGAGTCACAGACAACCATAAAGACTCATCAGCCTTGTGACAATTTCTAAGCATACTTACTTCAGGGTACTTTAGTAATGTAATGATAAGTCTATAAATTGTTTTTAGATTTTAAAAATGTTTCAATCAGTTTCTCGGTATTGGTATAAGACATGCCACATTTCATTATATACAAGAATTGTTTTGTATAAAAAAATGGGATCCTGTTCCTTGTGCTTGTGCTGTGTAATTTGTGCTTGTGCTGTGTAATTTGCTTGTGCTGGTAAATTGCCAGTTTCTGCCCTCCCCCCTGTAAACTGACCACAGTATATTATGGCTGCTAAGCCCTGACACCGTGGTCAGTTTACTTGCCTCCATCATCCTGCAGCTCTGCTCTCCTCTGTGCTCCTGTGTCCTCCTCCCTCCTCCCCTCCCTGCTGGTCAGCTCCATCCACGCCACGATCCTCCCCTCTTGCTCTAAAAATAACAGTGAGGGTGATTTAGAACTGGTGCACACAATATCTGGTTCAGCTCTGCATATTAACCAATCAGCTTTTAGGTTTTATTGCCAAAGCTTAATTGAACAAGCTTAAGTTAGAAGCTGATTGGTTACTTTGCACAGCTGCACCAGTTTCTAAGTGCTCCAATTCTAGTAAATCCCCCCCGGCCCCCCCCCGCAGTCTTCCTATTATAGTTCCCTGTGTTATACAACAATAAACTCCCCAGTGGATGTCATTTATAAAAATATGTACTATAATACCTTATTTCTGAGCGCCACTCGACGCTCATGTGACTGCCTGCGGGGCTCCTCCTCTTCTCTCCTCGTCCCGGCTGACGTCAGCATGGGATACCCAGCACGCCTCCCCTCAGATCGGGAAAGGAGACTAGCGGACAGTCACATGAGTGCCGAGCAGTGCTCAGAAATAAGGTATTATACAGCATTTTTTAAATAAATGACATCCACTGGGGAGCTTAATGGTATATAACAGAGGGAACTATAATATGAAAAAAATTGGCTTAGACACTTTAATGACTGAAAAACATCCTGATATTGCTTAATTTTAGAGACTTTAAAATAGATATTACACATCCTTCCAAAAAACATCTGTGCATGCATTGCTTTCTATAATGGAAAAAAATAGATCATCTTTCTTTTCAAAAAAAATATTTTCCAATTAAGTTTTGATGTAAAATCTTGTTTAGAAATCTGGCTATAAATAGGAACCTGGGCTGTGACAACATTGGGATGGTTTGTTTTTGTGCTGAAGATTCTACATAATGCCGCATCTGATTTGTAATAAACTAGGCTTGTTGAGGCTTGCTTGCAGAAATTCAATACCTATATATTACAACAGCATAAAATTAGAAAAAAGTCAGATATTAATGAGCTATCACTTACTTAAAATTATAAGTTATTAGCATTTGTGTAAAAGGGTGATTTATGCCATAAGATGTTTATTACAATCCAATAAATAAGTAACTTTTTAACCACTTGCCGACTGTATACTGTATATATGAAGTGACAAGTTGGCTCTCCTGTGCAAGATCACATACCTAGTACGTGATCCTACACTTCTGGGTCTGGGGCATGCATGTGCGCCACCGGTGACTCACTGCTGCTGTGATTAGACACAGCGAAAGCTGATCTGCGGGTGCCGCGGACTCGATGTAAACAAGGAGGTTGCCATTCTGTCAGTAGGTAAGGCATTCATCCTGTGTTCCTGCAAAGCAGAAACATGGATCAATGTCTCCCCATAGTTCAAGCACCTTCCCCACAGTGAGAAAACACAGGCTAGGCACACAGTTAATCCTTTGATTGTCCCTGATGTTAACCTCTTCCCAGCCAGTGTCATTAGTACAGTGACAGTGCATATTTTTAGCACTGATCGCTGTGTTAGTGTCACTGGTCCCCAAAAAGTGTCAAAACTGTCAGTTAGTGTCCAATTTGTCCTGCTATCAGTCGCTGATCGCCACCATTACTAGTAAAAAATAAAAATTCCATAAATTTAGTTTGTAGACACTATAAATTTTGCGTAAACCAATCAATATACACTTATTGGGATTTTTTCACTAAAAATATGTAGCAGAATACATATTAGCCTACATTTATGAAGAAATTCGATTTTCTAAACATTTTTTATTGGATATGTTTTATAGCAGAAAGTCAAAAAGTCAAAAAAAAGGACATACATTTTATTTGGGTACAGCTTTGCCTGGCCGTGCAATTGTCAGTTAAAGTGGTTGTAAACTCAAATAAAAAAAAAAAAAACTGTAAGCATACTAGCTCATTATGAAATACTTACCTTAGATCGAAGCTGTTGCAGTGGTCCCGATACACCGCTGTGACCAGCGACATGTCTTCCGGAGTTATTTCTGTGATTGGCCAGAGGCGCGATAACATCACTCCCATGTGTGCACGTGGGAGCCGCCGGTCACGGCACCATCGAGCCGTTTCTTCAGTGCGCATGCGCCGATGACGTCCGCACAAGTGTATATGGTAAATATCTCCTAAACTGTGCAGGTTTAGGAGATGTTTACAGTAGCTACAGGTAAGCCTTATTATAGGTTTATCTGTAGATCCAAGTGATGTAATAGAGTTTACAACCACTTTAAAGTAATGCAGTGCCATATCACAAAGAATGGCCTGGTCATGAAGGGGGTAAATCTTTTGGAAATCAAGTAGTTAAAACTGCCATTATTGGACTTTATCTGCAATGTGTATGATTAAATGCAGCATGCTTTCATGTGCTATAATCTTGCATTTGATATGCTTCTGAGTTCCTTCGGAGCTGTTCTTGAGTTCTGATCTGCTTGGAGCCATTTGCGCTTTATTGACTTGTGTGAGGAAAAAAGCAGCTTTGTCAGAAATAACTGTCAGTGAATACAAGCTCTTCCTCATCTGACACCTGTGAAAAGTCCCTTTCCACATTAGGACTGTCCGAAAACGTGGTCAATCAGGAAAGGTCCACTGCATGCAGCAGTCTACTGCCAAAATGTTAAAAAATCTGTGAGAAGGAAGGGGCATGACTAACCCAGTCAAGCTTTATTATACTGCACAGGGAGCTAGCTGATAGACCAGTATGAGTGATATGACACCATCAATGTATTGCTGCCCCATTACTATTCAATAACAGATTGAAATGGTTCTTGACCAAGGCATTTAACTTAAACTCCAATAGAGTTGCAATTTTGAGATCAGTGTGTGATCACTGCACAGCGTATAGCCAGAATAGACTGCAGCCATTGATCTGTGTATTCTGGCAACACCGGTCCCACTGTTGGAATACAATGTCTCAGCAGGGGGAATTCCTCCGTCCACCTCACTTGTGTGGATGTAGGAATTTGTATGGTTTTTATTTTTTCATTTAGCTTGCTGAACAAAAAATAAATAAAAAAACAACAAATTTTCTGCCAACAAGCATGGGCGTCCGCAGGTAGGGACAAGGGGGGTCAAGTGCCGCCCCGGAATCAGGAATTGGATCTTAAATTTAGCACAGTTGCGTTGCTATTGGGGTGTGGGCAGCCCACACCTGGGTGCCACCTGCCAGTGGGGTGAAACCATCAAGGTGCTGTCAAGCCCCGCATCAGTGTAGTGTGACTTCAGGCTCTTTTCCCTGCTCAGTCCAGCAGAGAACTCGGCAGCGCTGTGACAGGAGAAAGGCAAGCTGAGGGCTATCAGAGGTTTTCCCCGCTCGCCCAGGACGGCAGCTCTCACCAGGTTCCCCACCCAGCTTCCTGCCCGCTCCGATCCTTCCCTATTGTTCATAACTTAGGGCCAGTCAAAGGAGACTAGGAGAGGAGAGCATCATGGGACATGTAGTCCCAAAGATTGGCGGCCCCATTTTCCACAGGGAGGAGGCTACAGCTCGATCAAGTGAGAAATTGAGAGACTGCAGCCGGGAAAAAAGCGGAGGGAGAGAGTGCTACAGGACAAAGAACGAGGAGTGTGCTGGGCGGAAGCCAGAGAGAGAGAGAGAGAGAGAGAGCCACGCTGCCTGTCTTTTGGTGGTATTTGATCACCTCTCTGACATGTCCCCTGTCAGAACAGGGAATGTCCTTGTTTACATAGGAAGTTCCCCGTTCTGCCTCTGCAACACGATTGCATCAAGTCCACCGGACCCGTGGGCACGCTCCCGTGGCTCGCAGCGTGAGCGCCCAAAATCCCACATGCACGGACCGACATATAGGTACGTCAGTTCGCGCAGGAGAGCCAACCTGCCACATTAAAATTACGGCAACTGGTCGGCAAGTGGTTAAAAAACAACCCCCGAGTATTTCTGCCGGTGGCTATCTTGAGTGAGGGCAGACAATTCATGTAGCATTTACTTCCTGCAATCCATCTGCCCTTAGCTCAGGCATGCAGGCAGGAGGCTGTGCTTAGCTAAGAAAAACCCCTCCTCCCCTCCTGAAGACTCCTGGGATGTATGACATAATTTGATATACTTTCCTATCTATTTACCAATGCTAGCAGCATGAAGACTAAAAAAAAGCAATGCTGATTGGGAGAGTGAAGTTCCGCTTTAATCACACAAGCAGATATGAGGGTTGATTTACTAAAACTGTAGAGTGCATATTCTGGTGTAGCTGTGCATGGTAGCCAATCAGCTTCTAACTTCAGCTTGTTCCATTAAAGGGTAACTCCACTTTCGTGGGGAAAAAAATAGCAAACATAAAAAAAAATAGCATATACGATTGAGACACAAGTCATATTGTAATTGAATGTTATTAAAAATGACTTTTACCACTCTAATTAGACTCACTTCTGCACATGGGCACAAACACACATGGATTTCTTCAGAATAACAAAAGGTAGAAATCTGCAACAAAGTTTGTTAAAACCCCTGCAGTGCACATAGATCACCCAGAGGGGAATGCTTTTTTCTCAACAAAGGTGGAGTTTGAAAAAATTGTTTTCTATGCAGAGCTGCACCAGATTTTGCACTCTCCAGTTTTAGTAAATCAACCCCACGCTGTTCTAATTAGAAAAAAAAAAATTCTACAAAAAGCAGTGATCCAATCCCATAACCAAGACATTCGATTTCAGCTATTGTTAGGCACAGAATTTACAGGATGCCATTGGTGTCATGGTGTCATATATGATATAGCAATTTAGCAATCTTGCAAAAACATATCACTAAAGATTGAAATGGAAAGATGAAATGCATTAATCTGCATAACAAAATAGCTTACATTTCAATTGTATGTATTAGATACAATTTTCCAATAACATTGAGTTTTTCTTTCAATGTCTTAGTATTGTTTCATGATGCTAGAAGGCAGTCCATCACAGTTTTTACAAATATAATGCTTATTACTTGCTGTGACTGCAGTGCAAACCTTATAGTTAGTAATGTGGGGACTGTAGCTGTTTCGTAGACTGATATATTTGACTTTCCATTTATAAGTAGGGCAGCTGGTTCCTTGCCATGGGAATAATAACATCAGGGTGGATATAGATAAAGGTTGTTATTTTAGCAGTGAAAGCAGGAGGTGCTACTATGGAATACTTGCCAAAGACTTGCAAATGGCCCCTTTCCCTCAATTAGGGCAACATCACAAAGCCACAGCCCTTCTATGAAACAAGAAAAATAAGCCATGTTAAACTAGTTTCCATGTGCATGCTAATGATATACACTTCTCTGGTAAATTCCCTAAACACTAACACACCTCTTCTCACCTTCTACCACCTGTTGGCACTAACTCCCCAGCAAAATGCCTTTTTTCTTACAACTGTTGCTCTATATGCCAAACTTAACCCAGTCAGTAGTACAGTACCAACTCATATCTATGACCCTGATGTGTGAATTTTCACTTTGAAAAATAAATTTTTACTTATTTTAGTGAGTAAGTTGACTGAAATAGAGTAAAAAGTAAGCTCATATCCTCTACCAACCTCCTACAGAAGTTATTAATATCATATTCTGCTTCAGACTCAAAGTAGTACTGTATTTAGGCTAGACATGTGCGGTTTGTTTTGTACGATTCGAAAATTCGTACGAATTTCTGAAAATTCGTACATTCGGAAGCATCCGAAATACAAATTTCTATGCTTCCAAATTGTATACGAAATATATGTTCACTGACAAATTTTGGGTCCAAATTCCATTACAACGGAAACGTGACTGGTGTTTTGTTGACCAATCAGAGGTTTTCTTCTGCTGCTGAGTGAGGGTTGGGAAAATTACCTTTTTTTAATATGGGAGTGGGAGACTGGCACAGGTAGTGGATGGGAGATTCAGAATCGGACATAATAAGAGTGTTCGTTAATATCGTTTTATTATTGTCATAATAATTACGATTATTTGGTATGATGAAGTTAAAAACCCAGGAAGTCAGCACAGCACAGGGATGGTGGGAGCCCCTAATAATGAGCACAGCACAGGGATGGTGGGAGCCCCTCATAATGAGCACAGTACAGGGATGATGGGAGCCCCTCATAATGAGCACAGTACAGGGATGGTGGGAGTCCCTCATAATGAGCACAGTACAGGGATGGTGGGAGCCCCTCATAATTAGCACAGCACAGGGATGGTGGGAGCCCCTCATAATGAGCATAGCGGGGGTACAACCTCAGAGTCAGGAGGAAGTCAGCACAGCACAGGGATGGTGGGAGCCCCTCATAATGAGCATAATGACTCGACGACTACCATATTGAGAAAGGTATTTTTTGCTTTTTAAATTCATCAACGAACGTTGGTAATTGTTACGAAAAGTTAACGAACCTAATGAAAATGCGTATTTCGTATGAATACGAATTAACGGCTAATATGAAATGGAACAAAACAAAACAAATTTATTGATAGCGCACATGTCTAATTTAGGCCAGACACAAGAGACAAGTGAACACCGCTGTAGGCAATTAACCCATAGTAATACCCATCCTGCTGATGAAGAACAGATGCTGGCTCTGAACATGATGAGGAATTGAAGGAAAAGCTGGACGGCCGCATTCTGTTATAACTTCTTTATTGAAGACGGCAAAATCTATATGGTTACAAGGACATCAGGGGCACAGGGACAAAAACTGACACGTTTCACACCACTATGGCGTGCTTGATTAAGCACGCAATAGTGGTGTTAAACGCATCCATTTTTTTATTCTTTTTTGAATTCTGTTTAAGTGGGAGATGATAATATAAGTCCCCTTTTTTGCTTCATGTATACAGCAGAAAATAGCAAGTCTTTATATTTCAATATCCTCTGCAACTTACTGCTACTCACTTTATTAAAATATCGTAAGTAAACCCAATCACTAAAATCTCATATATACTTTAACCTCCCTAGCGGTAATCCCGAGTGTGGCTCGGGGTGAATTTTCAGTACCAAAAGCGGTAACCCTGAGCCACACTCAGGATCGCATTGCAGGATCCAGGCAAAGTTACTTACCTTGTCCCCAGGGTCCTACAATGTCTCCCCGTTATGTGTACGGGCTGTGTATCAGCTTCATTCATCACAGTGCCAGGCTCCGTTCCCTGCGAACGTTGCAATGCACGGGGACAGAACACGGCGCCAAATTCAAAAAGTGAAAAACACATAATACACACAGTACATTGTAATTTTACAGATTATATTACTGTATCACATGATTTCACATCCCTTTTGTCCTAAATACTTTGTTCAGTGCCCTGCATGTAGTTTTATATTATAAATACTGTTCTTTCTGCCGGGAAGCTTGAGATTGTCCATAGCAACCAAAAAGTGTCCCTTTACATCAAAAACAGTTTTAGACCAGCTAAAAGACAGTGATAATAAATTATGCCGCGTACACACGATCAAACAAGTGGGTGGAAAAGTCCGGCAAACTGAAGTCCGCCAGACAATCCCCCCGTGTGTAGCCTCCGGCATACTTTTTTGACCCGAAAGTACGGCGGACTTAGAAAGTAGTTTTGCACTCCAATCTTCCCGCCGGACTCGCATTTCGGCGGAAAATCCGGCCGTGTGTGTGCCAGTCCGCCGTACTTTTGAAGTGAACGGACTTTTCCCGCCCGGAGAAAAGTCCGCTCATTTCGAGCGGGTCTCCAGGTAGGCGGGGCCCGCGAAGGAGACGTCGCTGGCCCCGCCACCTGGTATGGACTTAAAGGGGAACCCCAACACCGAGTCCACAACAGACCCTTGTCCGAGCACGCTACCCTCATGCCCTCAACATGGGGGGTGCCTTGGGGAAGGGGGGGGTCGCGCGGCCCCCCCACCCCAAAGCACCTTGTCCCCATGTTGATGAGGACAAAGGCCTCTTCCCGACAACCCTGGCCGTTGGTTGTCGGGGTCTGCGGGCGAGGGGCTTATCGGGTCTTCCGTCTTCGGGGGTCTTCAGGGGTCTTCTAGCCGGACTCCTCCGCTATCTTCTTGTAGCTCTTTTGGTAGCGGAGGAGCCCGGCATTCTTCTTCGTCGCCACGGCCTCTTCTGACTTCCGGGGTCTTGTCCCCCTCTTCTGTTCTTTTTCCGGGCCACCGCCCCTTCTTATAGCTCTTTTACAGGTGGTGGCCCGGTCTTCTGTCGCCGCCGCCGCCTTCCATTCTTCTTCTTCTTCTACTTCTTCTCCTGGAGATGTTGACTCGAAGCTCTCTCCGGCCGCAATGCCAGGGACGTGCTGCGCGGTGACTTATATAGGGACAAGGGGCGGGGTCATCGGTTGATGTTACATGGGTTGATGTCACATGGGTTGATGTCACATGGCGACAGTCCCAGCATCCTCCGGGACTGTAACATCGTAAGGGGGCGGGGTCACCATGTGACATCAACCCATGTGACATCAACCGATGACCCCGCCCCTTGTCCCTATATAAGTCGCCGTGCAGCGCGTCCCTGGCATTGCGGCCGGAGAGAGCTTCGAGTCAACATCTCCAGGAGAAGAAGGAGAAGAAGAAGAAGAACGGAAGGCGGCGGCGACAGAAGAACTGAAGAGGGGGACAAGACCCCCGAAGTCGGAAGAGGCCGCTGCGACGAAGAAGAATGCCGGGCTCCTCCACTAGCAAAAGAGCTACAAGAAGATAGCGGAGGAGTTCGGCGAGAAGACCCCCGAAGACGGAAGACCCCCGGAGCTGTGCAATAAATTATTTTATCTTGTGTGTTGTGTTTTTTTTTGTACTTTATTTTACAGGTGAATGGGTAGGGGTACATTGTACCCCATACTTATTCACATAGGGTGGGGGGGCAGTATCCGGGGGCCCCCTTATTAAAGGGGACTCCTGGATTCCGATAAGCCCCTCGCCTGCAGACCCCGACAACCAACGGCCAGGGTTGTCGGGAAGAGGCCCTTGTCCTCATCAACATGGGGACAAGGTGCTTTGGGGTGGGGGTCCGCGCGGCCCCCTTCCCCAAGGCACCCCCATGTTGAGGGCACGCGGCCTGGTACGGCTCAGGAGGGGGGGTGCTCGCTCGCCCCTCCTTTCCTGGCTGGCCGGGTAGCGTGCTCGGACAAGGGTCTGTTGTGGACTTAGGGGGGACCCCCACGCCGATTTTTTTTTGGCGTTGGGGTTCCCCTTTAAGTTCATACCAGGTGACGGGGCCAGTGGCGTCTCCTTCGCGGGCCCTGCCTACCTGGAGACGCGCTCGAAATGAGCGGACTTTCCTCCGCGTGTGTGGGCGAGTCCGTTCATTTCAAAAGTAGGGCGGATAGTACGGCGGAATTAGTCGCCGTATTAATCAGCTGAAAAAGTGCCGTGTGTGGGCAAGTAGCCCGTTCGGAAAGTCCGACGGACAGTCTGGCGGGAAGTCCGCCAGTCTAAGTCCGTCGGATAGTCGGCTACGTGTGTACGCGCCATTAGAATCACTTGCAGAATTGAGCAATAGTGATTTTTGGGGAGATCCGTAATCAAATACTGAAAGTAATGACAGTGACAATTCTGCAACTTCGCAAATTTCAGTGTTTTTGATTTGATTACATTATTGAATATTTTTTATTATTATTATATTTGTTATAATTATTTATAGTTATTTACTATGTTATAATTTATGATTTCATGTTTCAAACTTGACAGATTTAAGTGTGTTATCCCTAAGAATTACAGGCCTACAATATGCAAAACAATGTACCGCTTTGAGCATAAAAAATCTGACATAATCATACTGCCAGGGAGGCTAACATGTTAATGTTATTAACATGGCAATGATTTTAAAATATTCTAAATCTGCAGATTTTTTCTAAATATAAAAAAAAAATAAAAAAAATTGTTCCTGCCATGAAGGCCCTTGTGCAGGTTACTTACTGATATAAGCTGACAACCTTATAGCTTTGGTCCCTGTCTCCCGATTGTGCACCCTGTCATACAGGCATCCTTATACTATATAGTGGAAATATATATTGTGCCTTATGTGAAGAGCTAAAATGTAATGGATCAAGGCAATAGTCTTGAATATTAATCACTTTTAATAATTTTACATTATAGTGATATTTTCAGAGCTCAGAAGTTTGTGCCTCATTTTGGAAAAATGCTGGAAAATATCTTCTTGCCAGTGTTTGAAGCCACTATTAACCCCAGCGCACACAAAGAACTGAGTGTGTTCCTCAAATACGTAAGTGTGGTACTTCAACATGTAAATGTGTAACGTCAGCAAACCTCCACAACTTAATTCTCCTTCTGTCCTTTTCAAATACTGCAGCCAAGATAATGGTTTACTTGACTACATGCATCATTGTGCCTGCCACATGCTCATCTAATACATTGTAACAGAAAAATTGTTCTCAATAAATCTTCTGTGCTAGGATTTTAAAGAAGCCTTTATAGAAGCATTAAGGTTGATTTACTAAAACTGAAGAGTGCAAAATCTGGTGTAGCTGTGCATGGTAGCCAATCAGCTTATTTCTTCAGCTTGTTAAGTTACACTTTGGCAAAAAAAAGAAAACCTGGAAACTGATTGGTTTCTGTGCAAAGCTGTACATGGTTTTGCACTCTCCAGTTTTAGCAAATCAACCCCAGAGCGTATTTGTATTCAGAGCCAGATTTCTGCATAGCCAACATAGGTACTAGTAACCTATAGTAACTAAGTAGAAAACATAAATTGCTGAAACCCACTATATAGTGGAAATTTATATTGCGCCTTATGTGAAGAGCTAAAATTTATTAAATGTTACAGGATACGAAATATCACTGTTAGGTGCTGTGTGTTATAAAAAAAAGGCATTTGTAGGGCTTATTTTAATCATTCAAAATTAAAGCCTTACCCAACATTTTTAGAGTGGGGAAGGGTTAGATCCCTCATCAAGTGTCTAATATGGTCTATGCCCTCATTGGGAAACGAACCATTTATATCTTAACCTAGTTGCGGGTGTATATAGGTAGTCTAAGTAAGTAGTGAGTAGTAGTAGTAGTAAGTCTATAAAAGTAAATGTCCCTGACAGGGGCATAGGCTGCAATACAATCTTGACAGAAGTTCAAACCTTTTCCTCTTTACCCAACATACCAAAACAAGGTTTGGTTAAGGTTGGGTGTTTGCTCTAACTAAAACATTTTAAGCTCTATATATCATATAAAGTATAGTTTAAAAATGGCGTAATTTACAAGTGGTAGAAAACATATTGATTGTTTGGAACTCTGGCTTTCATCTGACAGATTACTGGCTTTGATAGTGTGGATGATGAGTCTAAACACAGCGGTCACATGTTTTCAACAAAGAGTCCAGCACCCCAGGAATGGACCATTGAGAAGAACCCATCATACACATATTATATCTACTATATGTATGCCAACATCAGAGTGCTGAACAACCTTAGGCGGTAAGTTATAGATTTCTGTAAATGTTCTAGATTATCCAGATCTTAAAGGTTAGGGATCTACAAACTTTCTAAAACAAAGGGCCAGTTTACTGCCCTTTAGACTTTGAGGGGGCCGGACTGTGACCAGTATAAGTAGAAAATACCCTGGCATCAGTGGGAGAAAACAATGCCCCATCATTGGCATTGGTGGGAGAAATATTGCCCCATTGTTGGTATCAGGGGAAGGAATAGTGCCCCATCATTGGTGTCAGTGGAAGGAATAGTGCTCCATCATTGGTGTTAGTGGGAGGAATAGTGCACCATCATTGGTGTTAGTGGGAGGAATAGTGCCCCATCATTGGTGTCAGTGGACGGAATAGTGCTCCATCATTGGTGTTAGTGGGAGGAATAGTGCTCCATCATTGGTGTTAGTGGGAGGAATAGTGCCCCATCATTGGTGTCAGTGGACGGAATAGTGCTCCATCATTGGTGTTAGTGGGAGGAATAGTGCTCCAAGGGCTAGATTAAAGCAAGCAAAGGGCCGATGTTTGCAGACCACTGGTATAGATAAAATAACAGTCTTCATTTCTAATATTATAACTTTATATAGTTAATATCAAACTGCAGGTTATGCCTAGGATTCTGGGCAGGACAAAATATATATTGTCAGAACCACAGATGTAGTTGCAATAATCTAATAAATTAAGGAAATTATAACAAACATGGTTTGCACCAAAAGTCTATAAATCATTTTGCAGTTTTTATATAAATGTTCAATGTTACCTCATTTCATAGTTTAAGTGAACAAGCATACTTTTATGGTTTAAAGCCATAAAGGCCAAAAATAATTAAAATGATTCTCATGTGTCTTTATGTCATTATACATAGGATCAGGATCAATTTTGACCTAAAGTGAAGGATCCTTAAAGGGAAACTGAGAATAGTGGTTCTGGGTCAATTTTATTATCTTTTTATTTAATCATTCATTTTTTTTACTGTTGTTTTATCTCTGTTTTTATTGTTTATAGACTATGGTGGATTGCAGGTTTCTACTTTGTATCACAGTTCACTGAACCTGATTTTCAATCTGCATGACATTTACACAAAACTGTTCAAACTGGCCCCATATTTATGGCAGACTTTCCTCTAGAAAAATGCTGAGTAAGTTGCTGCTGCAAGGTCAATTTTACATAGCAGTCAGATCACATCAAGTTTGGCAAATTAAAATTTGACATTTATGGAAATCATAACGTGATATCAAGCATTACATCCAGGCTTTTGATGGGTAAAGCCAATCTTTTAGATATGCTGCAGAGTGGTTTTTTTATGAATAAGAAGCTCTATGTGGACCGCCATTGTATTACTTCTATTCAGAGATCTATCATTTTAAGATTATCTACTCTAATTCTAGCCAATTTACGGTGGTACTTATCGTGGTTTGGTCGGCTTATATATTTAAATATAGCATGTTCACAAGTGATAGTTGGATCCTACAATTAAATAGGGTTGTAAATGTTTTTTTGTTTTGTTTTGTTTTTTAATTTGATCGCAATAAATATTGTTAGGTATGTCACATATTTTCTTTTGACCTTTTGGGTTTGATACATTACTTGTTGTTATTGTGTCCGTTGAATGCAGGAAAAAGGGCTCTTCTCAACATTATGATTTATGTAAAATAACCCAGCGACTCCAGGATTAATAGGTATATTTTGGCTTTAGAGAGTCTTTTTTGTTGTTTTGTTGTATATGAAATCTTTTACAAATAAACATTTACCTGACACAGGATTCACAAAGCACTGTGGGTTTCCTAAAGAGAGTGCACAGTAGAATCTGTTTGCTTTTAGACTTTGTATGTATAAATGTGTTTCATACAGTATTTCATATTTACCTGACTAAAAAAATATATTTTCATGTATTTTTTGTGCTAACCATAATAAGTAAATATATGTACAAAACTACTGTAATTATCTTCAAAGGAATGTAATGGTGGTCTCAAGCTGCTCTCAGAGTACAGAGGTTTGCCAGATATGCAAGTATCACAACTGTCAAAATATATTTTCTCATGAAAAATATATAAGCATACAGCTTGCTCAAGTGTACATGCTGTAGCTATAGAGGAAGTTGGGTATGGACCATAAGGACATGCACAGCATTGTCATATCTTGTAAGTAAAAAAATAGCAAGCAGCCAGAATTTTTTTTAACAGGGCAGATTGATTCTTCTTAAATTAGTCAGACAGCTTGCATAAGCGAAAGTTTGCTCACAGATATAGTGCAATTTCCTGATTGGTCTGAAACCAGCCAGATTAGATATAGTGATATAGCCGTGATCCGTTTATGTAACAAAAAGCATCTCTTTTTAGTAACTCACATTGCATTGTTATTTTAAAGAAATACACATAAAAGTACTACGGGAGATTCATGTTCAAAATTACAGTATGTTCATGATAATTTAATTTTAGTTCTAGTTTTATGGAGAACATGCATCTTAACATAAACGTAAACATTGTACTATTAATTCCTAGTATTTTAAAACCATGCAAATTTCATGTGGCCATTGGTTGTAATCTAGATGGTAGGTTAAGTGCTGGGATAGGAGGGGTTTAATCTATACTCAATGGAAGGTACCGTTTTGGCCCATGATCCAAAGGGCTAAATAGGGATCAGTTTGAAGACAGCGCACAGATACTGTTTGTATAGGCACCAGATAGCACTGTTGTAATCCAAAGCATTTTTTTTGGCTGTTTTCAGTTCAAGATCACTGTAACTTTGCACCTAAGAGGTAGGTAAATAACCGTTATAAAAAGATTCCGAATATTTACGTTATTCTTTAGGGGTACATAATAACTTTAAAAACAATATACAGTATATAAACAAATACTATAAAAAGATATTTGTAATTATGAATTGAAAAAATATTCTTAAAGTAATACTAAACACACACTGTTTAATTTCCATTGTCCCTTCTATTTCTGAATGTGGATGATGGCACTGTAATTATTTTAATAAAATTAGAAAGTACCATTTTCCTAATCCATATACAACTGTCACATGAGGAGACTATAGTCCTCCGCTGCTGGTCACATGTTCAAAAAACAAAACAAAAAAAAAACAGCCTTTGGAATACAGATTAAAAATAAATAAATAATATCAATAAACTGTTTTAAATTGGCATACAAATATATATTTGAAATCAAATCTTTATTATTTTGTGGAAATAACATGATGTGGGCAGGTTTCTGCCAGTCACAGGCTGTGCCACGCCCCTCCAGCCTATGCCTTACAATAAGAGGGAGGTGAAGCCGCCATTAATCTACATGAAATGTCATACCCCCACTGTGTGTAGCTAGTTAGTGAGCATGGAGAAGGAGGGAGGGAGTGGGCTGGCATTTACCACTGTGTATACACCCACATGTTTGACTCTATAGTCACATGGGCTGCTCAGATGTGATAGGAAAGAGGAAATGCTCAGCATAGAAACTCGCGGAAAACTGAACATGTGCAGAGTTACCACCACAGCTGCAAAATCCCTAGCTGAATTGGGGACATTCACAGAAGATGGAGCTAGAGAGCAGCAGGATCAACCAGGTTTTTTGCAGAATACAGAAAATTAATCTTATAGTGACTGAATGAGTATGAACAGCATGTAATACAACATTTATTGATTTTTTTATGATGTGGGTTTAGTGACCAAAAGTGGAACTTCCGCTTTAAGTACTCCTCGCCCCCGACATGCCACAATTGGCATGTCATTGTTTTGGGGGGCTGAGTACCTCGTTTCCCAGAACATTGCCTGGCCATTGACAGAGCGCAGTGCGGCTCGCGCATGTGCAATGCGCGTCCGGCTGTGAAGCTACAAACTGTCACAGCCGGGTACCCACACTCACAATGTCGGCGCCGCGAAGAGGAGGGGGAGAGAATGGAGGCTTCGGGAGGCCAAATCGCTGGACTGTGGGACAGGTGAGTGTCTGTTTATTAAAAGTCAGCAGTTATATTTTTTGTAGCAGCTGACTTTTAATAAACTCAAAAACCAATGGAACTCTGCTTTAAATGATTGTTTAATCCCTTTGCTGCCAGATCCGTACGTCCTACGGACCTGACAGCGGGGGGTTTCACACACAATCTGGTGGCTGCAGCCACTGGGATTGTGTGTAAAACTGACAGGCAGACGCCCAATTGCTAGCACACACCCCTGGTACCGACATCCCCCCCACCATGCCCCGTTTTCTGGGCTCCGCTTTGCCCATCTGCGGCCCCGGAACCGATATGGTGGGTGCCAGCAGGAGGAGGGAAGGGAGAAGAACTCTCTTCTCTTGCTTGCTGTGACCAGGAAAGCGACGTCTATGACATATACACTCCTACGAACGTAAACGTATGGATCTGGGGAGCCTACTCGTGAAACTGTTGATTGCGATACTCATGGTTCATATCGCCACACAAGTTGGAGTGAGAGCAATAATTCTAGCACCAGACCTCCTCAATAACACTACACTGATGACCTATTGGGGGCTTTTGAAATTTTGCCTATAGAAAATATAGGGTACTGAAGTTTGTCGCCATTTCTCTGGCCCACACAAATTTAAGATTTGACATGTTTGGTATCTATTTACTCGGTGCAACCTCATCTTTTATATTTTATTAAAAATGTGGGTCATTTATTGCTAGAATTTTGCGGTGATATGGTGCGACATAAAAAATTCTAACTACTGTTATTTTATTCTCTAGGGTGTCTGCTTTCAGAAAATATATAATGTTTGGGGGTTTTATGTATTCTTCATGCCTAAAATTATGTTTTAAACATGTGTGCAAAAAACGCAAAAACGGCTCTGCTAACCCCCCCCCACACACACACACACACACTTTTACATTCTAGTTTGTATCTGTTAAATGTATTAGCGAAAGTGCTTCATTTATGTATTTACCTGTTAATTATACTCCGATACATGGCTGAGACATCCAAAAACAGACCAGGCTAGCCTTCCTCACACCACTAATCTTGGCCGAAGAATAATGAGGACCCTGTAAAATAAAGGTTTCAAAGGAGCAGGGAACTGTGGGGAGGTGGTTTTCCTGGATTCTCTGCTTACATCATTCCCTTTAAATTAATATTAGATATAAAAGTCTAATATAGTCAATTACATATTGGGAATTTTGATTCGGCCCTGCCTTGCATAGTATGCACGTGTCTTCTAGGGACCACCACCCTAGTGTTGGTCTTAAGTGCCTACCAAGGTAAATCCAACATTTACTATTACTTAATCCAAGAAGAGGACCTCTTCTATGTTTGTCAACCCCCACCACCTTCATTGGAGCACCAGAGATAAACCCAAATAAATCACAGGGAGAACACACGAACTTCAAGGATGTGATGTCCTTGGTGGGAACTGAAACCAAGACTAGAGCTGTAAGGCAAGCTCATAATCACTATTATCTCGGTGCTTGAACAAAGCTAACTATTATTTGGTAGTTTTGCATTTTTTGGTAACTATTGGACTGGCTTTGCTGTAAAATACAAAAATAAAAGCAAGTTTAATCTGGTTATTTATAACACCGAAATTGCAATATGATTCCTCCTAATATATGCAACCCATATTATTTACTATTATAGTTTTAGTCCTACCCATCTTCACTATGTTAAAAAAAAAAAAAAAACTTAATGAATGAATGTGAGCTTATGCCTGCCAAAATTCGGCTTCATATTCTACATCCACCCCATGGGAAAATTATTATTTTGCAATAATAGCTGGATTACTTTGCTTGCCATAGTTATCAATGACATATCTTTTAACTAGATGTCAATAGTGCAAATCTCTTTAATCGCATACAATATACCTGTAAATCAAGTACTTTTTCTCTTGTAAACTAATAATTACCTTGATATGTACCAATCACAGAGATTGTGTATTATGTTTTTTGTCTAGATTACAATAGACTTGTAAATTCAGAGATTACAATAAATGTGGTGCTAAATTTACAAGCTAATACTGGGCATTCAATTTAAGAAGATATATTGGTTATGTGAATGCTCACTGTTATGTGGTAGCTGTTGTTTACTAGGTTTACATTGGAGAAAAGAAGTTAGAATCTTGGTTTGACACCTTGTTGTTTGAGTCAGTAAAACTTTAAAGTGTTTCTAAACCCCAAAACAAAACTTAATATATTGCACTTTACCGTTTCTAAGATGTGTCAACTACTTTAGTTTTCTGTTTGGTGTTTTTCCTCTTATTTTCTATGTAGAGAACCTGCCAGTGACACACTTTTTGTCCTAAGGTGACAATGCTCACTCCCCCTACTCACCCTACTGTACTAGGACAACAGTAACAGGATAGAACTATTGAAATCTCTCCCTCCCTACCATCTTTATAACATAGACATTGTCCATTCTCACACAGAGCGTGGCTCGGCCTCATACCCTGCTCTCTACTCATTGGCTGAAAATTATGCAAAACTTTGCAGAATGGTATAGGAAGCTTCTGGCAAACCTTTATGATGAGCTGATGGTTTCAAAACACAACCTGAGCTTCTTCCTTTAACCGGTCACTTTAACCCCTTCCTGCCCAGGCCAATTTTCGCACTTTGAATGACAATTGCTCCGTCATTCAACACTGTACCCATATGAAATTTTTGCCTTTTTTTTTCACAAAAATAGAGCTTTCTTTTGGTTGTATTTAATCACCGCTGTTTTGCTGAAAAAATACCAAAAATTCTGAAAAAAACAAGTTATATTCGTCATAAATTTAGGCTAAAATGTATTCTGCCACATTTCTTTAGTGAAAATACCCCAAATCAGTGTATATTGTTCAGTTTGTAGGAAAGTTATATAGACTACAAACTGTGATATATACAGTATCTCACAAAAGTGAGTACACCCCTCACATTTTTTGTAAATATTTTATTCTATCTTTTTATGTGACAACACTGAAGAAATGCCACTTTGCTACAATGTAAAGTAGTGATTGTACAGCTTGTATAACAGTGTAAATTTGCTGTCCCCTCAAAATAACTCAACACACAGCCAATAATGTCTAAACCGCTGGCAACAAAAGTGAGTACACCCCTAAGTGAAAATGTCCAAATTGGGCCCAAAGTTTCAATATTTTGTGTGGCCACTATTATTATTCCAGCACTGCCTTTTCCCCCTTTGGGCATGGAGTTCACCAAAGCTTCACAGGTTGCCACTGGAGTCCCCTTCCACTCCTCCATGATGACATCACAGAGCCGGTGGATGATAGAGACCTTGCACTCTGCCACCTTCCATTTGAGGATGCCCCACAGATGCTCAATAGGGTTTAGGTCTGGAGACATGCTTGGCCAATCCATCACCTTTACCCTCAGCTTCTTTAGCAAGGCAATGGTCATCTTAGAGGTGTATTTGGGGTGGTTATCATGTTGGAATACTGCCCTGCGGCCCAGTCTCTACATGGAATGGATCATGCTCTGTTTCATTATGTCACAGAATGTGTTGGCATTCATGGTTCCCTCAATGAACTGTAGTTCCCCAATGCTGACAGCACTCATGCAGCCCCAGACCATGAAATTCCCACCACCATGCTTGACTGTAGGCAATAGACATGTGCGATTAATTTCGTACGAACCAAAAATTTGTACGAATTTCCATAAATTCGTACATTCGTGAGGATCCGAAATACGAATTGCTATGATACAAGAATTTTGAACAGTATCTACATTATTTTCATGGTGTATGGATATTCCCTTATCTGTAGACTGATGTTTGTGTTGATACAAACTGGGCAAACTGAAAGATTACCTGTGATTTTTTTTAAAAACTGTTATATACACAATAATGCAGAGATCCCCCAACCTGCATTGGATAGTAGATGTGTATGTTGAGCAAAACTATAGAAGAATTTGATCTATCTTTGTCAAAAAATTTGATTTCTGCATTGAATGCACAGCAAAAGAATCTGAAAGACTAATGTTATCCAGTCTTAAAGGTGTTGCCCCTTTAAAATATTTAAAATAGGTTGCTAGGTTGGTTAGGTAAATTTAGTTATTTTTGCTCCTCTATACTGTAATCAGTGGAGCAGAGTGCGATTGCTCTCGTCTACTCTGAGTTTCCCTGGTTGTGGGTTTAAGTTAAATAAGGGGTATTTCAGCTAGGATCCACTCTGGAGAGTACACTAAGGGAATGTCTGCCTGACACTGGAAGGAGACCAAATTCCCAAGGACTTGTGAATACAGACTTGAGTACAGGATCAGGGTAACTATTGCTGCTGCTAACCCCCATTAATACTAACACACAGGCTTACCACTTTAGGTGGCAATCGTTCTGCTACACCTCCCCTGCACATAGAGAGGGTGTTGGCTCAGCGTTCAATGGACATGCAAAAGGAAAAATTTGGATAGCCGCACCACAACGCAAATCACATTTATTGTTGTAAAAAACTGTCCATTCAGCAAACAGAGGTAAAAAAGAATTAGCTGTAGCTAATACTTTTCACCCCCTTACTGGTGCTTATTCAGACCTGCCAATAATAAGGCTCGTCTGGCCTGGGACATTACTTATGGTGTCCCAGTCCTGTTCATTCCCTGAGCTATTGTTTATGGGACTGTTTTAAGAAGTAGCTGCAGTAAGAAGTGTCCTCTTATCATTGTGGTTCAGTACTCTGTAGTATCCCACTGCTCCTTGTGCCCTATGCAATCTGTCAAGCAATAAGTTTTAAAATGGTGACCCCTAGACTATTTATTGAGCCAGAAGAGTGGATGTTTCTGAGTGCCTGGCTGCTGTTGAACATACTGGGGAGCAAAGCCCAGGACAAATAATTGGCTCCTGTGGGGGTAGCGCCACAATTGGAAAAAAAACTCTTTTCAAAGCGTTATATTTTTTATAAACAACTTAAAAATGTCAATGGCTTTAAAATGCAAGCATTGTCATCATTTTGTTGGTATTTAATGAATTTGTACTTACGAAATCATCACTTTTTTTTTATAGGGAGAGAGGATTGAACACTTTCCTTTTCCGTCCTCACTGTGGAGAGGCTGGGGCTATCACTCACTTACTGGCAGCATTCATGACAGCAGACAACATCTCTCATGGCTTAAACCTTAAGAAGGTACATTTGTTTGTTAATTGTTAAAGAGGAGGTAAACTCTCTCTTTTTTTTCTTCTTTTTTTTTCTTCCCTGCAAAGTAAAGGCATAATGTGCTAGTATGCATCGCATACTAGCACCTTATGTGACACGTACCTACAAACGAAGCCCAGGTCTTCCCTGCTGGAGGCCGCATCCATCTTCGCCCATCTTTCTTCCGGGGCTTCAGACTTCGGCTCTGTGACTGGCCGTAGCTGCATGACATCACTCCCATGCATGTGTGCGGAAGCCACTGGTCAATGCATTCACTTCCGAAGAAACGGAACAGGTGGCCGTTTCTTCAGAGCTTGTGCGCTGATTACATCATCGGTGCAGTATAAGTAAATATCTCCTAAATGGCGCATGTTTCGTCGATATTTACTGTATCTATAGGTAAGCCTTATTCTACTGTTTAAATTACAAATTCAGGCACTATATTCCTTTTTGTAAACAGAAGACCATGGATTCCTTCCATGCATACTAGACCCTTATCCCAGATGAGGGTGTGGCATAAGGGTTAATGGGATCCCGCACACACGCATACAAAAAAATAGTGTGGGTTTCCTCCTAAAATTAAGAATCAGACCCTTATCCTTAATGAGGGTCTGGTATGGATGTGAAGGGGAATCTACACAAAAAAAGAAAAAAAAATCCTTGGTGTAATATTTTGGCCAGTGTTCAGTGGAATACGTGAACAGTCAAGGTTAAGTCTGAACTTGTGTTTGGACAAAATTTGGAGTGCCTCTTGCTTTTAAGACACTTTACTATGGGATGCACACATATTTTTGCCCTAGTTACTACTGAGCTGTCCCTAGTCCCCACTAATGTATGTATGAATGACACGGTCTCACTACACTACAGTGAAACTATCTGAGCTGTCCCTACTCTAGCTGCACACTATGGAAAGCTGAATGATGGTCCTGCTCACTACACTCACACTATCCCTAGACTGACACTAAACTAATATTCTACACTGACAATTGAAGCAAAATATCACAGTATAGCACACTAACTAACTGATAGCACTGAACAGAGCCCTGTTCTATCTTTCTCCACGCTGAAATCAGACTGAAAATGGCTACAATTGAAAGAATACTTTTATACTGTGGGGTGGGAATGAGCCATGATTGGATAAAGTCATGATGACAGTGTCCAATCATGACTCTGACAGTTTTGTGCCCTGATTGGCTGATGCTTTCACTGCTTTAGCCAATCAGGGCTTGCAATGCACTGTTCAGTACCGCAATGCATTGTGGTCAGATTAGGTGGGGGCGAACAAACAGTCAAACTACCCGTTTGTTCAGCTGTTCGTCGAACATCCGAACAGCTAAAGTTCGGCCCAAACATATGCTTGGGCCAAACTGTTCCTCCATCCCTAATCAGCAGTTACCTCCCAAAACTAGCTGTCTGCACTGTAGCCATCATTCGGTTAGCAAATGGTTTATTTGCAGGGATTTCCATTTTGGCAGGAAGTGAAGGGAAATCTTCCTTTAATGGGACACAGATGGCAACATATAAACTGACAGCGGTTGTGAACCTCCCTCAGCTGTCATTGTGCACCTGCTGGGATCCAATGTGTTTCTGTGCCTTTTAAGCCAGGCACACACTTTGTTCTTTTTGTTCAGCCCCGTGGGTTGAACGAAAAAAAAAACTGTCAGCATCAGTGGTATGTACCAACCATGCAAGGTTAATCCAGTGATCTCCCCAGCTGAGCTGTTGTGTTCTGACAGGGGGACACCCCCCCCCATCAGTGCTCTCTGCTCTCTCTGAGGGCGCTGTTTGGAAGTCGGTCGGATACTGGTTTTCCAGCATGCACGTCTGACGGAAGCCAGAAGAATGTCCAGCTTCTGTCGGACAGACTGACATACACGGGCAGAATGTCGGCCGTTTTTTCCCGACAGTATGCCCATGTGCACGGGGCATTAGGAGGCGTGGGCTCCCTCCATGCAAATCTGCCTTTAGTTTATATAGTGCTATATGTGCTCCTATTTGGAGACTCTCAAAGAGACTTAGGACCACAGTATACAGAGGAGCTATGGCAAAGCACTGTGGCTTTCACATATATTTGCAAATGCGTGCAACTAAACAATTTGGCTAGCTGGTAATTGTGCGGGGTCATTTTCTGTTGTTTAAGCATAAATGTATTACTTCAACAGGTATCGAAAAGAAAATTGTGGTTACTGTGAATGTGATTGGTATTCTTTAGGCTTTATATATTTTCTATTTCTTTTCATGGTGTGTTGTTTTTGTTGTATATCTGAAAATGCCTTAATTTTTTCAGAGCCCTGTACTGCAATACCTATACTTTTTGACCAAAATCCCCATTGCTATGTCACCACTGAGCAACAACAGTCTATTTCTGGAGTATGCCAAGAACCCCTTGCTGGACTTTCATGAAAAAGGCTTGGTGGTCTCATTGTCTACAGATGACCCTATGCAATTCCACTATACCAAGGTAAAATCAAGTTACAGTGTTTTTGTTCTATTTCTTTTTAGTGTTTACTATTTTTTTTTAAATGGAAGGACCATCAAAAAACCTGTAACTTTATAAGGGTTTATGAATACATTCCTAATATGTCACAACATACAGCTACAGTATAATTTTTCAAAAAAAGGAGACTTCAGTATTGATCATTAAAAATCAGTCCTTCAGCTCCATGTCAGGGTCTTTTCCTAGGATGAGAAGGTGCCATCTGTCTGCTGCAGGTAACTGGAAGCATTTTGTTATTCTGTATCGGTGCAGAACCAAAATTATTCATCAGGTACAAAAAATGATGACCATATAGAAGATTAAAGTGGACGTTTAGCAACACCTTGTGCTGAATCTACTGTCAGCCAAATTCAAAATTGAATCTATCTAATCTTGTAAAAAAAAAAAAAATGGTATACATACCGATCTGTTGCCAGCCGATGCTGTGTGCAGGAGAGAATCAAAAAACGGCTGTGAAATGCCTGGGAAGTGACATCACCCATAGAGTTACTATGGGGCTTCCGTTGTCAGCTGCCTCTACTGCACACTCCCACCCACTGAAGCAAGAGCTGACAGCTCAATGTGGGACCGGAGCGTCTGCAGCACAGGTAAGTATAAGCAATTTCTTCTTTGCGGGGCTTGATAAAATAGGTTTAGAATGTGACTGAGAGTAGGTTTAGCATTACGTTTTGGCTGATCTTCTACTTTAACATCAATAAACAATCTTTCATACATATAGTGACCAGACTAATCCATGATTAAAATATAGTCCACAAAGGGCTTATAATTCCTGATGGATTTATTGAACAGACACTCAGCATACCAGTGTGTTCCAGTGATATTCAGCCTCTTGCCAGAACAATTGGTCTCCATACAGAGATCAATAGGCGCTTGTGTACAGTATTTGCCTTTAAGCAACACTGGCTATGTAGTAATCAGCCTTTCTGACCTCCAGCAGACACAATATACAAGATAAGAAGTAAATAGCAGACACGATATACCAAATAAAAAGCACACCACAAGTTCAGCTCTCAGTAATCCTCCAAAGAGAAGCCAAAAGGAACCGCAATAATGTTATACTATAAAGTTACTTTTATTTAAAAACAGACAGATACGTACAAAATTATAGGAACAAGAGCGCACAGAATAACAAACGCTAAGGCAAAATGGAGGAATCGGAGATGAATAAAAGGTCTGCCTCTTCCATTCATAGATCACTGTACTATACTTCAAGGGGCTGGATACATGTTTATGGGCACTTAGGCATTTGTGGACACAGCCAGGAACTGCATAGGCACCTTCAATTACATAAACATTTATCTTTGTGCCAGCTTCCAGCAGCTTATATTATGTATGAACAAAGATGGCACTCTAAAGGCATGACCAGGGCCACTGATAAGGCAGTACAGCCAGTCTTCCTGTACTGGGCCCCATCAGTTCAAAAGGGCACCTGCTGAGTAGGAGGGCTGGCTGTAATGCCTCATTGCTGAAACCCCTTGTGGCTCCCCATGCAGTGATGCCGGGTTCTCCACCTCTCCCTACCTACAGAGGATTGGTTCTAGTATCTTCACCCCTTTCCACCACTCCTATCACCCCCAGTCCCCTGCTGTTTGGGCCAAACTGTAAGCCCCCCCTTTCACCTGCTGTCCATCCCCCCCTGTGTACCCTCTCCCTTGCAGTGCTGCCGGATTCCCTCCTCTACACTTCCTCCTGGCAGCAGCTGATGAGGACACACAGGGGGGTCATTTCAGAATGTTTTAGTAAATATGTCATATTTACCAGACTCTTTTTTTTCCCTGAAAGAACATAGTGAGGGATTGGTACCAATTGGCTCCTGTGTCCATTCATCACTAAAGCATAGTAAACTAGGGCTCTCTAGAGAGCATTTGACAGGCAGTGAGCGTGTGGGGCGCTTCCAAAGCAGCTCTGTTCACTTGAATTGGTCTTCTTCGATGGGGTATAACTTCTGTTATTGCTGAGAAGCTTAGGAATGTGGCTGTGACATGTGTACACTCCTATCCACTGCCTCAATTGCTAAAGTGGATAGCCCAGTTGGTGGGCAGTAAAAGTGAAGCTCAACCATGTGTTTTTACTGCCCTACCCCCCCCCCCCCCCCAACCACATGTTTTTTAATTAGCCCTAAGGACTCATTACACAGATACTTTGGTGAATGAGTAGAACGTTCCATTTTTGCGTAAACTCCGCTTTAAGAAAGTTATAAAGTAAGAAATAATGCCAAACATACTAAAAATAGATTCTGTGTTGGATTAGACTTTAAAGCAGTAATTTACTTACACATTCATTCAATGGAAGTACAGCAGAAGGGGTTATCACAACTGCAGGCTGTTGTAAACAGAAGTCAAAGTGCTGTTTATTCACCCTTTTCTCCTCTTGCCTATTCACAGAGCACTTTGTATCCTGTGAATGGGTTTACAGGATACAACGCATTCTCTATTTAAACAAGGGGAGTGGAGGGGCAGAAAAACGACAATGCGGCTTTACCGCATGAGAGCCACGGCAATCCCACTTTAATTTTTACACCAGACTAATGTGCTTATATACAATTGACCCAAGTCAAAACTAAATATGAACAAAGTTTGTTTCGGTCTACAGGAGCCCCTTATGGAGGAATATGCTATTGCTGCCCAAGTCTTCAAGCTTAGCACCTGTGATATGTGTGAGATAGCCAAGAACAGTGTGTTGCAGTGTGGTATGTCTCATGAGGTAAGTGCATTTTTCTCTAAATCTGCCATACCCAAACCTCTTCATATTGTGAACAACATTTAACCACAAAATGAGTCACACTGGATATGAGCGTTAGCTTTCAAGAAGATTTTCAAAGTTGACCACTTACCATTTGATATCCTTTGTACAAGCTCTGCCCCTTGTGACATGTGATTATTGTAATACATACTCTAGAAGGGTACAAGAGGATATAATCTTATGTTTTTGGAAAAATAAAGAGCTTTTAATCCCCTTCCACTGTACCCCATACTATATCCTACAGTTCTCTGCTGAATGTAGTCAAAGGTGGCCACATGGGACCAGAAGAGAAAGCAAAATAAGGAAACCTCTATAATTAGGATAGAGCATTGGGCTTAGTTCTGTTCCCTCTATTGCTGTATACACACGACCAAACTTTCCGTCAGAATAAACTCGGTCTTTCTGACCGAACGGACTTGCCTACACACAATCACACCAAAGTCTGTTCGTTTCGAACGTGATGACGTACAACGGGGCTAGAAAAGGAAGTTCAATAGCCAGTAGTCAATAGCTGCCATTGCGTTGTATTTGGTCCATCAGACCAGCATACAGATGAACAGTTTTCCTGATAGGAATTGATTCCGTTGGAAAGATTTAAAACATGTTCTATTTCTAGTCTATTTCAAAGTCCGCTGAAGCCCACATACAATCGGAATATCTGATGAAATTATTCCGTCGGACCTTTTCTGGCAGAAAGTCCGGTTGTGTGTACACAGCATAACCCTGCTTTCCTAGGTACTTGCCATTATAGTAAACACAGTCCTGTCACCTGCTGTATAAAAAGACTTCCTAAAAAATTGGTAAAAAACAATTAATACTCTTTGTATGTTCCATGAAATAAAAAGTTAATTTTCTTTACTGAAACGTCTTTTCATTTTATTTACTGTAACCTTGTAGGTCTGTATATGTACCAATTAAGTGAAATCTATACATGAAATTCAACTTTTATTACAATTTTAAGAGTTAGGCCGGCCATAGATGGATCAAAATTCAGCCGGTTTAGCAGGGACCGGCTGGATTTCAATCCATCTATGAGCAGGCTGATTGTACAGAAGTGGATCTCTCAATCAACTTTTGTACATCCAGCCTGTTGGAAAATTTTTGCTCGATCAGTGCTGATGAGTATATTCAAAACCTCCCCGCTATCAGAATACAATAGCTTGGTGGGAGGGATTCCAGATGGATGGGGGAATCAATTCATTTTTTCCATTCAACCTGCTGACTGAATGAAAGAAATTGAATCCTGTATGGCCTGCCTTACAGTATAAGCATATATGATTTTCTGGTGGTGAGTGCTAGATTTTTTTTTACCTTCCCCATGGTTCTAATAGACAATGAGTCTGATTTACCAAAGGATTTGAGAATGTTCACACAATCGTGTGAATATTGACATGAATTATCTAATCATGTATGGATGATGAAATGAGTAAACAGGGATTTTCTTTTCACATGCTTGGAAAATCATTTTATCCAGTACTCAAAAAAGTAGTATTAAACCCTCTGTGTTTTTTTTTAAGCTTAAAGGAGAAATACAGCCAAAGCTTGATCACAGGAGTTCAGTTCCAGGCTCAGGAAAAATCCCGACCATATGGTCGAGATCTGCCCTCATGTCTGGACCGCCACCCCACTCAGCCTGTCAGCAAGCTGCTGAGAGGCTGAGCTGTCCACTTCTGCCCCCTGTGCAGCCAAGCTCTCCAGTGAGCCCAGAGTGGGTGGCGCAGAGCAGACAGTGGTGATTGACAGTCACCAGCTCTCTGCTCAGGAAGCTCTGAGAATTGAGCGATCGGCAGTGTTTGATCGCTCAGTTCTCAGACTTAGAGCCGGCAGGGGACAGATGCTGCATCCACCTAGGTAAGCATGATTCCCAAAAAAATTTAAAATCCCATACTTCTCTTTTAACACATTGAGCACAATAAAATAAATATTCCTCAATAAACTATCTGTTAAAACTCTTACTCCAGCACTTGAAGTTTACAACTTTCAATACTGCTGGATCCTGCTCCCTCAGTGCAACTTCCTGGACTTCAGGTTTACAGGAAAGAGTTAGTGGACAGGGCAGTATTAACCTCCCTGGCGGTATGATTAGTTCTGGTTTTAGGTGCTGAAAGCGGTACAATTATTTTGCATGGAAATTTGGCGTTTTATATTGTAGTCCTGTAATTCTTAAATCTGTTCAAACCGAAGTCTAGCAGACATCCTGGGTATGATAAAGTTTATAATATAATAAATAATAATAAAAATTATTCAATAATGTAATTAAATCCAAAAACACTGAAATTTGCTCAGTAGCAGAATTGTCGCTGTCATTAGATTTAGTGTTTGATGACGAATTTCCCCACGAATCACTATCACTCAATTCTGCAAGTGATTCTAATTTATTATTGCTGTTTTCTAATTAGTCTAAAATCACTTTTAACATAAAGGGACACTTTCTGGTTGCTATGGGCAATCTCCAAATTCCAGGCAGAAAAAACAGTATTTATAATATAAAAGTGCATGCAGGGCACTGCACAGACCACTAGGGACAAAGGGGGTGTGTATTTTTTTATACAGTACTGTAATCTGTAAGATTACAGTACTGTGTGTGTTTTGTGTGTTTTTACTTTTTTGAATTTGGCGCCGATCTCCGCTCCCGTGCGCCGTAACGTCGCAGGGAACGGAGCTCGGCGGCATTCGGGCACTGTGTGAGTCGAGCGGAGGACAGCTCGATCACACATTGCGGAGGACATCGCCGGATCCAGGGGACAAGGTAAGTAACTCTCCCTGTGTCCTCCCTGTATCCAGCGATGCGATCCCGAGTCTGGCTCGGGGTTACCGCTTATGATACTAAAATCTCAACCCGAGCCAGACTCGGGATCACCGCTAGGGAGGTTAAGTCAGTCTGTTAGCTTGGAGAAGGGAGGAGGAGTGCCTTGCCATCCTAGGCTATGGTGCTGTGTGTTTCTCTTGATGCACACAGTGTAGGGAGACACTATTCTAGTGCCTGCATGCAAGGGTGGCACCGTAGGAAGCTGCAAGAGAAAGCCACTCTGAACAGGGAAACTAGGGACAGCAGTCATGGTGGCAGCTTAAAGCGGTGTTCCAGCTGTAAATTTTTTTTTTTAAAGTCAGCAGCTACAAACACTATAGCTGCTGACTTTTAATAAGGACACTTACCTGTCTAGGGTGGCCACGATGTCGGCCGATCCATCCCTCGTATCATGTGCTGGCGCCGCCATCCTCACTAAGGGGAACAGAGATCCGCTGTCATGCCTGGACCGCCACCCCACTCAGCCTCTCAGCAAGCTGCTGAGAGGCTGAGCTCTCCGCTTCTGCCCCCTATGCAGCCAAGCTCTCCAGTGAGCATGGAGGGGGTGGCGCAGAGCAGACAGTGGTGATTGACAGTCACCAGCTCTCTGCTCAGGGAGCTCTGAGAATTGAGCGATCGGCAGTGTTTGATCGCTCAGTTCTCAGACTTAGAGCCGGCAGGGGACAGATGCTGCATCCACCTAGGTAAGCATGATTCCAAAAAAAAATTAAAATCCCATACTTCTCTTTTAACACATTGAGCACAATAAAATAAATATTCCTCAGTAAACTATCTGTTAAAACTCATACTCCAGCACTTGAAGTTTACAACTTTCAGTACTGGTGGATCCTGCTCCCTCAGTGCAACTTCCTGGACTTCAGGTTTACAGAAAAGAGTTAGTGGACAGTGCAGTCAATCTGTTAGCTTGGAGAAGGGAGGAGGAGTGCCTTGCCATCCTAGGCTATGGTGCTGTGTGTTTCTCTTGATGCACACAGTGTAGGGAGACACTATTCTAGTGCCTGCATGCAAGGGTGGCACCGTAGGAAGCTGCAAGAGAAAGCTACTCTGAAAAGGGAAACCAGGAACAGCAGTCATGGTAGCAGCTTAAAGCGGTGTTCCAGCTGTTTATTTTTTTAAAGTCAGCAGCTACAAACGCTGTAGCTGCTGACTTTAATAAGGACACTTACCTGTCTAGGATGCTCGCGATGTCGGCTGATCCGTCCCTCGTATCGTGTGCTGGTGCCGCCATCCTCACTAAGGGAAACAGGCAATGGAGCCTTGCGGCTTCACTGCCCATTTCCTACTGTGCATGTGCAAGTCCCCTCAGCGATTTACGAATGGGCGGCTGTCTTCTGTGACACACACAGGTCTCTGAAGACACCGCGCCCAAATTTACCAGAAATCAACGCGAGGAGTAGAAGACTGAAGAACACAGCGGAATAGGAAGTGGCAGATTAGGACGATCTGCCTAGCAACAGGCATTTCTGGTGAGTACATTTTATTTTATTTTTTCCATTTTTTTGTTGCATTTGTATGTAATTTTTTTTTCAGGGTGGGCCTCCACTTTAAACAGTAACAGACAAGGATTACAAAATGAAGAAGCCGCATACCCAGGAAGTGATTAAATTTACTTCTGAAATTGTTTAAAAAAGACAGAGAGTTTAATATCATGTAAATCAGCCTCATTGTTTCCAAAAAATTGTACTGTTACATGGCAGCGTAGCTGCACTATACTAAAATAAGGTCTGAACTGGGTATTCTAGTTTTTGCTTGAAAAATACTGAACCATCAAAGATTAAAATGCACCTAGTTGGTATTGGTGCCTGTAGACATCCGTCTAGTGTGCTATAATAGCATATAATATAATGGATAATCTGACTCAATCTGACTCAACAATACAGCCATAAAATATGTCCAGTGTCTATTTTTTCTTTAGAATAGTATAACAGATTAGTATAGTCGATTTTATTATGCGCAATATTATTATGTTTCATGTATTTTATTTCTCTAGGAAAAGGTACGTTTCTTGGGTAAAGACTATCACAAGGAAGGGCCTCAAGGAAATGATATCCGCAAGACCAATGTAGCTCAGATAAGGATGGCCTACAGATACGAAACCTGGTGCTATGAGCTCAATCTAATCCTCCAAGCTCTAAAAACAGCAGAATAATGAACTTTTTTGACTTCTTGACTCATTGCTGAGGACATTTCAACCACATGCAGAGAAATACCTTTGTTGTATAGTTCATGTCGTTAAGGAATGCATGATTTGTGAGTTTGAAACAAAATGGAAATGGAACAGTAGCTTTACTGGTCCTAGTATTTCACTGAACTCTCTATTATATTACTGATTTTGTATTAAAGTGTTACTAAACCCAAATAAGTAAAATATGTCTGCATATACAGAATAGCATGCTTGTTATATGTTATGTGGAACTTAAAGGGTTAATTGTCTGCATTGTGCAAAAGGGCTGTTTGATCCTGTATGCACAGATCACCCCCCCCCCCCCCCCCCTGCAGGGTCTCTCTTGTCAAGGCCAGATAGGACACAGTAAGGGTAGTAAAGCTGTACAGTTTGGTCTATATTGCTGGAGAGAACAATTCCTTGTTGAGCTGAGTTTTTCAGGTCACATGATATTGACATCACACATTTGGGTGTGTATACAGATCCTAAATGACAGCCTAGTCCCTCCCTCCTCCTCCATGCACACAGTGGATGGAATGTCACATCTTGATTGATTAATGATCCGCCTCCCATAACAGGATGAGGACACAGGCTGTAGTGGAATCTCCTCCTACCTGAACACTCAGCACTCGGTCAAACCCTGCAGTTTATCACTTGACCGTGGTATACAGATCAGCCAAAAAGGTATATAGTGGCAGTATTTTAATTTAAAAAGACGATTTAAAAGCTGCGGGCACTGCAGTGGGGTGGATGAATTATTTTCATGTTACTGGGTTTAGTAACACTTTAACGCTATCGAACATTTTACATATCATGTTTAATCATGTCATTTATTACACTTTATTTGTCTCTAATTTTAACAGCTGCATCCCACAGACAGAAAATAATGCTAACTGCTACAGTTGTATTGTGTGTAGATTTTATTAAGCATTGTGTATAGTTTTAATACTACTTACATCCTGTATGATGACACCTCCCATCTAACAAATACCTACAACTCATAAACCTATAGTAAAAAAAACATACAGAAGAAGTGTGCTGCAATCACAACTGCAGGGCAAATTTAAAAAATGTACAGTATTGTATACTTTTGGGTTTGGAAACAATGCAGATGTATGAATGCATAGCTCCCAACTGTTCCTGATTTCGAGGGACTGTCCCTGATTTGGAGCAATGCCCCTCTGTCTCTAATTCCTCCTCATTTGTCCCTTATTTTGGTCTGATCTATATAGATGTGTATAAAATGCACTTTCTATTTATCAAAAAGTGTTTCCCAGTGCTAAACCTTTCATCTGATTTGTAAATTGCTGCATTTGTAAATTCTAAAAGCCAATATAAAGGAATATTAGTGGTAAAAAAAAGCACTTGTGGGTTTAGGAAATCTTGTTTTTTTGTACAATTCTCCTTTAAGGGCGCGTGACAAGGGATGTGTCCTATGCCTGCACACTTTTGCTGATAGGTGTCCCTCATTCCCATCTCAAAAAATTGGGAGGTATGAGTATGTACTATTATGTACAATGGAAATGACACTGTATAATGAAAGGGACGATGGTGTCTCTTGATAGTCTGTACAGTACTATATTTTAGGACAGCCAACAAGAGAAACATTGAAGGTTGTATAGACGGATGCTAGATCACTGTGCTGCTTTCCTAAAGGGGCAGATAAGGGCATTGCTATGATGTTGCTAGGCAGGCCATAGATGATTTTTTTTTTTTTTTTATCGTGAGTCTACTCCACACCAACACAGTTAGTGTTGATGGGGGAATCCCTCCTGCAGCACTATTGTGTTCTGCCGCTGGCAGTAATCAAATGTAGAAAATCCAACAGGCTGGTTGTACCCAAGTGAATCAATTGATTGACAGCCTGCCCATAGATGGATCGAATCTCCAACTGTCCCTGCTCAACTGTCTGAAATTCAATTCATCTATGGCTGGCTTAATTGAGGCCCAGCTATTACTGTTCACCTTTATCATCACAGAGGTAAGCTCTGAGCTCAGAGCTACTGCATCAGGGGAGCGAAAACGCTTGTGAGGAGGTTTGAATCAGAGAAACCACATTGCTCCTATGATGGCCGAGGTGAACATTTATAGCTAGGCCTTGCTTAGCAACATTCTAGCAACCTCCTGGGAGTTTTCAGGTCAGGCTTCATGAGGTATGTACAGTACAAGTATACCCCACTTTTAAGTACACAATAGAGTTTATTTGCTATATAAGTTAAAAAGTGCAAAATCAGGCTCACTTCTGCATAGAAACCAATGAGCTTCCAGGTTTTAATAACAAAGCTTAATTGAACAAGCTGGGGTTAGAAGCTCATTGGTTTCTATGCAGAAATGAGCCTGATTTTGCACTTTCTAGCTTTATTAAATAAACCCCATTGTGTACTTAAAAGTGGGGTATGCCTATAAATAGCCCACACCTATAGCAAGGGCATTATTCAATTTTGGTGAAAGCTGCACAGATTTTTTTCATCTAAAGATGTCCTTCATCTGCATTGGTAGTTCTTTTGTAAAGGTCAACTAACCCTTTAAGTGCATTTGTACTATTTTCATTATTTTGAATCAGATAACGTAGTTAAAATATAGTGACTGGGTCAATCGTGTGCTTGGTAAAGTGTACTTTTATGTACAGGCATCTGAATGGTAATTCAGACACGCAGAGGTACTAACATATCTCCAGTTATGTCCTAAACCTTCTTCCCCAGAGGCTTCCTTTAGGAAGTCAGTGTTTGGCCCTTCACCTTCCTGAGCCTCATTAACAGTGATGTTATTCACTCAGATTTGCATTAAAAACAGATTATACATACATACATTTGTATTAACAAACGTGCAAATGAGAAACCACTTCGTTTTTGTATCCAGATATGTATATTTATACACAGTATGTACTATAGTGGTTAGCGTTGTTGCCTCACAGTGCTAAGTTCTTGGGTTGCTTCCAATCAAGGATAGTATCTGCAGTGCTTTGTGTGTTTGCTTTAGTTTGGATTGGCTTTGTTCACAATCTAAAACATACTTGTAGGTTGGTTGGTATTTACCACCGCATGTCCATGTGTATGATAGTGGAAGGAAAATTTTATTTAAATGGGGCAAGCAATAATATTCTGAGAAAAGTTCTATGCAAACTATACATGTTATATAAATTAAATTAGAGAAATAAATCATGTATCTGTGTATTTATGAGAGAAATTGGATGTACTCAGGGAAATTCTTTATGTATTCTGTATGTATGCCTAATGTTATACTGATAAATTGCTTTTATTTATTTTTTTAGTTTGCTAACCTTATACAGCTTCCAAAATCTGAGATTATTACTGTAGCATTAAAGAATTTCTGAACTTCTGTGTACAAATACAGAAAAGGCTCCTGCTCATTAAAATAAATATGACTATACAATCTTCAAATGCCACTTTCACTCCCACTGCACTGCCCTCACCAGGACATGGCAGTGTTCTGGGCAGACACCAAACCAGGCACCACCTTTGTACTGTGCATGGGGTGCCTTAATAAATCAATGGAAAGACCATCTCCTGAGCAAGCTTCTATACATGCACAACACAATAGAAGAGTTGTGTGATGAAGACGGTGGTCCAAAATTATTGAATCTTTATTAAAGACATAAAGGTTAAAGGAAAACGTCCTACTATTGTAATGTATGCCAGACAGGAGACTGCACCTTAGAATCCCATGGGGAACCTTATAATCTATTGTTCGTAGCACAGACAGCAATCAACAGAAGAGTCTGTGATAGCAGGTGATTGGAACCACTAAATGTGGCACAGTGCAAAGTAAAACCCCCACCCCTTGACCCCCCATTCCACAAAGAATTACCTTTTTTCTTTAATTATTCCTACAGTAAAAGAAATTTGTGGTGCAGTCAATTACTTAATCAAATTCTTTATTATACAGTGAAAATAACCAAAGCTTGAAGGAGTATCAGATTTTTGACGCAAGAAAAAAACATAAACCCTATGTTTGGTAAGATCACGTTTCGTATTTGATTTGTAAAAACGAAATAACCTTTGTGATCCAATTATAACATGCCGTTGATGTTCTCAGCAATAAATATCATAGACTCAAGTGTCCTTCCTTTTTTTCTATGCACCCTCCTATTTCCTTCCACATGACACTGCACCCTGTCTCTATATATGGAATCTGCTAAAGCAGTATAGGATGCAGGGTCAAGAAACACGCAGCTAACAGGCATTGAAATTACACAGCAAACAAGGCTATTTAAGGGTCACATTTCTGAATTGCGACAAAGGAAAAGAAATAAGTTAATTTCTATTGACAGGTTTGCTTGTACTGAAATGTGAGTAATATGAGTAAGTGTCTAGACTTAGATGGTTTTGTAATAACAGTAATAAAAATTCAGCAGGTGATGATTTTGTAATGTGCAGAGCAATCAGACGGCAGAACATAAGGCCATAAGGTCTCAAAATAAATAAATTCAGGTCTCAGGAAAGTCAGGAAAATTAGTTTTCATCTATTTCAATTATGTAAAATTAATTGCACCGACTAGTTCAGTGGTAGTCAACTAAAATTATAGGGGACCTCAAGTGTGGTCCCCAACACCCCAGAGGTCTGCACAATAGTGACATATGTTCACAGCCTAACACCCAAAAATGTTGGTCCTGCTGCATTTTTTCACAGCTTATTGCAATGCACATTGAAAAAGTTGGAGTACAATAACCCCCAGCATTGGTGTCAACGAACGCAATAACAACCCCAAACATTGTTGTTAGTGGACACAATAGTAACCCCCAACATCAATATTAGTGGGTGCAATAAAAAAATACCAAACATTGGTGGTCCCTGGTTGTGTAATTTAACCCCCTACATACACCCCCACATTGGTGGTCAGTGGCAGTGAAAGTAAATGTCCAATCCCCTTACCCACTACTGTATATATGTTTAAATGTAAAATTGCTGCCATGCCAAACTTTTGACAGAAATCAGATAGGTATGCCTGTGGTATGCGGTCTGTGGTATGCCAGGTTCACCCACACCAAACATATCCAACCATGTTTTTATGCATTTGTCTTAGAGCACAAGGGCATGCGAACAGAAAAGGCCTTCTCCAAACTGTTCACCACAAGGTCTGAAGTGTACAATTAATTAAAATGCCTTTACATGCTGTAGCATTAACACGACTCTTCATTGGGGCCAGGGATCCTGCTGATATGCTGACTTGGGCATTAAGAAACAAAGTGGGAAAATGTCTGCCTTGATAAACTCCAAGCCTCTTTTGTAATATATACAATCTTTACACCACCTGTTCCCAATATTCCAGCTCGTGTAGCAATTTTATAGAATTTTCTTCATTATGATTACTGTTCAGTATTTAGAATGTGCTTGTTCTAATGCAAAATAGTATTCCAGGAAAGCGGTCAGAAATGCGGTTTCTGCCCACGTTTTCAGAAATGCACGAAAAATGTGCTAAAACATGCAATGCACTTTTGGTGCAATTATTTCCTAGTGGCACCCCAAACTCAGAGAGCAGTCCCGTGTTTTGTTGCACGTTTGTCACATGACAAAACATACAAAAAAGTGGAACACATAACACGCTTGGCTCAGTTTAAAAAAAAGCTACTTGAGCTACTTGGGTGCATTTGTTATGTGTAGGGAAGCTTATTCAAGTGAATAGGTTGCCCTATGCCATTACATCACAAACATGCGTGACAGGTTGCATCGCTCAGGTGACCCTAAATCCAGGCACAGCTAGGCTTCAGAAAGACACCAATGGCAGCAATCATACTTTAACTCTGCTAGCTGTCTGTTGAGCCTTTTTGGAACTGATTCAGAATGCATTTTTTGCAGAGATGTGAGCTCAATTCTAGGTAAGTTGGGTCCTCCTGTGAATTAAACTAGTTATCTACATCTAAATCGTAATTTAATCATCGTGGGGCCAAACAGTGATGTCATCACACTACTTGTCCCCGATTGGTTTATTGTATGCCAAGGGCGGAGCCCCTAGGAACACCGTATGCCGTAGGAATGTCTTGGATGTCTGTTGAGCCTTTACATTACAGAGTCTTGTAAGTGCACATTTTACCTTGCTATTAAAGCTCTTTTTTTAATTGTACTACACTGAGAGCTCTTTTAGGGAGACCTTAATTCCCCCATGTATGTTTTGACCACTTTTTACCTAGTGGTCACTCCTGTCTGGTAAGAAGCCTTAATAACCTGCCTGGCTTGGGGAGCACGTTAACTCTACTGCTGCCATTCTGTTCCAGCTTCACAGTGTCCTGCTCTTGTTTGCTTTTTATCATGGATCACTGAGGAGAACATTTTATTGATGCCTGTTGGATTTTTTTTTTTTTTAAGGATTCATTGTCACATTTTATATTCACCTGTATGCACCGTACTGTTATGTGATTGAGGGATTCAGATTCTCCTTTCCTATGTTATCACATGTTGTTATTGTTTAATGTTTTTAGAGCTGCACTATACGGTTCTGTTCACATTTAGGCATTGCTATTCTACGGGCGTTTTTTCAGGTGTTTTTGCAGAGTTTTTGTACAGTTATTTTGAAGTTCAAAGGTCACCAATGTCTTAAGCAGTAAAATGCCTGTAATCTGCCAACAGAACGCTCAAATGTGAACAGGGGCCATTGAAATGAATGTGATTTGTCTTGTTGGGCATTTTTAGAACTAAGGCTTAGAGCAGAAAAACACCCAAAAACGCCAAGATGTGAATAGAGCCTACTTGTTCCATTTTGTTGTAGTTTTTTGTATCTTGACTCTTAGTGCTGGCAGCTTTATATAATATTATATCCGAACGCAGTGTTTTTTCCTTAATTATTTTACATTTCTAATTCAATCATTGTTATGTCCAGATCATGCCTTTTGCTGCACTGGGAAATAACTCTTTCTAAGCTGTCCAGTGAAGCAAGAACAACTTAACAACTTGTGGTGACAAGAAAAGGTTGTAAGCTTTGCATGTTATTCTACACTTTGACAAAAATATCTTTGAAAGTGGTCAAGTGTACCCACTCCCCGAAATATGGAATATGCTCTTGTATATTAAGTTGAATTTTTTACATGATTTGACCATCTGCATAATAATTCCTCTTTACAAACTTAGACTTGCAGAAGTGATGGGCAATCACAGCATCCACGCATGCCCTTAAACAAACATTATTATTATTATTATTATACAGGATTTATATAGCGCCAACAGTTTATGCAGCGCTTTACAACATTAGGGTAGACATTACATTATAATACAATTCAAGACAGGGGGAATCCAAGGGCCCTGCTCATTAGAGCTTACAATCTAGGAGGGAGGGTCAAGTTATACAAAAGGGTAATAGCTGTGGGGGATGAGCTAATGGAGAAAATAGTGCAGTTTTTAGATGGAGGCAGGATAGGCTTCTCTGAAGAGAAACGTTTTCAGGGATCGCCTAAAAGTGGATAAATTTGGAGACATTCTGACAGATTGCGGTAGTGAGTTCCAGAGAATGGGCGAGGCTCGGGAGAAGTCCTGGAAGCAGATATGGGAGGAGGTGATGAGGGAGCTAGAGAGCAGGAGGTCTTGGGAGGAACTAAGTGGGCGATTAGGTATTTTAAGACTAGACTAGTGATGTAGCTGGGGGCAGAGTTGTGGATGGCTTTGTAAGTGTTAGTATTTTGAATTTAATTCGTTGAGCAAGTGGCAGTCAATGGAGGGTTTGGCAGAGAGGGGTGGTAGACACTGTGCAGTTTGTAAGGTGTATGAGTCTGGCAGCAGCATTCATGATGGACTGAAGGGGGGATAGTCTATTTAAAGGTGAGCCAATGAAGAGGGAGTTGCAGTAGTCAAGGCGAGAGATAACCAGGGAGTGAATCATGAGCTTTGTAGTTTCATTGGTTAGAAAGGGACGTAGTTTAGAGATGTTTCGGAGGTTGAGGCGGCAAGCTTTGGAAAGTGATTGGATGTGGGGCTGAAAGGAGAGTTCAGAGTCCAGCATAACACCTAGCACCCTGACATGTGGGGATGGGTGGATAGTTGTGCCATTGCTAATGACAGAGAAGTCAGGGGAAGAGGCGCGTGGGGGAGGAAATATTATAAGTTTTGTTTTGGACAAATTGAGTTTGAGGAAGTGTTGTGACATCCATATAGATATGTCCGTTAGTAAGTTGGTGATGCGTCCTGTCTTCCAGGACCTGTAAATGATGTCTTCTGGGATCTGCTATGCCTACTATCACCATCTCCCAGGGGGTTTTCATCAGGAATATATGTATAATAAACTGGAGATGGAGAAAACAAGATCTTCATCTCTCAGAAATGCCCTGCTATTTACAGGAACGGTGTTCTCCAACTTGGGGGGCACCAAGAAAAAAAAAAACCTACAGAAGCATCTACTGCTTTCCTACTCTTCCCACAATGAAAGTTGATTGATATGTGTGATGTGTAAATGTACATATTACAATGTAATTATGTAGTCTCATGTAGATTTACCAAAACTGTAATATAAAGGTTTACCTAAACAATCTGTTAATCTTATATCAAATCGAGTAGCCCTTTCCACTGCATAGATGTTCATAGATCTAAACTGCAATGTAGCCACTGGCCAGGGGCGGACTGACAACTCATGGGGCCCCCGGGCAATAGGAGATTATGGGGCCCCCGGGGAATAGGAGATTATGGGACCACACAGTATACACACATATACATACAGTATAGACACACAGTATACACACAGAATACACATACACACACACACACTGAAAAGGTACTGGAGAGGTGGGGCAGCTATAATCTTGGGATTTAAAAAAAAACACAGATTTTGACATACTGTTCCTGGTTTTATTGTGGCTGGCAATCCTGATGGGCCCCTTAGTGGCATGGGGCCCTCGGGCAGTGCCCGAGTTTCCCAATGGTCAGTCCGCCCCTGCCACTGGCCCACTAGTAATTAATAAAGAAGTCTTGAAAACATTTATACACTGTTAGAATAAAAGAAAACAACCATCATCCATGGTGTTGTGCAAACTGTTTTTTTTTAACTATTGTAAAATTACCACTAAATTGGTAGCAGTCAGTGGGGTTTATTTACTAAAATTCTGCATAGAAACCAATCAGCTTCCAGGTATTTTTTTTGTCAAAACGTGATTACAAAAGCTGAAGTTAGAAGCTGATTGTCTACCCTGCAGAGCTGCACCAGATTTTGGACTAGTTTTAGTAAATCAACCCCAGTGTGTTTGTACAAGGCACTGTTTAATATTTAGTATTTAATACTGAACTGTCATAATTGGGCACACAATAAGCTTGCAAAAAATATATATTAAAGCTTACACTTTTTTTAGTATTGGATAAAATTTGGAAGTGTTGAAACCTCTGCCGATTCTGATTGCTGCCAGCTGTGACAATATGACCTATTTGTCCTGATGATCTCTGTAAAGGCCCGTAAACATGATACGAAAATAGAAGTCAAATTTCATCCGACTAACGATCTGAAGATTTTTGGATTGTTAGTACGGTGCTTTCGACAGCTGATTCCGTTTTTTTGTCAGACAAAAGCTGGATATGCAGACTATAAAATTTTTGTCGTACGTGAACACAATGTCCGATTTTCATTTGATTAGTATGGTTTTCGTACGAACAAAAAAAAGAGCAAGACTATGCATGCTCAGAAACAAAAGAATATATACAAAACACATGACGTCTCTATTGAATACATGACGTCACTTCTGAAGTTGTATTCTGTCGTACGAAAATTTTCGTATGGTGAATAACCTCTACACTTTCGACATGAGAATAGCATGCAAGAGAAAATGGATGAACATTCATCCGAAAATCTGATTGTGTGTACAAGGCTTTAGCCTGGTTTCATACGGCCGTTCTCCATAATGCGCATAAAGCTGCAGGGATCTCCCTGCCGAGCAGGCAGATGACAGGTCTGTGTCTGCATGCGTGATCACCGCAGGGATACCCGGGATCGTGTCACAGAGCTCAAGAATGGGGAGATGCCGATGTAAACAGAATCTCCCCGTTCTGTCTAATGACAGGACACTGATCGTCTGCTCCCTGTCATCAGGAGCAGTGATCAGTGTCCACGTCACACACAGCCCATCCCCCAGACAGTTAGAAACACTCCCCTAGGACATATAGATCAAAAGGGAATGCAACAGCGCCAAAGTAAAAAAATATTAAAATAAAACAAACATGCACAGAACAGCAGCAGCATATAGTGCGACAACACCAAAATACAATAAATAAAAACAAACTGCGCTTATCCAAATATTAAACTAAAGTCCAAATTTAATTTCAAGTGCCAAGGAAGGAAACGTTGTTCAATTATTTGTAGGAAAAAGAATTAATGAGATCGCTAATTCCTGACACCACAGTGTGCATGCAAGAACTCCAAACAGTGCCCGATCACCGTAAATGTAAGTTATGCTCACCAGATAGCAAGCATTAAGGGCGATTGGCTAAACCCAGCCTAGGGCCTTTACACTTGCAGATGTCCACACCAGGAAACAGTATACACTAGGTCCGTTCGGAATCCATACATTCTCACAATTAGCTCAAAAAGAAGAAAATGGCAGCCATAGTGTAGTATATTAGATAATAACGAATACATTTATTTAAAAGTTGCACTTACAATTCCGTAAAGCATAAAATGCATATAAACAATATTTCCAGCCGGCATAAATGAACGGAGCCTGTCCTCCTCGAACAAACAGCGTTGTGACGTCACTGCGTACCCTCCCAGACACGTTTTGTCACTAACCAGACGTTTTCAATGTCAACGTCCCCATTGAAAACGCCTGATTAGTGACGGAACGCGTCTGGAAGGGTACGCAGTGACGCGTCACCACGCTGTTTGTTTCAGGAGGACAGGCTCCGTTAGTTTATGCCGGCCGGCAATATTGTTTATATGCATTTTATGCTTTACGGAATTGTAAGTGCAACTTTTAAATAAATGTATTCATTATTTTTTACAAGTAATCAATGCAATTTTAATATTTATCGCTGTCTTAATGCCAATGGTCACAAAAATGTGTCAAAATTGTCCCATGTGTCCACCATAATGTCGCAGTAACGATAAAAATCGCTGATCGCCGCCATTACTAGTAAAAAAAAAAAAATGAATAAAAAGGCCATAAAACTATCCCCTATTTTGTAGGCACTATAACTTTTGCCCAAACCAATCAATAAACGCTCATTGCGATTTTTTTTTTAACGTATGTATTTTAATATGTAAAAGAATACGTATCGGCCTAAACTGAGGAAAAAAAATGTTTTTTTTATATATTTTTGAGGGATATTTATTATAGCAAAAAGTAAAAAATAATGCCTTTTTTTCAAAATTGTCACTATTTTTTTGTTTATAGCGTAAAAAAAATAAAAAGCGCAGGGGTGATCAAATACCACCAAAAGAACGCTCTATTTGTGGGGAAAAAAAGGATGGCAATTTTTTTTTTGGAGCCACGTCGCACATCGTTTGTCAGTTAAAGTGACGCAGTGCCGAATCGCAAAAAGTGCTCTGGTCGGGAAGGGGGTAAATCCTTCCGGGGCAGAAGTGGTTAAGCAAGTGATTAGAACTCTCCCTAATGGAACACAGTAAAAAAAAAAAAAAAAAAAGCAAACTTAAAAAAATAAAATAAAATAAATCAGAAGATTTAAAATATTCCCATATCCAAAATGTAAAAGATAAAGAGATTTGGCTTCAGATATACTTTAAATTCACATTCATAAATGATTAATTCATGCATACACACCCAGATATGTCAGAATAGACATTGTTTCATTTCTTTAGCTTTTTACTTATTTTATTCATGCTCTGTCATCACTTAGGAATTTGTATTTCCATTGTCCCAGAATATGACACAGAGATGCTCACAATTATATCAGACAGCTCAGAAGAGTTGTATCATATCTCACGGGTGGAGGAAAAAGACTGGCATTTAACATCTATTAAGAGTAAGACCCCTTTCACACTGAGGCAGTTTTCAGGTGTTTTAGCACTAAAAATAGCGCCTGAAAAGCACCTGAAAATTACCTCCCATTCATTTGAATGGGTGCTGTCACGGGGCTTGCGGGGCAGTAGAAAAAGTCCTGTAAAGCTACTTTCAGACTGAAGCGGGCGGGCTATATTTACCGCTGTTTTAGCGGCGCTATTCGACCGCTAGTGGGGCGATTCTAACCGCCGCTAGCTGCTGTAAAAAGGGTTAAAACCGCCAGCCAAGCACTGCTGCAGTGGCGCTGTCCTATTGTTTTTGATGGAAAGGGGCACTTTAGGAGCGGTGAATATACCGGGTGGTATATAGAGACAGGTCAGAGTGGTATATAGTGCCAGGTCAGGGTTGTGCCAGGTCAGGGTGGTATATAGTGGCAGGTCAGGGTGGTATATAGTGCCAGGTCAGGGTGGTATATAGAGCCAGGTCAGGGTAGTATATAGAGACTAGGGATGAGCTCGGTGTTCGAGTTGAACACATGTTCGACTCGAACACCCGGTGTTTGCCTGTTTGGCGAAGCCAGAACTTGTGGGCCGTTCGCGCCATATTCGTGTGGCGCTCACGGCCCACAATGCACTGCGGCATCGCAGTGCATTGCTGGCTGATGATTGGCCAAGCATGCACTGGGACCCACATGCTTGGCCAATCACAGCGCCAGCAGCGAGGAGAGCCATACTCATAGCTCAGGGGGTTTAGTACACACCCCACACTATATAAGGCCACCTGTGCGGCGGCCTTGTGTAGTGTGTTGCGACGTTCATAGAGAGAAGGATAGGCAGGGACAGTGTCTACATTTCTTGTAAACCTGGCGCAGTTATAGTCGGTGTATTGTGCCCCCTGCACAGTGTACACCTGAAGCTACCCCAATCGCTGGCGTTGTTCTGGTCCTATACCACAGGCCGCTGCAGCAGTTACAGTCAGTGTATTGTGCCCTCTGCACAGTATACACCTGAAGCTACCCCCAATTGCTTGTGTTCTTCTGGTCCTATACCACAGGCAGCTGCAATAGTTACAGTCAGTGTATTGTGCCACCTGCACAGTATACACCTGAAGCTACCCCCAATTGCTTGTGTTGTTCTGGTCCTATACCCCAGGCAGCTGCAGCAGTTACAGTCTGTGTATTGTGCCCCCTGCACAGTATACACTCAAAGCTACCACCAATTGCTGGTGTTGTTCTATTCCTATACCACAGGCAGCTGCAGCAGTTAAAGTCAGTGTATTGTGCCACCTGCACAGCATACACCTGAAGCTACCCCCAATTGCTTGTGTTGTTCTGGTCCTATACCACAGGCAGCTGCAGCAGTTACAGTCAGTGTATTGTGCCCCCTGCACAGTGTTTACAGTCGGTGTACGGTGTCATATGCTCAGTGTGCACCTAAAGCTACCCCAATTGCTGGTGTTCTCATCTCCCTGCAGGCCATTAGTATGTCTGGAAGGCGAACAAGGAGAGGCAGACAGTCATGAGCCAATAAAAGAGGGCAAGCAGGCTCTGTGTCTAGAGGCAAAAGTGCTGGTCGTGGACGCAGTGCATTGTCATCAGCACGTGGCCATGGGACACACGTGTCCTGATTTTCAGCAGCTGGATGTGTTGAGCCGCAACATGCCGAAGACTTGGTTGAGTGGATGACCAAGCCCTCCTCATCCTCATCATCCTCTCTCACCCAGGCTCAGGGTACTGGCAAAGCATCTGCCAACTCGTCCTCTTCCCTCATCTCAATGGCATCAGTCACTCCTTCCCTAGACCCACCATGTCCTCCTGAGGAGTCCCCAGAACTGTTTGAGCACAGTGTTGGGTGCATGCTCCAGGAGGATGCCCAGTGTTTTGAAGGCTCTGATAATGAAACCCAGCTAAAGGAAGGCAGTAGCGTGAGCCCAGAGAGAGGGGATGCTCAAGAAGGACAGCAATCTGACAGTCATGTTCCACCAGCTGCAGCATACAGCCAGGTTTGCTCCAGTGATGAAGAGGGAGGGGATGATGAGGTCACTGACACCATGTGGGTGCCCTCCAGGGGCCAGCTTAAGGGCAGCACACCGACTGAATCACACCGCAGAGCTCTGCCTGTGCAGGGCGCTGCCTCTGCGCATTATTCCAAAAGTTCTTTGGTGTGGGCCTTTTTTGAGATGAGTGCATAAGATCGCACCGCTGCTATTTGCAACATATGTCTCAAGCGTATCTCGCGTGGCCAAAACTTCAGGCGCTTGGGCACCACATGCTTGACCAGACAAATGTTGACCTGCCATGCAGTTCATTGGCAATTGTACCTTAAAGACCCACACCAAAGAACAAAACCAGCTGGGATCTCCAACCCCACTATACCTTCAGTCCTCTCTGAAACCTGCACTGAGAGGAATGAAGGTGTAGAATTAGGTGTGTCACAGCCAAGTACTTGCGGGCAGTCTGCTAGCAGTACACCGACGTCCGATTGTACCAGGCAAATTTCCCTGCCCCAGCTGCTGGACTGTCCAAAGAAGTTCACTCCCAGCCATCCACATACCCAGCGGTTGAATGCTAGCTTGGCTAAATTGCTAGCACTTCAACTGCTGCCTTTTCAGTTGGTAGACTCGGCCCCCTTCTGTGAGTTTGTGCAATGTGTGGTTCCTCGGTGGCAGGTTCCCAAACGTCACTTTTTCTCACGGAAGTCGATTCTACCGGCATGTGGAAGGCAATGTCCATGCCACGCTGGACAGGGCAGTCAGCGTTAAGGTGCATATTACCACTGACTCATGGTCCAGCAGGCATGGACAGGGACGTTACCTATCTTTCATTTGGAGGCGTGGTGGTGGAACAACCTTCAACACTACTGCACCTTGTCCTGCATCTTTTGGCAGCTGGGAAGGATGCAGGACAAGGTGCAGTAGTGTTGAAGGTTGTTCCACCACCACACCTCCAAAATGCTACTACTGGTTGTGACACACGTCTCTCCTCCACCCCCTCCTCTTCTTCTTCCTCCATGGCCTCTTCCTGTGCTTTGTCCTAGGAACCAACAGTGCTCCGTAGGCATTCAAGGAGCTACGCAACTACGCAGGCAAAAAGATGCCATGCCGTGCTTGCGCTGGAGTGCTTGGGGGACAGGAGCCACACTGGGGCAGATATTCTGTCAGCTCTGTAGGGGCAGGCTGAGAGGTGGTTGACGCCATGCCAGCTTAAGCCAGGAATGGTGGTTTGCAACAATGGCACCAACCTCTTCTCTGCTCTCTGACAGGGACAACTGACCCATATGCCCTGTCTGACTCACATGCTTAACTTGGTGGTGCAGCGGTTCTTGGGCAGGTACCTGGGCTTACAGGATGTCCTGAGGCAGGCAAGGAAAGTCTTTGTTCATTTCCACCATATATATATATATATATATATATAATATTTCACAGCAGGGCCCGTTCCAGCTCCCACCGAGAGTAACTGTGAGGACTTACAGTGTTGTGGCACCAGCACCACCACCACCAAAGGCCCAATTTTTCTACCACTGTTCAACAATGTCATGTAATTACAATTCTTGATATAATAGTTCACAGCAGGGCTCTCCAGAGCCCACCAAGGGCAGGCCCCTATTTTCAAACATCCAACTTACAAATGTCTCCTACTTGTAAACGGAAGGAGACAACAGGAAGTTAGATGAAAAAAGACGGACGGCAAAACAAATTATACAGGGTGATAACCCTTCCCTATATTTTCCAAAAAGCTTAAAAATTTATTTTTTGACTGGAGCTACACTTTAAAAATGTACCACTTCAAAATTACAAATAGATTCTACTTAACACAACAAACCTACACAGTCCGAGTCTTGTTTGCACCGCCTGTATACTGCTGTTCTGAGTATATAGGGCCAGGGGTCCTCATTCCTTTCCTTTTTTTAATTTGGGTATGGGGTTCCCCTTAATATCTGTACAAGACTCAAAGGGGCTGGTAATGGGCAGGGGGGGGGCTATTCATGCCATTTTTCTCAATGATTTTCATCCGTATTGCCGGAACCAGACATTACATTAAAACCGCAAGCAGTTTTAAATGACTCTTTTTCCTTTAGAAATGTCATTTTGTGCAGGGACTGTTCTAAACACGGAAAACACATGCCACTTCGGGACCGGGGGGGGGGGGGGTTTGACTCATCCCTAATTGAGACAGGTCAGGGTGATATATAGAACCAGGTCTGGGTGGTATATAGTGTCAGGTCAGGGTGGTATATAGTGTCAGGTCAGGGTGGTATATAGAGACAGGTTAGGGTGGTATATAATGCCAGGTCAGGGTGGTATATAGTTGCAGGTTAGGTGGTATATAGAGACAGATTAGGTCTGCATGTTGCGACAATGTGCATTGCTCAGTCACTTACAGCATGTCAGAAGGTTCCCAGCTGCTGTGGTGTGTGGTCTCTCTTTCTTGTTTAGCTGCGGGAGGGGGTCAGCCTGAGGGGGGCATCTGTAGGAAGAGTGGATGAAGCAGCCACACCTTGACCCTGCCATCCACCTCCGGTTGTCTCGGGAGATCATGAACATCCCCGAGTTACAGCCTAACTTGACGAGATGACAGGGGGGAGTTACAGACAGTTTCCCCACGCCGCTGGACTCTCTGCTGGTCCGATCAATGTTTTTACAAAGCTACAATGACAGGAAAAGTGCAGGGGCCTCTAGATGCACCTGGGCTCCCTGGGCAATGCCTGACACCCCCCCCCCCCCCAATGTGTGTCACACTGGCATTTCACACGAATCAGACTTTAAGTTATGTATATATCAAATTCACCCATGTACTGGAGAGATTGTGGAAGCCAAGCTACACATGGTCATATATGGTGTTTTTTTCCTCTTATACGCCTGTTCTGTTTTGAACCTTGGTCGATTTTGTTTCATTGCATGACAGAACCAATATGCCAATATAGGAGGTCAGTCATTTAATATACACTGACAAATCCTTGATCCCAAATTTGGGGGACAAAAATCTGTAGCTACTCTGTCCCAGTGGTTACGCAAAGTTGATGATCTTTGTTTAATGGAAGAACTTTAACATTAATGGCTAGGGGTTCAATTGACAAATATTATAAGATATGGGCATGTTATCATGTACTATGATATAATATCAGACTCCTAATGATTTTTCATTTTAATGGATTTCAATCTTGAATGTTAATGAGGTTATTTGTTGACTATTTATGGCCTACTTTTATTCTATTCAATGATTGCCATTTGTCGCAGTGCACCTGTTTTGCTCCCCCTATATTTTTTATTTTTTATTTATTTATTTTTTACTTTTATACATTAGATTTTGTACAGTTTTCTATTTGAATTTACAATAAATAATTATTAAACAAAAAAAGAGAAGTAGCCAAAAATCCATACCTCCAACGAGGAAACAAGGCTAAGCGACTCAACTATGCACAAAAACATAGGAACTAGAAAGCCGAAAAATGGCAGCAGGTGCTCTGGACTGATGAGTCAAAATTTGAAACATTTGGCTGTAGCAGGAGGCAGTTTGTTCACAGAAGGGCTGGAGAGATACAAAAATGAATGTCTACAGACAAAAGTAAAGCATGGTGGAGGTTCCTTACAAGTCTAGGGCTGCATTTCTGCAAATGGAGTTGGAGATTTGGTCAGGATCAATGGTGTCTTCAATGCTGAGAAAGACAAATATACTTATCCATCATAGCATACCTTCAGGAAGGCATGTGATTGGTCTGCAGCAGGACAACGGTTTTCAGTCCGGAGACTTTGCATTTCTGTTCCCTGGTCCAGGTGCTGTTTAGGGGCAAATTTTTCCCTGAATTCGCACCTGAACCAGACCCAAAAACGCACAGGAACCTTTTTCAAACCACATCGCAGTCGCCCCGGACATGTGTGAACTGGCTCCATTGAAAGCTGTTCACATTCACATGTTATGAGAATTAGATGCAGTTAAAAATGTATCCAATTTGCGTATATGTGAACCCAGCCTCAGCCAATGTCCTTAAGAACAGCAGAAAGAAGAGCAAGGATTCCTGGAAGTGATAGTTTGGCCCCACAGATCCCTGATCTCTACATCGAGTCTGTCTGGGATTGCAAGAAAAGACTGGGTTTGAGGGTGCCTACAGCCACAGAAGATCTATGGTTAGCTCTCCAAAATGTTTGAAACAACCTACCTGTTGAGTTCCTTCAAAAGCTGTGTGCAAGTATACCGAGAAGAATTTATGCTGTTTTGAAGGCAAAGGGTAGTCATGCCAAATATTTATTTGATTTGGATTTCTCTTCTGTTCATTTACTTTCCTTTTTGCTCATTGACAAAAATAAACTATTAGGCTTCATGTACACGGGACGTTTTAAAACCTCTCCTGAATGATGGAACTTGACAGCTAGTACCCGACGGTTAAAAACATCCATTGTGCTGCATTTACATGCCACGTTTGCGTTTAGAAGCGTTTTTGCATGGTAAATGGTCAGAAATGTATCTCCATTAAAAACGCCTATAAACAAAGTGCGGCTAAACGGGTTTGCATGCTGTTGGAAGCATTTGGCGATTCAAATGCCAATAAACTTCTATCCTGAACGCATTTTTTTTGTTTTAAAAAAAATTCCACTCAACTCAACTGCCTCTAAACGACTATAAACTACGGAGTTTACATGGACGGATAAGATGACACAGAAGAGAGTTCAGGGGCTGCTGGAAAAAATGTCCAACTGCCCCTAAATGTCCGTTTATCAGCACCAGTGTACATGAGGCCTAAAACACTCCTATTTCTGAAAGCATTCCTAATTTACTGCATTTTTTCCATGCCTGCCTAAAACTTTTGCACAGTAATATATATATATATATATATATATATATATATATATATATATATATATATATATATATATATATATATATATTTCTTTAGACATACACCTAATAGGTATTTATGTGTCAACAATTTACACAGCAGCGCTTTATGTATAATGTACATTCACTTCAGTCCCTGCTTTTAAGGAGCTTACAGTTTAAAGTCCCTATTTCACATGCATACACAAACTAGGGCCTATTTGGACAGGAGTCTATTGGTCTTCCAGCATGTCTTTTGGTGTGGGGGGGAAACCAGAGTACCCAGGGGAAACCTATGCAAGCACAGGAAAATATGAAAACTCTATGCAGGTAGAGGGTCACTTATTTGACCATGTTCAGGGCCATTTTTAAGGCAGGGCAAAAGGGGCAGCTGCCCTGGGCCCTGTCATTGTTGTGGGGCCCAAAGCAGCTGCCTTATACTTGTCAACTATCCCAGTTTAAATTCCCTTGTCCCTTGACGTTTTAGTTCCGTACTGTATCCTGATATCTCAGTGTGAAGTGCTGTTACTAATGCTGGCCAGCTCTGCTCTATTGTTTTGTACAAATGACTCACCTGCAGACCCTGTGTTTACAGATAAATAACCGGCAATCATATGTAAATAGCAGAATTCATATGCAAATAGCTGCATCCGGCAGCATAGATATGTAAATAAAGGCGGCATTCATATGTATATCATGCCCCCTACAGTGAGGAGATGATGTGCTGTAATCTCTAGCAACCAATCAGTGAGTAGTATTACTGTACAGTAATCTCTAGCAACCAATCAGCAAGCAGAAATCGTGCTGTAACCTCTAGCAACTAATCAGTGAGTCATAATGTGTGCTGTAACCTCTAGGAACCAGTCAGTAAGCGGTAATGATACACTTTAACCTCTGGCAACCAATCGCAACCACTGGTTGATCTGATACAGGAAACCTATTTCTAAGTCTAGCTGCTATTTATTGTATGTCTTAGAGCAGGTGGAGAACAAAATTGTATTTTGGGGGAGCCCAAGAAAACATTGCCCAGGGTCCAATCAATATTAAAGACGGCCCTGACCATGTTGTTCCTGTAAAAATATACACCAAAATAAATTCATCAGTTAGGTTGGGAATCTTTTATGAAGCTTCATACTGTTAAATGCAGAGCTCAGCACAGGAGCGATGAAATGTATCTTATTGTCACATTTAGGCATATCATTTTTGAAGGCAGTCTTTCTAAATTCTTTGCTATATTTAATAGTAATATTTTCTATTATGTATGTTTTCCCTAACTTTTTTTTTTTTGGAACTGCAAGTCTCTTCTTGTACATAAATCATGAGTGTACTTGGAGGATTTGTCATAAGATTTTGAGTAAGGTGTGTGCGTCGTTTCTCATGGCCACACCCCGTTTATTAAGAATGTATCTCATTTCCCTTTTCTCTTTGAGGTCACCAGTTGCTTATATTTAACCTTGAGATTGTAAAGCTGTGCTCAAACATGTTTGACATGATTTAAATTTTCACATGCACACCCTGGTCTACCTAAATAACAGGTGGCTATGGAAGATGTGTCAAATGATTACATTTTAGCATCAACTGAAGCCTGTCTTCTATACTTTCATATATGAATATTATTATAAATATTAAAAAAAAAAAAAATATATATATATATATATATATATATATATATATATATATATATATATATATATATATATATATATATATACACAATATATTGCCACACAAACTTTAATGGCACCCCAGTCTTAGTCTGTAGAGTTCAATATTGAGTTGGACAACCCTTTGCAGCTGTAACCGCTTCAACTTTTCTGTCTGTCCACAAGGTTTAGGAGTATGTCTATGGGAATCTTTGACCATTCTTCCAGAAGTGCATTTGCAAGGTCAGGCACTAATGGTTGGATGAGAAGGCCTGGCTTGCAGGCTCCACTGTAAGTCATCACAAAGGTGTTCTATAGGGTTGAGGTCAGGACTCTGTGTAGGCCAGTCAAGTTCCTCCACCCCAAACAACCTGTATATCAGATACCTTAGACATCTTTGAAGGCTAGGACAGGTTTCATTTAACCACTTAAGGACCAGAATGCAATGCTTTAACTTAAAATTGCAAGGCTGTGCGATGTTGTACCCAAACAAAAGTTATGTCCTTTTTTTGCCACAAATAGAGTTTTATTTTGGTGGTATTTGATCACCTCTGCTTTTTTACTTTTTGCTATAATAAATATCCCCAAAAAAAATGTCTTTGTCAGTTTAGGCCAATATGTATTCTTCTACGTATTTTTGGTAAAAAGAAATCACAATAAGCGTATATTGAGTGGTTTGCGCAAAAGGTATAGCGTCTACAAAATAGGGGATAGATTTATGGCATTTTTATTATTTATTTATGTTTTACTAGTGGCGGGACTGCGACATTGTGGCGGACAGATCGGACACTTTTGACACTTTTTTGGGACCAGTGACATTTGAACAGCAATCAGAGATAAAAATAGTCACTGATTACTGTATAAATGTCACTGGCAGGGAAGGGGTTAACACTAAGGGAGGATAAAGGGGTTAAGTGTTCCTTAGGGAGGTGTTTCTAACTGTGGGGGGAGTGTACTGACTAGAGGAGGAGAGAGATCATTGTTCCTTATCACTGGGAACAACAGATCTCTCTATACTCCCCTGTCAGAATGGGGATCTGTTTGTTTACATACACAAATCCCCGTTCTGGAACGATCGCGGGTGGCCTGCAGACATCGCGGCTGCAGGCCATGCCCATGCTCCATGCTCTCTGGTGTCATGCCGTGGGAATGCGTGCCCCCTATTGCTCTTAAAGCAGCTGATGTACACCTACAGCAATTCGTACAGCCGTGCCAACCTGCCGCAGTATAATGACGGTGGCTGGTCAGCAAGCGGTTAATTGAAACAAGAGTTTTACATATATTTTATTGTTTGTACATAGACTATTTTATACTTGTGTTTAGATGATGAAAGGATGAATGCAACAGTAAAGTGAACCTGAACTCCTTTTTATTTAAATAAATGTACCCCACAGAGTAGACATCACAAAATTACTGCCCCTACTGTTATTGGCCAGAAGAGTCTTTGCTGTGCTCCTCTCTGATTTGCTTGCCCTTTACTACTGGGGGCTAATGTCCCTTGATTTTATGACAAAGCTTTCCAACGGCTATTTTACGGGCCATTGAGATTATCTCAGACAGAATATGGGGAATATGAGTTTCAAGGCCCCCCTTTTCCTCATGGGATAACAGCACCAGGGGTTTCAAGTCTCCCCCTTGGGTCAGGGGCTCATGGCCTTTGGGGCAGCCTTGTAACTGCCTGTAATGGGAAACCTTGAAATGGAATAGAAGGTTCCAGAACCCCTAGAGGCCCCTATATAAAGGGGGTGTGAACAGGGTGAGATGCCAGTCGCCGGTGGATGGTATAGCTGTAGGAGCTCAGGCAAAAGAGCTTCCCTCTGACCCCGCAGCTTTATACCTCCTAAGGTGGCATGAAGACTTTGCTTCAGCAGCTTCTCGAGCGGGCCGAGGCTGAAGGTGGAGAAGGCTGGATCCGAAAATGCCTTTCCTTACCTCTGGACGAAGAAGCTCCAGAAGACATCGGCGGGGGTCCCTTCATGAATGAAGCCATAGCTGAAGAAGGTGAAGTAGATGCCGACAGTGCAGCGGGAATCCCCCAGGAAGAACATGTGGAGGTGCCGGAGTTCCTGGTTCCGGGTCGTGGAGGAGCCGTGGAGGTCGAGAGGCTGGACCAAAGGAGGAGGGGCCAGAAGAGGCCGTAGAGTCCCTCCAGGCGAAGAGGAGGGAGTGAAGATGCAGTTGCTTCCGCCCGCAAGAAGAGAGTTGGTGACGTCAGCCGAAAGGGGGCGGGGCCTCATCCGGACAGGCTACGTCCGATGGCGCGTATTGGCCACCCATTGTCACGACAGCTTGCAACGCCAGGGCGGCTTTCTGAAGTGCCAAGAGCAGCTATGGGTTTTAACCCAGGTTTAGCCACGGCAGTGAGACCCCCAGCTGCAGTCCCAGATGACTCTGCGCAAGGTCCTATAGTAACTAATGTACAAGCTGCCAAAATTGCTCGTGAGTCTGATCAACTAACCTTTTGTCCTCTTTGTCTTCTACTCTTTTACAGTTAGTTTCTAGCTTTTGCACCTCACAAACCAGTGTTTGCAGTAAATGAGGCTTCTGTATGGGCAGGTAGTTCTAAGGTCACTGGAACAGGCCAGATTAATAAATTACAATTGGCACCTTCCCCTCCTTTTCAGACGCTGTTTCAGGACATTTCTGCATTGCATAAAGTGCCTGAGAGTTGTGGGAAAGAAGATATGCCCTGCACATTGTCCCCATTGGGTTTTCATCTGTCCACCAGCACAAAAGAAAAGATTTGGCGTGGTGACTTTGTGGATATCTTATCATTACTCCCTGCACAAAAAGAATACGATTCTCGTCTAGAAAAAAATAAAAACAAAGATGACAAGAAAAGAGTTGCTAGGACATTAAATAATTGGCTTCAAGCATTCTCTATTTATGCTAGCATTACCTCCGAAAATTTTTTCCAGAGAGGAGCCCTGGACTTTTCCAGCATGTAGATATTTTCTTGGAGGCTTACAGAAATTGTGGGGGTTTATCGTGGTATTTCTACGATGAATCTTTTAGACAAAAAATTCCTGTACATATTCAGTGGGGTAATAAAGATATAGGCATTTGGTTAAATGTATTTGTCCCTCAGAAACCTATGGTACCTTGTTTAAATAACACATTGTCTTCTAGTTCAACAGGCTCCTGTAAAAAAGGCATTTGCTTTTTTGTTCAATGATTCGCAGTGCGAATGGCCAAATTCCTGTAGATTTCGGCATGAGTGTGCCTTTTGTTCAAGCCCTCATCGGGTCAGTAAATGTTTTAAGAATGAATCAACATCAGCTGGGGAAAGATTCCTTTTTTCCTAAAAGCCACCACCCCGGTGATTCTGGAAAACATAGAACCGTGGTAACTTCTGTACCCAGACCGAGCGATGGCTCAATTACTCATTGAAGGTTTTCAAATGGGTTTTCAATGACCTAAATTTAGTGGATCGGGTTGTACTTTCGTAAAAAAAAAAAAAATTAGTTGATGAATTGTTTCTAATTGTTAAGGACAAAATTGATAAGGAACTTCAAGAAGGAAGGATATCTGGTCCTTTTCATACTCCCCCATTTGATGATTTACCCCCTTTAGGGATTGTTCCAAAGAAGGATCCTGGAAGTTATAGGCTTATTTGTCATTTATTATACCCTCATGATCATTCTCTTAATGACCAGATTGGAGATGATTTATGTTCAGTCTCTTATACATCATTTGAGGAATCAATTAGTAAACTGCAAAAGCGTGGGTATGGAGCTTTACTTGCAAAAGCTGATATAAAATCATCTGCTTTACGGCTCCTTCCCATTCACTTAGATAGCTTTAGCTCATTGGGTTTTCAGTTTGACGGTCAATATGTTTACCGATGGGATGCTCTCTTTCTTGCTTATATTTTGAGAGTTCCTCATCATTTATTGAATGGGTGGTAGCTACAGCAGCACACACTGACAATAGAGTCGGCTCAGTGTTCATCAATGTTAAATAAATATTTTGAAATATGCCACCATTTTGGCGTCCCCTTGACTCACGATAAAACAGTTTATCCTACCACATACCTGGAATTTTTAGGTATAACTATTGGAATTCCGGCTGCCTTCAGACAAAATTAATAAAATATGCATATTTATTTCTAGGATTCTTCAAGCAAAAAAAGTGTATTTAAAAAGTCTGCAGAATTTATTAGGCATCCTTGCTTTCACTAGTAGGGTACTTCCAATGGGACGTATTTTTTCTAGAAGGCTTTACATGGCCATTTCTGGTTTTAAAAATCCTTACTCTCATATTAGGGTGTCGCAGGACAGAAAGAAGACTTACTAGTCTGGAAATTTTATTTATTGGACTTTAACCACTTACCGACCGGGCCATAGCCGAAAGAGGGCTACAGCGTGGTCGGCTTATTCTGGGAGGGTGTCCATGGACATCCTCCCAGAATCTTGCTCTCGCATGCCCCCTGGGGTGTGCTCCCGGAAACATCCGTGACCATCGGGTACGGAAGACCCAGCGCATCATGGATCATGGTAAATGGTTGCTGGTAGCGGCCGTTTACCATGTGATCGCTCCGTCAAATGACGGAGCAATCTCTTGTAAACAAACCAACATCATATCATGACACTGATTCCTCCCTCCCCTCTCTGTACCAATCTGTACAGTGCGAGGGGAAAGGGGGAAAGGGGGAGAGATCGCTTGTAGCAACGCTGTGGGCTCGATCTGTAGTGCCCACAGCACTGCTCAGTGCCAATACTCTGCAGTACTCTGCCAATACTCTGCAATAATCTGCAATACTTTGCAACAATCTGCAATACTCTGCCAATACTCGCCAATACTCTGCCAATACTCTGCAATACTCGCCAGTATTCTGCCAATACTCGCCAGTATTCTGCCAATACTCTACCAATACTTGCCAATACTCTTTAACAGAAACAAAGATTTTTTTTACCGAATTTTAAGTCTTTTTTGCACAAAAATTTAACAAAAAACAGCGGTGATTAATTAACACCAAATTAAAGCTCTATTTGTGTGAAAAAAGGACAAAAATGTCATATAGGTACAGTGTTGCATGACTGAGTAATTGTCATTCAAAGTGTGAGAGCACCGAAAACTGAAAATTGGTCTGGTTAGGAAGGGGTTTAAGTGCTCAGTTGTCAAGTGGTTAATGGTAGATCTGTTTGGTAAGAAGATTTTATTTTAGATCAAGATTTTCAGTTATTTACAGATTCTGCAGGGTCTTTGGGTTTTGCCGCAATTTGGCAAACACATTGGTGGCAGAATTATGGCCTTCGGATTGGAAGTTCAAAGGTTTGGTAAAAAATATTGTTTTATTGGAATTATTTCCCATAATTGTTGCTATTGAGATCCGGGGAGACCATTTTCAGAATAAAAGACTTTAATGTAGTACAGATAATAAAGGTGTTTTATATGTCAAAGTCTAAACAATTTATAGTTTTGTTGCATTATTTATTATATAAGTGCCTGTCCTTAAACCTGTGGGTTAAAGCAAAATAGGTTCCTGGTAAGGAAAATGGGGTAGCTGATGCTCTCTCTAGATTTCAAATGAATCGTTTTTCCCAGCTATTTCCGGAAGCAGACGGGAGTGGAACTGCATGTCCCTAGCAGCTTTGGAAAATAATTTAGTCATGGACAACATTATCAATTCTTTGGCACCTTCTACCTGGTCTGGTTACTGCATGGTGGCTATGGCTGTCTTTTCTTAATTCTCAGAACCAGAGTTTACTAGATTTTTCTGAAAGTTGAATGTTATCTTTTTTGAATAATTGAATGTCTAGGAAATATTCTTGTATACGAACAAAATCTTATCTGGAGTATAATTTTTCTTAAAATTCACTGGTTACCATCTTGTCTTAGTTTTTTCTCTGTGCGTCAAGCACTAAACGGTTATAAAAAATCAAATTATTCCTTAGATAAGAGAAGGCCCATTATTCCAGAAATATTGATGAAGTTATGTAAAATCTCTGAGTTGGTCTGTTTCTCTTCCTATGAGGCATGTCTTTTCAGAGCTGCATTTTCTATTTGTTACTTTACTGCTCTGAGGGTATCGGAGTTGGTCCCTAGAAATTTTAGAAGCAAAACAGGCCTTAGGCTTCATGACGTCATAGCAAATCCCAAAAATATTCAGTTATGTATTAGTCAATCCAAAACTGATCAGCTTGGTTAAGGCTCTTGGATCACGCTGGCAGCATGCTCCAATAAGCTCATCTGTCCAGTTTTCTTATTGAATTCCTATCTAATGTTACACCGGCTGATGGAGAATTTTTACTTCTGCATCAGAATGGTTTTCCTCTGACTGTTTTTCAGTTTCAAGCTGTACTCCGCAAGTCTTTGTGCCACCTCAATTTAGGTGATGCGAACATATCATCTCATTAGTTTCGTATTGGAGCTGCCACAGAGGCGGCTGGGATGGGTCTGGATTCTAGTAGTATTAAGCAATTGGGTAGGTGTAAATCAGATGCTTTAAAGTTGTATGTAAGACCTAACATTATTTTTTGAATTACTGTAGGTGGACAGCAAATAGTATGGATAATAGGATTTGTTTGTCTTTTGGGCACACAGTAGAACTTTGTCTTTTTTCAGTAAGTTGGCATGGTAAAAGAAGAATGGTTTGGGGGAACTCCTGGCTGAGTTGGGTGCTATGGCTTATGGTCATCCTCTCCCAGACATTTTGATCATTCATTCAGGGGCGGAATGACATAGGTAAGCAGAACACTTTGAATTTAATCTTTCAAATCGAGTATTACATTTGATTTATCAAGGCGATGTATCCCGGTTCGGTCGTGATTTTCTCCGAAATCATTCCTAGATTTAAATGGATGAGTTCTGCAGTTTTTTGCCCATTTGAGAAAATAAGGAAACGTATAAAAAGGGTTGTTAGTTTATGGCCCTATGGTTTCTTTTATTGTCACTTAGAATTAGAAGGGGGTATTCCAGGCCTTTATCGGAAGGACGGTATTCACTTGTCTGATATTGGTTTGGATATAATGAATAATAATCTCCAGACATGTATGGAGCAGGCCACGGTTTGGGTATAGCCAGAAAGTCTTGTAGCCCTTCTATGTGGGGACAGTTTAATAAATACTGATGTGGTTTTGTAATACAGCTTGAGCTGTAATAGCTGAGCTGAGTAAATGGTTATTATATATTTAAGTTGGTTTTAATTCCTATGGTGAATTTAATGTGAGTTGATATACAATTATATTAAAACCAATAATAAAGGCCGGGGCCAATTTTGTTCCAATTTTGTTCCAAATAATCTTGCGTGGTCTAATTATTAAAACATGTCTGTTGATTACTTTAGATATTTCCCACTTGTTATCCCATATGGGGAAAAGAGGAATAGGAGTTTCAAGGCCTCCCTTTTACTCATGGGATAACAGCGGCAGGGGCTTCAGGTCTCCCCCTTGTGTCAATGGCTCGTGGCCTTTGGGGGAGACTTGTAACTGCCTGTAAGGGGGAGCCTTGAAATGGAATAGAAGGCTCCAGAAGCCCCTATATAAAGGGGGTGCGAACAGGGTCAGATGCCAGTTGCCGATGGATGGTATAGCTGTAGGAGCTCTCCAACCCTCTCTCCCTTATCGTGGCCTTTATAATGTGGTGGGTCACCTTTCTTAAGAAAGGGGGACAGTTTAATAAATACTGATGTGATTTTGTAATACAGCTTGAGCTATAATAGCTGAGCTGAGTAAATGGTTATTATATATTTAAGTTGGTTTAAAGTGGTTGTAAACCCTCCCTGAACAACTTTGTCCCATGTAAATCAGCATAAAAAACCCTAATGAACACGGCTTGTAGATATCTCCTTACTTGCTTAGTGTTGTTGTAATCCTTTTTGTTCTTTAGAATGACATCACTGAGCATCCCCAGATCTCCCCTGATTTACGGCACACTCTCTATGTCTTATCTATCTGTTATCAGGACTTCCTACGGCACAACACTGAACTCCAAGGAGGCTGCTAATCACTCAGAGCTTCCTCCTACACCCTATATGACCATGCGACCTCACATACAGTGTAAAGCAGGGCATGGGACAGCAGTACTGCAGTCTTATTAGCTGAAGCTGATAGGACTCATACAGGAAAACACTAGATAATCAGCACAAGTAAATACTATGAAATAAAACAAGTCAGCTATGAGCAGGAAGCAGGGTTGCCAAAGAAACGTTGGATTGAGAAGGAGGCTTGGTTAACAGTACAGGAAGTGCTCAATGTAAGGGCGGAAATACACTCCACTGTGGACTCAGAAAACAATACTTAAGATGGCGCTGCCTATCCGCTGGAAACAAGTTTTTTAAAGTTTCTTTAAACAGTAAGTAATATGCAATTTGGGCTGGATTACAGTGGCTATAGTTTGATAATTACTTATTATAATGGACTAAATGAATAGAAGCATCAGAGTGGGAGAGTTTACTTCCTCTTTAAATTCCTATGGCGAACCCTATGTGAGTTATATATTATACAATTATATTAAAACCAATAATAAAGACCGTGGCTAATTTTGGTCCAAATAATCTTGATCTAATTATTAAAACATGTCTGGTGATTACTTTATATATTTTCCGCTTGTTATCCCATGGCAGTCGGCAAGGTCTGGTCATAAAGTTAGAAAAATACAGAGCCCAAATTATATCTGAATCAGAGAGTGGCACTGTTATGAATAACAACCGTGATTTTGTGCACAGATTATTTTCAAAATAATTGACAGGGCCAGCAAGGAAGTCTCAGCTGTGTACATATGAAATTGCAGAGCAAGGTTGTGCCCATCCATAAACATTGGACATGATTAGGGATGAGCCGAACACCCCCCGGTTCGGTTCGCACCAGAACTTGCGAACGACCCCCGCGTTCGGTACGAATGTTAGAACCCCATTGAAGTCTATGGGACTCGAACGTTCGAATTGGAAAGTGCTAATTTTAACGGCTAATATGCAAGATACTGTCCTAAAAAGGGTTTGGCGACCTGCCTCCTGCCTCAGGGGACATGGGTCACTGCAAAAAAAAGTTTTAAAAACTACCGTTTTGGCGGGAGCACTGATTTTAATGACGATTAAAGTGAAAAAAAAAAGTGAAATATTCCTTTAAATATGGTGCCTGGGGGGTGTCTGTAGTATGCCTGTGAAGTGCCACGTGTTTCCCGTGTTTAGAACAGTCCCTGCACAAAATGACATTAAACGGAAATAACACCATTTAAAACTGCTTGCGGTTTTAATGTTATATCTGGTTCCTGCAATATGGTTGAAAATCATTCAGAAAAATGGCATGGGTAGCCCTCCCTGCCCATTACCAGCCCCTTTGGGTTTCGTACGCATATTAAGGGGAACCCCGTACCCATATTAAAAAAAAGGAAATGCGTGTGGCCCCCAGGCCCTATATACTCAGAACAGCAGTATACAGGCGGTGCAAACAAGACAGGGACTGTGTAGGTTTGTTGTGTTAAGTTGAATCTGTTTGTAATTTTCAACTGGTACATTTTTAAAGTGTAGCTCCAGTCAAAAAAACTATTTTTAAGCTTTTTGGAAAACATAGGGAAGGGTTATCACCCCTGTATAATTTGTTTTGTCGTCCATCTTTTTTCATCTCACTTGCTGTTGTCTCCTTCCGTTTGCAAGTAGGAGATGTTTGTAAATTGGATGTTTGAAAGTAGGGGCCTGCCCTATATGCTCTGCAGAAATGGCGGAACAAGGTGTTGGTTTTGCAACAACATTGTAAGCCCTCAAAGTGACTCTTGGTGGGCGCTGGAGCGCCCTGCTGTGAACGATTATATCAAGAATTGTAATTACATGCCATTGTTGAACAGTAGTAGAAAAATTGACCTTTGGTGGTTGTGGTGCTGGTGCCACAACACTATAAGTCCTCACCGTTACTCTGGGTGGGCACAGGAAGGGGCCCTCCTGTGAAATATTATATCAAGAATTGTAATTACATGTCCCTGTTAAACAGGGGCAGAAAAATTGGGCCTTAGGCACTGGTGCCATCACACTGCAACCTCTGCCATATACTCTAGTTTTATTGCAGGAATTAGCCCTGCTGCAAAGCATTGCATCAAAAATTTTACTTAAACGCTCCTGTTAAACAGGGGCAGAAAAATTGGGCCTTAGGCACTGGTGCCATCACACTGCAACCTCTGCCATATACTCTAGTTTTATTGCAGGAATTAGCCCTGCTGCAAAGCATTGCATCAAAAATTGTACTTAAACGCCCCTGTTAAACAGGGGCAGAAAAATTGGGCCTTAGGCACTGGTGCCATCACACTGCAACCTCTGCCATATACTCTAGTTTTATTGCAGGAATTAGCCCTGCTGCAAAGCATTGCATCAAAAATTGTACTTAAACGCCCCTGTTAAACAGGGGCAGAAAAATTGGGCCTTAGGCACTGGTGCCATCACACTGCAACCTCTGCCATATACTCTAGTTTTATTGCAGGAATTAGCCCTGCTGCAAAGCATTGCATCAAAAATTGTACTTAAACGCCCATGTTAAACAGGGGCAGAAAAATTGGGCCTTAGGCACTGGTGCCATCACACTGCAACCTCTGCCATACACTCTAGTTTTATTGCAGGAATTAGCCCTGCTGCAAAGCATTGCATCAAAAATTGTACCTAAACGCCCCTGTTAAACAGGGGCAGAAAAATTGGGCCTTAGGCACTGGTGCCATCACACTGCAACCTCTGCCATATACTCTAGTTTTATTGCAGGAATTAGCCCTGCTGCAAAGCATTGCATCAAAAATTGTACTTAAACGCCCCTGTTAAACAGGGGCAGAAAAATTGGGCCTTAGGCACTGGTGCCATCACACTGCAACCTCTGCCATATACTCTAGTTTTATTGCAGGAATTAGCCCTGCTGCAAAGCATTGCATCAAAAATTGTACTTAAACGCCCCTGTTAAACAGGGGCAGAAAAATTGGGCCTTAGGCACTGGTGCCATCACACTGCAACCTCTGCCATATACTCTAGTTTTATTGCAGGAATTAGCCCTGCTGCAAAGCATTGCATCAAAAATTGTACTTAAACGCCCCTGTTAAACAGGGGCAGAAAAATTGGGCCTTAGGCACTGGTGCCATCACACTGCAACCTCTGCCATATACTCTAGTTTTATTGCAGGAATTAGCCCTGCTGCAAAGCATTGCATCAAAAATTGTACTTAAACGCCCCTGTTAAACAGGGGCAGAAAAATTGGGCCTTAGGTACTGGTGCCATCACACTGCAACCTCTGCCATACACTCTAGTTTTATTGCAGGAATTAGCCCTGCTGCAAAGCATTGCATCAAAAATTGTACTTAAACGCCCCTGTTAAACAGGGGCAGAAAAATTGGGCTGCTGGCATCACCCAGAACCAAAAATGTTCTTCCAACATATCAGCGGAGGAGGAAAAGGATAGACAATCAACATAACAGGACAGTCACTCAGCATCAGCATAGGCAGTCTTGAAGGGATGTGGTATTTCAAAAAAAATTATTCGGTTACATCAGCTTCAGGTGCTTGGTAGCTGTGGGTGATCCAAGACTGATTCATCTTGATGAAGGTCAGTCGATCAACTGATTCGGTGGACAGGCGCACCCTGTGATCGGTAACGAAGCCACCAGCAGCACTGAAGGTGCGTTCCGAAAGAACGCTGGATGCAGGACAGGCCAGTAGCTCAATTGCATACTGTGCAAGCTCTGGCCAGTGATCCATCCTCAAGACCCAGTAAGCCAGAGGATTTTCAGTGGAAAAGGTGTCCAAGTCTGACCTTGCTCCTAGGTATTCCTGCACCATGTAAATTAGACGCTGGCGATGGGTGCTGGAACCAATCATACCTTGGGGCTGCGGACTAAAAAATTGTCTGAAAGCATCAGTCAGACGGCCACCTTCTCCACCGCTCCTTCTGACTGATGCCTCAGCAACACGTTGTCCAGGACCAGGAGTTTGTGACCTCCCAGTCTCTGGGAACGCGTTGCACAGAGCTTTCTGCAAGGCCTCCCGGAGATGTCTCATCCTCTGCTCCCTCTGCGATGGCAAGATAAGGTCGGCAACCTTACCCTTGTACCGTGGATCAAGGAGAGTGGCCAGCCAGTAATGGTCCCTCTCCTTGATCCGAAGAATACGAGGATCCTTCCGCAGGCTTTGCAGGATCAGGGAGGCCATGCAGCGTAGGTTAGCTGACGCATTCGGTCCGGAGTCCTCTGGGTCACTAAGGACAACATGATCTGCAGCTACCTCCTCCCAGCCACGTACAAGTCCACGTGTTTCTTGGGACTGTAAATCATCCCTATAAGACTGCTGCTGCTGATGCTGATGCTGAGTGCCAGCCTCCACCTCCATGCTGACACAATCATCCTCCTCCTCCTCTTCCTCCTCCTCACCCTCTTCCTGTGTGATGGGTGGCACAGCAGGAACACTGTCTGGATAAAGGGGGCCTTGAGAGGCAAGGAAGTCCTCCTCTTCCTGCCTCTGTTCTGCCTCAAGTGCCCTGCCCATTATTCCACGCAGCGTATGCTCCAAGAGGTGGACAAGAGGTACAGTGTCACTGATGCATGCACTGTCACTGCTCACCATCCTTGTGGCCTCCTCAAACGGTGACAGGACAGTGCATGCATCCCTGATCATGCCCCACTGGCGTGGTGAGAAAAAACCAAGCTCCCCTGACCCTGTCCTGGTGCCGTAGTCGCACAGGTACTCATTGATGGCCCTCTGCTGCGTGTGTAGCCGCTGCAGCATGGCCAATGTTGAGTTCCATCTGGTGGGCATGTCACATATAAGGCGGTTCTTGGGCAGGTTCAACTCCTTTTGGAGCTCAGCCAGCCGAGCACAGGCATTAAATGATCGGCGGAAATGCACACAGACTCTCCTGGCCTGTTTCAGGACATCCTGTAAGCCGGGGTACCTGCCCAAGAACCGCTGCACCACCAGGTTAAGGACGTGAGCTACACAGGGCACATGGGTCAGTTGTCCCTGTCGGAGGGCGGAGAGGAGGTTGGTGCCATTGTCGCAAACCACCATTCCTGGCTTAAGCTGGCGTGGCGTCAACCACCTCTCGGCCTGCCCCTGCAGAGCTGACAAAACATCCGCCCCAGTGTGGCTCCTGTCCCCCAAACAAACCAGCGCAAGCACGGCATGGCATCGTTTTGCCTGCGTACTTGCGTAGCCCCTGGAACGCCTACGGAGCACCGCTGGTTCTGAGGACAGAGCACTGGAAGAGGCCATGGAGGAAGAAGAAGAGGAGGGGGTGGAGGAGAGAGGTGTGTCACAAACAATAGTAGCATTTTGGAGGCGTGGTGGCGGAACAATCTCCAACACTACTGCACCTTGTCCTGCATCCTTCCCAGCAGCCAGAAGGGTGACCCAATGGGCCGTGAAAGACAGGTAACGTCCCTGTCCATGCCTGCTGGACCATGAGTCAGCGGTAATATGCACCTTACCGCTGACCGCCCTGTCCAGCGAGGCAAGGACATTGCCTTCCACATGCCGGTAGAGAGCCGGAATCGCCTTCCGTGAGAAAAAGTGGCGTTTGGGGACCTGCCACTGAGGAACCGCACATTGTACAAACTCACGGAAGGGGGCCGAGTCTACCAACTGAAAAGGCAGCAGTTGAAGTGCTAGCAATTTAGCCAAGCTAGCATTCAACCGCTGGGCATGTGGATGGCTGGGAGTAAACTTCTTCCGCCGGTCCAGCAGCTGGGGCAGGGACATTTGCCTGCTATAATCGGATGTGGATGTACCACTAGCAGAGTTCCCGGAAGCACTTGGCTGTGACACACCTAATTCTACACCTTCATTCCTCTCAGAGCAGGTTTCAGAGAGGACTGAAGGTCTAGTGGGGTTAGAGATGCCAGCTGATGAGGAGCAAGGAGAGGTCCGCTTTGTTCTTTGGTGTGGGTCTTTCAGGTACGCTTGCCAACGAGCTGCATGGCAGGTCAACATATGTCTGGTCAAGCATGTGGTGCCCAAGCGGCTGATGTTTTGGCCACGTGAGATACGCTTGAGACATATGTTGCAAATAGCAGCGGTGCGATCTGATGCACTCGTCTCAAAAAAGGCCCACACCAAAGAACTTTTAGAATAACGCGCAGAGGAAGCGCTCTGCGCAGGCGGAGCTCTGCGGTGTGATTCCGTCGGTGTGCTGCCCCTAAGCTGGCCCCCGGAGGGCATCCTGCCTCGTTGGACATGTGCCTCCTCCTCCTCCTCCTCCTCCTCCCTCCTTCCAGGCACCCACGTGGAGTCAGTGCCCTCATCATCCCCTCCCTCTTCATCGCTGTAGCAAACCTGGCAGTATGCTGCAGCTTGTGGAACATGACTGCCAGATTGCTGTGCTTCTTGAGCATCCTCTCTCTCTGCGCTCACGCTACTGCCTTCCTCTAGCTGAGTGTCATCATCAGAGCTCACCAAACACTGGGCATCCTCCTGGAGCATGTACCCAACACTGTGCTCAAAGAGTTCAGGAGACTCCTCAGGAGGACGTGGTGGGTCTAGGGAAGGAGTCACTGATGATGACATTGAGAGGAGGGACGACGATGTGTTGGCAGCTGCTTTTCTACTACCCTGAGACTGGGTGAGAGAGGATGAGGAGGATGAAGAGGGCTTGGTCATCCACTCTACCAAGTCGTTGGCATGTTGCGGTTCAACATGTCCAGCTGCAGAAAAGAAGGACAAGCATGTCCCATGGCCACGTGCTGATGACAATGCACCGCGTCCACGACCAGCACTGTTGTCTCTAGACACAGAGCCTGCTTGCCCTCTTTTATCGGCTCGCGCCTGTCTGCCTCTCCTTGCTGGCCTTCCAGACATGGTAATGGCCTGAAGGGAGTTGGGTAAAACAGTGGTTGGGTAGTTTATATTGTGCTGGAGGCACACAACACCCACTAACTCCTGCAGATGCCTTTTTTATAGAACAGCAGAGTTAAAGGGGTATATACAGATGTATACTGTGCTGTGCTGGAGGCACACACAACTTCCAATAACTCCCGCAGATGACAATCGGGCCCAAATAGAGAACAGCTATGTAGGTGGATAATAGCGGTATGTACTGGGTACAGAGCACGCACACAGCACGCACTATCTCCTGAGTGACACTACTGACTGCAAGCTCTATTGTTAAAGATGGACCACTAGCTATATAGGTGAGGTGAATATCACGGTGTATACTGCGGTCAGGGCACGCAGACAATAACCAGAAAACAGCAGAGTTAAAGGGGTATATACAGATGTATACTGTGCTGTGCTGGAGGCACACACAACTTCCAATAACTCCCGCAGATGACAATCGGGCCCAAATAGAGAACAGCTATGTAGGTGGATAATAGCGGTATGTACTGGGTACAGAGCACGCACACAGCACGCACTATCTCCTGAGTGACACTACTGACTGCAAGCTCTATTGTTAAAGATGGACCACTAGCTATATAGGTGAGGGGAATATCACGGTGTATACTGCGGTCAGGGCACGCAGACAATAACCAGAAAACAGCAGAGTTAAAGGGGTATATACAGATGTATACTGTGCTGTGCTGGAAGCACAGCACAACTTCCAATAACTCCTGCAGATGGCAAGTGGGCTCAAATAGAGAACAGCTATGTAGGTGTATATAGTGGTATGTACTGGGTACAGAGCACGCAGACAGCACGCACTAACACTACTGACTGCAAGCTCTATTATTAAAGCTAGATCACTAGCTATATAGGTGAGGTGAATATAGTGGTGTATACTGCGGTCAGGGCACAGACAGTAACCACTACACAAGAGCAAAATAGTAAATCAGCCAAAAACGATTGGTGTGTAACTGTGTTGAAGGTACACAGAACACCCACTGCTTCAGATGCTAACAAACACTACACGAGGCCGCCTGAAAGGCGGCTTTATATAGTGTGGGGCGTGCACTACACAGGCTGAGCTATGATTGGCCACAGGCAGGATGCCTGTGTCCAACCATTGCTCTCCTCGCTGCTGGCGCTGCGATTGGCCAAGCATGCGGGGTCACAGTGCATGCTTGGCCAATCGTGAGACAGCAATGCATTGCGCCATCGCAGTGCATTGTGGGCCACACGAATTTTGCCGCGAACGGCCCAAACGTTCGGAATTCGGCGAACGCACGAACGACCGATGTTCGAGTCGAACATGCGTTCGACTCGAACACAAAGCTCATCCCTAGACATGATGTAGAAGTTTTTTAGTTAGCTGGCTGAGATTGTATCTAGGCTTATCTTCATATACAAACATTCTTCACTGGAGTGTATTGAGCACCTTATTTGGTAAAACATTTAAATACATATATGTTTTTTAGGGCAATTATAAACATTAGTAAATGTTTATAATTCAGGAAAAAACTATTTATATAATTTGTTTACCTTCTTTTTATACAATTAGTAAACCTCCAGATATTTACCACAAAACATATTTAACAAAGCAACATATTAGCTGTATGGCGGGTCCTTTGCCCTAGTGATTGCATTTAAACATCTGATATGCATTGTATTTTAATAAGTACGGAGATAAAAATTGCTGGTCTCTGGCTCTAGGCTTCTTTAATTTAATCCATTGTGCATCGTACTCTACTAAATTGCAAGCTTTTTTTTATCTCTAATTTTCTCTGTTACTATTATTTATGTGTAGACTATGTACACTACTATAAAGAGCTATGGAATAGGATAGTACTATAGAGATTAAAGATAATAATAATAATATTGATTTTTTTTCTGTAGCAAATACCAGCTTTATAAGTCTTTTTCTCCCACACTGTCAAGTTGAAAGCAGTGGAAAATGTAATTGTGTTTTAATGAGTTTTACAATGTGACAAAATAATGTAACAATTTTCAAGGCACATGGTAGGTTTCTTCACATCTGCGATGGATAGTGATCCAAAAAGTAATTAGTCATTACTAAGTTTATTTCTAAATTAATTGTCCCTGTTCTTTTTATGCATGTTCTAATCCTACTTAAATTAGCACTGTATTTTCTTTTAGTATGGGTATAAATACAGAAATACATAATTTTGCTCTAGACAAAAACACATCTATAGTTATACAATGTATATATGCAGTAATGTAATTTCAAACATTTTATAGTATTTCAATTCTTCCATTGAATGTACAAAGCATTTTTTAGGGGTACAAGGTCTCTCATACAAAATAATTATTGGGAATTATTCTATGCAGGCTATAATAAACGGATTACTATATAGCCATGACTGTAAATTTACAAAAAAGTGTTTGTATCTTAAAGTGTATTGTAAACCCAAACAATTAATTTGTTTTTGTCCCCGTTTGGTTTGCTAAATACACCATTGAAAGTATTTTGCTATATATTTTTGATGAGTGTGAAAAATACCTATTGATTTTGGAGATGAGGAAGGGGGAGGAGATAGGAATAAGGCTTTTTTTCTTTGTAATCCATAAGAAATTAAGTAGGCAGGGCTGACAACACATGCTTAGGAGTTCAGAACCATGTTGTCATGTAAAATAGTAACGTGGGACCATACTATATCTTTGGCACATGAAAAGTTTTTTTTTTTTCTGTACGGTTCTCTTACAGTGTGTTTAAATGGGTAAAATGTGGGGAAATGTGCATGTATTCCAGATATGTATTAAATATGTTTTTTTTAGCTTGCCTTGACATATGCTTTAAAGAAAAATTTCCATTTGTACATTTAGCTTATTAGAAAGTATTTCATGTTCTGCATCATTTAAGAGTATTATTATCAACAATGTTTTTTAGTTAACACTGAAAGATTTTTAGGGTATTTACAACCATACACAGTGTATTAACCAGCCAATACGATAATAAGAAATATATAAAGTAAGCACATCAAACATCAAAAAATTATTTTGCAATAGAATTGTATTCAATATATAAAATATAGAAAATGGAAAGAATTCCCTATGGGATTTTGTATTGCAGCGAAAGAGTCCAAGGTGGTTATAAAAAATGTTTATTACAAAGAGAGATAAAATTACAGAAGCATAACTATCTGTTAAAACATGAGTTCTGTAATGGAGGCTAGCAAACTTACATATTGTGCATATTGATACAGCTGTACAATGGAAATTAAAACATAGCATGATATGTACAAAGAATCATACTGGGAAAACCCCCAACGTGTTTCCACCGTATGTAGTAAAGGTCTTCTTCAGGGGGATAAAAGTACTCATTTTTAGAAAATATATAAATACGTACATTGAAAATCAAATAATAATATATGCCGATTCCAAAAGAGTACATTATGAATCTAAAGCGTTATCTTTACTAGTGACGGCTGTAAAGCAAGCCTCCCACATAGTATGCCTAAGGATATTGCTCGAGGATCCAGACAGCATGGATCTAATATGTATGTTTGCTAGCCTCCATCACAGAACTCATGTTTTAACAGATAGTTATGCTTCTGTAATTTTATTTGTCTTTGTAATAAAAATTTTTTATAACCGCCTTGGACTCTTTCGCTGCAATACAAAACCACATAGGGAATTCTTTCTATTTTCTGTACTTTCTCGGGGCATGCAGCTGATTCTTGCTCACCCATTATATTGCTTCCCAATTTTTGGATTTGATATATACACAGGAGTACAATAAATAGTACAAAAGATACAAATATCCTAGCATGTCATGTTACATCTAGCATAATACAAGGCCAAGTGATGTATTGTATATTCCAGTTCACATTCAGAAATAAATACATGTACATAAGCAAAATAAGAATAACTCACTCATACAGCTGCTTAAGATACTATACATACAAAAGATTAGCACCCAGATAGGGCGATAGGAAAATTACAGGGCTAAAACCCTGGTAAAAAGGTGTGAAATAAAATATTTTTAGGGTAAACCACTTTTTACAAAGACCTCCTAATTGACGTACCCTCTTTATACAGGCTCCCTAAATGAATAACTGAGCCTTGCAGCTACTCCCCCTGGTTAGCTATCTGTGGCATCTAGCTTGTCAATTGAAGACATGAGGATGATGTCATTATCAGTTCTGCTGTGCTCCCCAGTATGATTGGAAATATTGCCAACCAGCAATATTTCTGTAATCGGATGGGTTAGAATGGGGGAAGGGCATCACCAGGCATTACTAAGCAAATGTAAAAACCATGGAAAACAGCAAAAGTAATGCTTAAAGGGAAAGCTTATTGGTAGATTTCAGAGGGGATACTTTAGCAAGATGACTTGTAGTTTACAATCTGTAATGCAAGCCAAAAAAAATACACTTACTGTAAAATCAGAGCAAGTAGAAAGTAGGTAACTATCCATTGAGTGCGGAGAATAGGGCACTCTGGATAACAAGGAGACTTTAACAAACAGTACATGACTGGCTCTTGAGATGTGATCAATGCACCACAGCAGCACTTCAGAAGAGGGAAGCACACTCTATAGGAAAAACAAAGCAGAGAAGAAGGCGCTTCTAACTGCAGTAATAAAACACTTTAATGACAAGGAAGGGTTAAAAACACTTACAAGATGGTTGTGAAAAACAGGCATATCAATGAATCCTTAGCATCCAGATGGACACCTCCTGGGAGTAGAGACAGCTGTAGGTGGAAGTTCCAGCTGACCAGCAGTGGTAAATACTGTCTCTCTGATCCAAGATGGAGGGCCGTGCTGTCAGGACCAGCATGTAATCCATGTAACCAGAAGTGAGGTCAGGACCATCATAGTGTACCCAGAAATTTCTTGGAACACCACCATAAATCCAAAGATTTAAGAGCATGGAATGTAGGCAACTGGAAGTGACGTCAGAGTGGACGGTACATGTTTCGGAGAATGCCCAGTTGCTCCTTCTTCAAACCAATGGAGTTGGTGGAGATTTGAGAATCAGGGGAGGGACAAATGGGCAGTGAGTGGGCAGGACTGATAACAACTGCCATATCATTAGATGGCAGTATGCAAGGGAATAAAATGCAGCTAAATACAGAAAAATAAAGTTAAAAAAAACTTGTTGCAGTAAAGGTAAAGATACACAAGACATAAACACTGACTGGGACAGAACTGCAACAATTAGAACAGATACATTAAATTCCAATATTTAGACAGGGTGTAGCCACTCATATGGGATGCAAGGTGTGCGTTAGTAACACCATAAATGGGGGAAATATGACAACAAGTATAATGAAGGTAACAGGGCAGATAAAATATTGTGTAGCAGGGGACAGCAAGTTTCAGCAACATCACAAGTAAGGAAAACAATAAAAATGCAATACAATATGGTCATAACTGTGAGGATTTGAGCATAATAAATCAGGAACAATGTAAGTCTGGTGGATGAATTGATATATCCAGAGGGCTGCCCCTGCAGGAGGGTCTCCCTCCTTTTTACAACCACACAGACACACAGATACGTACGCAAAATCCATGGTGCCATTTGGCATAAGTGAGCATGCTTAGGGGCTGATGCAGATGCAGTGGCATGATGCCACTTTATAAAACTATAATTGAGTATGAATTTCCAGCTCCTTGTTCATGCCTTGGGGACAATACATCCAAGGCGTATATCCAGTAGGTCTCCCTCTGGCAGAGCTTACGGAATTGCTTCGCCAGTGGGAGGTCCCGAGCAGCGGCCTCAATGACCCAAACTTTTAAATCTTTGGTGGATTTATGGTGGTGTTCAAAGAAATCTCTGGATACACTATGATGGTCCTTGCCTTTTAAAATGAAGTGGCGGTGTCCACCGAAGCGCTTGCACAGTGTTCGAATTGTTCTACCCACATAAAGGAGACCGCATGGTCAGGATAAGCAATAGATCACATATTCGGAGGAACAGGTGTAAAATTCCCTAATGGGGTAGGTTTTACCCTTGGCATGGAACTCCTATTGCCCATCTTGGGCAAAGCTGCAAGTTTTGCAAAGAGGCTTGCGGCACTGGTACATCCCAGTGATAGGCAGGAAGGAGGGTATGGAGTGGCCAGATGGCTTAGGTTTATTTTTAAGTTTACTGGGAGCCAAATTGCTCTTAATGCTGGATGCCTTTCTCATTGACCCCATATTGACCCAATATCTCACTGTAAAGAGGACCAATCATGCCATATTCCTAATACAAGGGATGTTTACATTCCTTGTAATAGGAATAAAAGTGATCTTTTTTTTTTTAAAGTGTCAAACAAAAAAGTAAAATTAACAATAATAAAAAAAAATTAAAGCGCCCCTGTCCCCGTGTGCTCACACACAGAAGCAAACGCATACGTAAGTCCCGCCCACATATGAAAATGGTGTTCAAACTACACATGTGAGGTATCGCGCGAACGTTAGAGCGAGAGCAATAATCCTAGATCTCCTCTGTAACTCAAAACATGTAACCATTAAAAAATATTAAAGCTTCACCTATGGGGATTTTTAAGTACCGAAGTTTGGCACCATTCCACGAGTGTGTGCAATTTTGAAGTGTGACATGTTAGGTATCTATTTACTCAGGGTAACTTCATCTTTCACATTATGCAAAAAAGTGGGCTAACTTTACTGTTTTTTTTTGTTTATTTTCAAGCACAAAAAAAGCGTTCAAACAATTGAACAGCGTGAGGTCCCCCCCAAATTCTATACCAGGCCCTTCAGGTACACTCTCTATCAACTGAACCTGAATTAAGGGGAATATACTTTTCTACCTCTCCTCTTTAGTTATGGGCTATATAGAGTTATGCTACTAAGTTATATAATAAGATCATCCCACAATATACGGACCCCTGGCTGATGTCATTCACGTTTTCTGTTGCTTGTGCACTGCTCTGATGGACATAGCTTTCTTTTCATTTTTGAGTTTTGTTCTTTGTTTTTATGGGTGGAGCATCAAGATTTGGCATATAAGCGAAAAATCTGGAACCCCCAAGCCCTCTGTCCCTGAATAAGATCTGCATTTTGTTTTTTGAAACACGTTGAACGTTCTGTCTGACTGACAAAGCTCTGGGCTTTTCCTTGCAGCTGGTTTCCATTTCTGCTCCCAGTGTTTGTGTTTTTGCATATATCCCCTTGTTCATGTTGCTATATATTATCAATATGTAATAAATTTAGATTTTTTTTTTTTACTATCAAACTGTTTGTGGCCCAGTTAAAAATCCCAATCTAAGGAATTCATGTTTTGACTCTATGTATCAGGGATGTGGTCCACAATCAGTTTAAGCAATTGGCTGCGGTAGATGGTCTCTTTAATCAGACATTTCTTGGAATATCACCATAAATCCACCAAAGATTTTAAATTTGGGTCATTGAGGCTGCCCTCTGGCCAAGCGATTCCATAAACTCTGCCAGAGGGAGACCTACTGGATGTACATCTATGGATGTTTTGTCCCCTGGTATCAGGACCTGGGCTCGAACCTGGGACCTCTTCTGTGTCCAGCATTGACTCTTCCCACTGAGCGATTCAGTTTGCATTGTGCGCTATAGAAGTATTTCATTCATTCATTCAGCCATCTGGGATATTGGACAGCTCACTGTCTGATCTATTGGACAATCCTACCTGATCCATTGGACAACCCTGCCTTGTGTTTTGCTGTTGAACCTTGAACTCCTTGCTCCTCCTGTTATCTTCCTTTTCTCAGCACTTCCACTTTGGCAGGTTATTGTGCCTTCTCACAATGCCTTGCTCTTGTCTTCCCTGCTGCCATCTGTATTTTGCTACCACTTGTGATTGACCATTGGCTTGTTCCTTGACTATTCTACTGACTGATCCCAACCTGCAACTACTTGTTACCGACCTTTTGGCTTGTTTACTGACCACGCTGTTGTTTGATCCTTATCTTCTCATTCGCTACTGGATCCCAGCTTGCTCACACCCTTGTGGGTCAAACCTGAGGACCGCAACCTGGTACTAACATGCAGTTAAATCCATCTCCACCATCAGGAGCTCTGGTGAACACCGGTTAGTACTTAGACTGTGCACCTCAGGTGAGCTTGTGTCATCTGCCAGGGTGACTGTCTGCGGACCTATGCTGCTTGTCGGTGGTAGTCTTACAACTGCTATAGCAACTGGTCTTCAAGCCTGATGCCTAATTGTGACAGAATAACCTGGCCTAAAAAATGGAGGCCACTATAAAAAATGCCATGGCTCCTTTCAGGCAGCAAATTGCAGAGGTGCAGGAGTTTGGTGTCACCTACCAAGAAAAATTAAGTGTGGTGAAAGGGCAACACAAAGAGATCTGTGCTCTGCAAAAACAATTGCTGGACGTACGTTCCCGAGATGATGCTAACACACATATGCCTCACCCACCCAGGTTTAATGGAGATCGCCGCCATTACAGAGGTTTTCTTAATCAGTGTCGTATATATTTCCGAATGCTACCCGCTGCATTCACTTCTGAAAAACAGAAGGTAATATTTGTTATCAACCTCCTGACTGGGGAAGCTCTAGCCTGGGCCTCCCCTTATATAGAACAAGACAGTGCCATGCTGAATAATTTCCAAACTTTTGAGACTGCGATGAATCAGGTTTTTGATGATCCCAATCGCTGTGCTATTGCTGAAGCAAAGTTGCATAGTTTACAGCAGGGTAAACGTTCTGTTGCTGAGTACATAGCTGAATTCAGATGTTGGATCACAGATACCACTTGGAACCCAGAAGTGCAAAAAAGTCAGTACCGCCAAGGGCTTTCTGAACAGGTAAAAGATGAGCTTGCCAGAGTGGAGGCCTTCATCCAACTATGTATCCAAATTGATCAAAGACTTACAGAAAGGAGGAAGGAGAGACTGGGAATGTTTGGAAGTAATCGTGGCATGCATTTCTCTGCTAGTCAATTTGTTCAGAAGAATCAAAGAATTTCTCTAGATTATGACACAGCTGAACCTATGCAAGTTGATGCAATTAAGAGATCCATTTCTACTCAGGAGAAAGAGAGAAAACCTTTGGAAAACCTGTTTTTATATTGTGGGGTCTCTGGGCATTACGCAGTTAACTGTCCTAAAAAGGTTAGAAGAACAATTGCGGCCGACTGATGTGATCACGCCTGAACAAATAAACCAGTCGATCTCCCCATTGATTCATGAAGAGAATAAAGTAAATTCTGTATTATCTCATTTTATCATCCCTATTAAACTCATCTCTGATGATATTTAAATTCCTTGCTCTGCTATGCTGGACTCTGGGGCTGGGGGGAACTTGATGGACATATAATTTGCCCACAGTAATAATATCCAAACAAGAAATAAGTCTGCTCCTATTGATATGGAGAAGGTCGATGGTTCACTCTTAACTTCAGGACCTGTTAACCATAAAACAGTCCCTTTGGTACTGCAACTTGAGGCTAAACATTATGAAACCATCAGTTTTTAGCTGATTATATCACCCACATTTCCTGTCATCCTGGGCATTCCTTGGTTTTCCCCCATTAAACCCTCAACTGGGAAGCACGGATTATAAACTTTACATCCCCCCATTGCGAGGATTTCTGTAGAGAACCTTGTCAAACAAGTTCTTTGCCAGTCAAGGAATCACAGGTGGATGTTATTACTTCACAGTCATATGACAACCTTCCTCCACAATTTCATGAGTTCTGGGATATCTGTGATAAGAAGACTGCTGATCAGTTACCTCCTCATCACCCATATGATTGTCCCATTGAACTGCTCCCAGGGGCTGAAATACCTTTTGGTCACCTTTTCAATCTTTCATAATCTGAATTAAAGGTTCTCAGGGAGTGGATTGATGAGAATTTAGAGAAGGGCTTCATTAGACCCTCAACGTCTCCTGCAGGGGCAGCTTGTTCTTTGTTGGAAAGATTCCACCTTGCGTCCAAGCATTGAATAAAATCATTATTAAAAGCTGCTATCCACTTCCTTTAATCTCTGAAATGTTGGAAATGTTGGAAAGACTCCACTCTGCTAAAGTCTTCACAAAACTAGACTTATGCATGCGTCAAATAGACAAATGGGAAACTGCTTTTAGAACCAGATATGGCCATTTTGAGTCCCTGGTTATGCCTTTTGGCCTCTGCAACGCCCCTGCCACTTTCCAACACTTCATCAATTATGCTTTTTGTCATCTTTTGGACCAGTTTGTGATTGCTTATCTGGATGATATTCTCTTTTCTAATAACCTGGAAGAACATTGCAAACATGTTTACACTGTCTTTGAAAAGCTAAAGAAGAACTAACTTTACATTGAATTGGAGAAATGTGAGTTTGAATGAACCCAGATGCAGTTCTTGGGATATATTATTTCTCCTAAAGGAGTAAGCATGGATCCTGAGAAGATCAAAGTAGTGGTGGATTGGCCTGCCCCTAGAAATGTTAAAGAGATACAATGATTTGTTGGTTTTGCCAACTTCTACAGAACATTCATAAGAAACTTCTCTAAAGTAATAGCACCAATTACACAGCTGATGCCCTTTGTTTGGTTAGCTGAGGCACAGACTCCTTTTATTAAGCTAAAGACTCTTTTCGCTTTTGCACCAATATTGGTACATCTCAATCCTGAAGTTCCTTTTTATAGTGGAAGTGGATGCCTCAGACTCTGCTGTGGGAGCTATCCTTTCTCAGTGAAAAGGAGAAAAGATGCAGCTTCATCCTTGTGTGTATTTCTCTCGCTTAATGTCATCAGCCAAAAGAAATTATGACATCAGGAATAAGGAGATACTGGCAATTAAGGAAGCCTTTTCTGAATGGAGGCATCTGCTGGAAGAGGCTAAGCATCCAATAACTGTTCTCACTTATCATAAAAATCTAGAATTCATTAGTTTTGCCAAGAGGATGTCTTCTAGACAAGCACGTTAGTCACTGTTCTTTTCCAGGTTTAATTTTATTATCTCGTATTGACCTGGGTTATGTAATGGTAAGGCCGATGCATTATCAAGGATGTTGGCTGAACCATGCCTGGAAGACAACCCTCAATGTACTATATGTACTAGTCGCTATGTACCTGAAGCTGCTTGGATTGAAGCCCTCAGGTTGGTTCTTGATTAAAAACTTGCTGGGCATTTTGGGATTTCCAAAACACAAGAGTTCTTGTTATGTTTCTTTTGGTGGCCCAGCTATAAGAAAGATGTCAAACACTATGTGGCCTCATTTCTGACCCGTGCACGCAATAAGACTCCCCAAGCTTCTCTTTTGGGGTTGCTCCAGCCACTCCCTATTCCATCAAGAACATGGGGCTCAATTTCTATGGACTTTGTGGTATATTTACCTCACTCAAAAGAAATTACCACTATCTTGGTCATTGTTGACCGTCTCACTAAGATGACTAATTTTATACCTGTTAAGGGGAAACCTTCAGCTGAACAAACTGCTGAGTTAATGGTTTGAGAAGCATTTAAACTACATGGAATTCCTGACGATGTGGTGTCTGACAGAGAAGTACAGTTTACTTCAAAATTTTGGAAAAACTTTTGCTCAGCCTTAGGTGTAACAGTTAATCCGTTTTCTGCTTTTCATCCCCAGTCTAATGTTCAGTCAGAGAGGACCAATCAAACCTTGGAGCAGTACTTTCGATGTTTTGTCAGTTATCTTCAGGATGACTGGGTGGATTATCTTTCTACAGCAGAGTTTATGTATAACAATTCTAAACATAGCTCCACTTCTCAAAGTCATTTTTATCTAAACAACGGCTATCACCCAGTTTTTATTTCTGATCTCTCTATCTCAACTCCAATTTTTTCTGTTACCAACAGATTAACCCCCCTAGCGGTAATCCCGAGTCTGGCTCGGGTTAGGAATTTACTGATAGGAGCGGTAACCCCGAGCCAGACTCGGGATCGCTTTGCTCGATGCAGGGGAGGACACAGTGAGACTTACTTACCTTGTCCCCTGGATCCAGCGATGTCCCCCGCGATGTGTGAGCGAGCTGTCATCCGCTCGATTCACAGTGCTGAATGCCACCGAGCTCCGTTCCCTGCGGCGTTACGGCGCACGGGAGCGGAGAACGGCAGCAAATTCAAAAAAGTAAAAGTACACAAAACACACACAGCACTGTAATCTTACAGATTACAGTACTGTATTACAAAATACATACCCCCTTTGTCCCTAGTGGTCTGTGCAGTGCCCTGCATGCACTTTTATATTATAAATATTGTTTTTTTTCTGCCTGGAATTTGGAGATTGTCCATAGCAACCAGAAAGTGTCCCTTTTTCAGTGTTTTAGGATTTGATTACATTATTGAATATTTTTAATTATTCTTTATTATATTATAAACTTTATCATACCCGGGATGTCTGCTAGACTCTGGTTTGAACATATTTAAGAGAGTTATTCCTAAGAATTACAGGACTACAATATAAAACGCCAAATTTCCATGCAAAATAATTGTACCGCTTTCAGCACCTAAATCCAGACTGAATCATACCACCAGGGAGGTTAACTACTCTGCAGGAGATTCAGGAGAAATTAATCGAAACTTTGAGGGAGGCAGAGGAATGTTACAAGAGGGCTGCTGATAGACATCGCAGATCACTTCCTACCTTTCATGTGGGTGACAAAGTTTGGCCATCAACCAAAAACTTGAAGGTCCATGTTCCAACTGCAAAGCTGGGCCGCCAGAAGTTTGTAGGGCCATTCAAGATTTCTGCTCAAATCAATCCGGTTACTTTTCGCTTAAAACTTCCTGACAGTATGAAAATTCACCCTGTTTTTCACATAACACTACTTGAAATATTTAATGAAAGTCCCTTTTCTGGAAGAATTCTTCCACCTCCTCCACCTGTTGAAGTATAGGGTGAAGTAGAATTTGTGGTGGAGAAAATTCTTGATTCCAGGATCTTTAGAAACAAGCTACAATATCTGGTCCAATGGGAAGGATATGGGCCTGAAGAAAAGTCATTCTACAGAGAAGGAGCTATCAACCTTCTCTGTAGAGTGGGTTACAAGGCATGGTGGGTGTAATAAAGCTGATGTGATGTGGGCCAGACACTTTTTGAATGCAAAGAGATTTATTGTCTCTTGAACAAGAACTGCTGGAGAGAGGGTTAGGGCCAGGACACCCTTAAGTAGATGCAATGACAATTGGCAGATTCCAAGACTTCTATAGGTAGACAGCTATACAGTGGAAGGCCTCCTGGGAGACACCACTTCTGTATAGGTAGGACCACCGTCTCCTATGGCAACAAATCTTGTAACAGTCACTAACGGTACTCGTATTTAACTATTGATAACACAAATAGTTCTCTTCGCACTCTACAGTCTCTCAATGTAGGTCTTCACTCACCAAGCTCCCAGTCTCTTACTAGACTCTCAGACCCAATCTCCATTGGATTCCCTGAGCTCTTTCACTTCCATAACTCGGTATCTTCTTCAAGCGTCACCCCCGCTTCCCTGCTGGGTCCCTGGCTTGGCACTCACAGATACTCCTCAAGCGTCACCCCTGCTGACCCGCTAGGTCCCTGGCTTGGCACTCACTGATGCTCCTCAAGTGTCACCTCTGCTGTCCCGCTGGGTCCCTGGCTTGGCACTTGCTGAAGTTTTCCCACTTCTTCACCAAGGTGGATGGTCCCTTAGTGGTGACAGCTTCCTCCCTACCTAGGACCACAACTGGTTCCCCTTCCGACTGAACTGTTACTCTTGGTTGGATTCCAATCCTGCAGTCCCAACCTTGTGCTGCTTCTCCTGCTTCTGGATAGGCCCTCAGACAGCCTTGCAGCCACATGTCCCTGGGATAGGCCTTAGGCTTCTGGCCTAGCAGCCCAGAGCAGCATAACACACATCCATCCTGACAGACATCCAGGTGGCACAGAACCCCAATCACCTCACTCCACCGAAATAAATAGGCTCTCCCAGCAGGCTAAGGGGCTAAAGAAACCCCAGCCAATTGGCTAAGACACCCTATCCATTCATATCCTGACCTTGTAACGCCACTTAGCGTCAGAAGAGAGAAGTTGCAGCAAGTCCCGAACTAGAGAGGAATCAGTGGATCTACTAACAATTAACCAGGGCAACTACCGCCTGGCAAACTAAATTTACTAGCAAAACTGCCTAAACACCAGGGTGCTACAACCTCCCCTGTCTAGGAAATTACATCTCAAAGTTGCAAGAAAAGAATTTAACTCTCAAGACTGGGATATCCTGGCAAAACTGGGATGGGTGGGGAAATAAGGAGAGAAGAAAAAAAATAAAAACAAGACATGAGGCATATCACATGAAATAAGCAACAGTGTATATACATAAGCAAGTCACATTTCACACAGGGGCATATAAATAGCGATAATATATACAATTTTATGTGTGGTATACCACCTGAACAATTTAAAAGGGCAAAATAAAAAACAGTAGCCTTATATCCTAACTATCTATTATGTACACCTGGAAAAATATAGAAAATATTAGCTTGGTTATAAAAGCACTCTGACGTTACTTCTAGTTGCCTGGATTTCATGCTGGTCCTGACAGCACGGCCCTCCATCTTAGATCAGAGAGACAGTATTTATTTTTATTTTTTTTACTTTACGTTTTTATTGGTTTTGGTATTGATAAGTTATAGCATATGATATACAATATCTCACAAAAGTGAGTACACCCCTCACAGTTATGTAAATATTTTATTATATATTTTCATGTGACAACACTGAAGAAATGACACCTTGCTACAATGTAAAGTAGTGAGTGTACAGCTTGTATAACAGTGTAAATTTGCTGTCCCCTCAAAATAACTTAACACACAGCCATAAATGTCTAAACCACTGGCAACAAACGTGAGTACACCCCTAAGTGAAAATGGCCAAATTGGGCCCCCAATTAACCATTTTTCCTCCCCGGTGTCATGTGATTCGCTATTGTTACAAGATCTCAGGTGTGAATGGGGAGCAGGTGTGTTAAATTTGGTGTTATCACTCTCCCTCTTTCATGCTGGTCACTGGAAGTTCAACATGGCACCTCATGGCAAAGAACTTTGAGAAACTGAAAAAAAGAATTGTTGCTCTACTTAAAGATGGCCTAGGCTATAAGAAGATTGCCAAGACCCTGAAACTGAGCTGCAGCACGGAGGCCGAGACCATACAGCGGTTTAATAGGACAGGTTTCACTCAGAACAGGTCTCGCCATGGTCCACCAAGGAATGTTGGGTGCACGTGCTCAGCGTCATATCCAGAGGTTGTCTTTGGGAAATGTATGAGTGCTGCCAGCGTTGTTGCAGAGGTTGAAGGGGTGGGGGTCAGCCTGTCAGTGCTCAGATCATATGCTGCACACTGCATCAAATGCCCAGCATTCATTCCAAAATGAAGCCACCTGATGATGCACAAGAAAGCCTGCAAACTGTTTGCTGAAGACAAGCAGACTAAGGACATGGATTACTGGAACCGAACCAAGTCCTGTGGTCTAATGAGACCAGGATAAACTTATTTGGTTTGTGTGTGGCGGCAACCAGGTGAGGGGTACAAGTGTGTCTTTCCTACAGTCAAGCATTCTGGTGGGAGTGTCATGGTCTGAGGATGCATGAGTGCTGCTGGCACTGGAAAACTACAGTTCATTGAGGGAACCATGAATGCCAACATGTACTGTGACATACTGAAGCAGAGAATGATCCCCCTCCCTTCAGAGACTGGGCCACAGGGCAGTATTCCAACATTCCATAACACTAGACACACTTCCAAGATGACCACTGCCTTGCTAACGAAGCTGAGGGTAAAGGAGATGGACTGGCCAAGCATGTCTCCAGACCCAAACCCTATTGAGCATCTGTGGGGCATCCTCAAATGGAAGGTGGAGGAGCACTCTAACATCCACCAGCTCTGTGATGTTGTCATGGAGGAGTGGAAGAGGTCTCCAGTGGAAACCTGTGAAGCTCTGGTGAACTCCATGCTCAGGAGGGTTAAGGCAGTGCTGGAAAATAATGGTGTCCACACAAAATATTAACTCTTTGGGCCCATTTGGTCACTTAAGGGTGTACTGACTTTTGTTGCCAGCGGTTTAGACATTAATGGCTGTGTGTTGAGTTATTTTGAGGGGACAGCAAATCTACACAGTTATACAAGCTGTACACTCACTACTTTACATTGTAGAAAAGTATAATTTCTTCAGTTTTGACAAATGAAAAGATATAACAAAATATTTACAAAAATGTGAGGGGTGTACTTACTTTTGTAAGATACTGTATGTGGTTTTGCATTTCTGAGTAGGGGCCGCATGTACGCCAAGCTGCACTGTGATTTGTCACAGCACATGCCGATCACTGGGTGCCAGCCAGTGATTGACTGCCAGTACCCAGCAATCAGCTTTGAGTCTCACAGAACACAGCTCTGTGAATGTAAACAGCACAGAGCTGTGTTCAGTGACAAGGTATCTAGTTGGATTTCATTCCCTGAAAGCAACTACCTCCACAGTAAATGCAGAATACAGTACACACACACACACACACACACATTAGGCACATATTTAGCCCCTTTCTACCCAGGGTAATTAGTACAGGGGCAGTGCATATTATGAGCACTGATCACTGTAATAATGGCATGGGTGATGTCGGTGTCAGTTAGTTCCCTCCAGCGTCAGATTGACCATCGCAGTATCGCAGTCCTGTTATAAGTCACTGATCCAGTATATATTCTATAGTTAGACGCTATAACTTCCACACAAACCTATCAATATGCACCTTTTGAGTTTTTGTTTTTACCAAAGCAGAAGCAAATGTAGCAGAATACATTTTGGACAAAATTTATTAAGAGATTTGATTTTTTTTTGTTTATCTTTTATGGGACATGTTTTATAGCAGAAAGTAAAAAATATATAATAATAATAATAATAATACTAATAAAACCCCCCGGAGGTGATTAAATACCACCAAAAGAAAGCTCTATTAGTATGAAAAAAATACATATAAACTTTGTTTGGGTACAGCGTTGCATGGCCTCTCATATGTCAGTTAAAGTTATGAAGGGGGGTGAATCTTCTGGAGGGCAAGTGGTTAAATGCAAAATACAGTGAATGTTCACTTTAAAAAGTGTATATTACATTTGCAAAGTCAATCATAGTAAATAGGGTGAAATAATGTTCACTTTCAATACACAGTCAGGAAAACAAAGTGAATTTTGCTTGCGCATGATTGGTTGATTTAAGTGAGCACACCTTCACCTTATTGACTAAGCTCACTGAATAATTCATGGCCCCTTAGTAAATCAAACCCATTGTGTCAGCCAACAGCCAGGCAACAAGCATTACAGAAGAATAGCTATGGCAGCCCTATATTTATAGCGCAGAGCTTTTGTAATCTGTTTTTTACTTGTCACGTTGAAGTCTGTATTTTGTGGCAATATGGGAAAATCTGCAGCCATGAGTAATAAATGTTTATTTACCTTAGTTTATAATTACACTTTTAGTTCTATAAATTCAAGTTGTTTAGCCATGCTGCAGCATTCATTCATCAGAGGCAAACCTGTAAGATCTGTGCTGTTCAATGCGTCATCACTGTAGCGTGGGTTTTTAGGAAAGATAAGTATGTCCTTTTTAAGAACACCCAAACACAAATATCCCACACCTTTAATCACAGCGCCTCCCAAACCTGCAATTAGAGTTTCAAAATAAAAATTTGCTGCCTTCCCACTGCACTTAGTTACCTAGTTTTATTTAAACTTATGATCTGTGGGAATGTAACACAGTATGTGAAATATTTTACCCATGGCGATCTTTAATATTATATTGCATTTATAATGCCTGGTTTTCAAGGAAAGAAACAGGGTGGACCTCAGTTAATACCCAACTCTATGCAGTGATTGATTTTTACTTGAACATGACTTGATTATTGAAGTCGGCACAATTTCACATTTGCTAAGTTATTTTTTTATAATTCTTTTGCACATGTTCAGATATTCTTGAAAAAAAATAATTCTACTTTGTTTCACCTCTTTTGCTATGATAAGTGAATTTGAAAGTAAAAAATGCTCTACTGCTGTAGTAAATCAGGCTCATTATGTTATTATGGCTCTTTAGATGTGTTATGTTTGTGTGAACCTACGTAACTTTCAAAAGAGCGTATCACAGATCCCTCAAAGCTCTTACACTTTTTTTTTTGTGCACTAATCCACCATTGACACCTCTTGCTACACTGCAATTTTGGCACAGGAATTAGTAAAAAAGTAAAACTGATCATAGTGGAAGACACTCATAGGGTTAATACAAGTGTCATTAATCCCTTACTGCATCATATCCTGAGTAATCTTTTGGATGGGTTACCCAGAAGTCCCACTTCTGTAGGGGTAAAAAAGTAAAATTACCTCTCCCCTTGGGAACTCTAGGTAGAGTCCAGCCTGGCATAATCAGATTACATCCACCCTACCAAGCTCGCACTCTTCATTGGCACCTGTCCCTTTGTCACTGCAGGTAGATTGTTGATCAAGAGAGATCCACTGAAGAAATAACAGTCCAGGCTGGAATTGCATTTTAACAAAGACTATTTACTGCACATTTACAATAACATAACTTTCAACATCTACAGAGGTAGCTGATACTCTCAGTTACTTCTGTCGGCACAAATGACTCGTTAAAGAGGCCCATGTCTAAACATTGCATTAACTTCCTCATACATGCCCACTGCTTAAATATCGAGGGTGAGTGGCAGGAGGAGGTTGCCAAGGTGTAACCCCAACTTAAAAGACCTTGGATCCCACGACAGAACAATTTCATTGTAGACAATGTCCGTCTACGTAGTAATAAAAAAGGAATGAAGAAGCCTTGGATGCTGCTGATGCACCCAATATACTTTAAAGAAAAGAAAGTTCACAAAACATGGCTAAATGTCACAGAAGGCCATTGGGCTTTTGGTTCTTGATCTATATTAGGCCTAAATTGACTATTGACAATTTTTCCTAATTTTGTGTGCAAACACTACCCTTAGATTCATATTGTATTAAACTGTATACAACGTATATAGGTCTGGTTGGCCTTACAAACCCTTACAAACCACTTTGACCTACAGGTAAGCCTAGATTAAGGCTTACCCGTAGGTCCAAGAAATATCCCCCAAACCTATATGGTTTAGGAGATATTTGCCCGAAGACGGGCCGTAGACAGCGGCGTGCAGGCGCACTGAGCATGGCATCCTCAATGACGAAGATGCCGCGCGTCTCGGCTCCCGTGCGCATGCACGGGAGTTACGTCATCGCGGCTTCGCCGAATGAAAGCGGCGGATCTGCGAGACCCCACCGAGAAGATAGATGCGCCGAACTACAGGGGACAGCGGTGACTTCGCTGGCTCCTGTGTCAGGTAAGTGACACATAATGGGCTACTATGCGATGCATAGTAGTCCATTATGCTTTGCCTTTGCAGGGAATGAAAGAGGAAGTAAACTCATCAGGGTTTACTTCCTCTTTAACTTGTAATGCTTGCTATAGTGAATCCTGTTGCCAGAATTACTACAGACAGATGGTAAACTGGTTCAACGTTAATATTCAAAGTATAGTACTGAAGTGCTGCCTAATCCTGTATAAAGCAGGAGTTTAGTATTTTGAGTGATCCTGATCTCCCAACTGGATTTAATAGTGGCACTAGAAAAAGATAACATTGGTATGGCATATAAATATTGGTACTATACAAAGCAAGTGCATTTTTATGAATACTATACTGAGAGACATATAGGGGCTTCCTCTGATTACCTCATTCTTAAAATACTAGTTTCCTGGTTACCGCAATTATGAGTCACTGACCAGGAACAAGCATACGGTGAGTTAAAGGGTAATGTCAGAACTCCTTATTTGCATAATTGTTCCAGTTCACTGAAATGGAAAGTATTTCATAGTAACATAGTATCATAGTAGGTAAAGTTGAATAAAGACAATAGTCCATCGAGTTCACTCTGTGTAGGTGCACGTGTGTCAGTGTCTATATTTCCCATATCAATAAATAAATAAATAAATAAGGGCCTTAAACTCACCCCTCCGTGGAAGCTCAACAAATTTGACACCTTTGTTGACATTCATAGATACATGAGGAAAGTTGATAGACCACGGTATATTACTTCCATTCCTACTAGGAATGTTGCAAGGGCAGTCACGTCAGGGACTGTCCACTCAGGGCTATCGAACCCCTCTCTTTTTAATCCCCCCACCAGCCTGAACTGCACTTATGGCACTCGCCATGCCACCAAGTGTTACTGCAGTGCTGGTTTGTCTACAACCAGGATGTACTAGGCCGCTGGTGCTCGCCAGTTTACCAGAAGGTAGAGCAAATTGATGCACCTCAGCAATAAAGGAACAGGGTTGGGTTCGCCTGACCTTAGCAGAGGTATCATCAGAGCTATCGGTCATGGTGCAGCTGATTTCTTCAGGTTCGTACACTGAGCCTGAATCTGATTCTGATTCTGACAGTGCAGCTTCCCCTGCCCTCTCATCTGTCATGCTCAGTATCCTCTAGGCCTCTTCACTAGTGTACCTTTCATTTGACATTTTGGCCACTAAATTTACAGGTACCCAGTGTGACTCACAGGTAAAAAAACACCTGGTTGTCAAGAACTGATACAAAAAAATGTAACTGCTAGTGCTAGCAGAGATTGGGCCTGACTCTGTGCCAACACTGCGGTTTTGTGTGCTGTGTATTGGAAGTGACAGTGATCTACTGATACTGCACTTGTTTGGATGGGGTGGAGGGGCTAAATGCAGGTGCTGGCAGCTGCCGGGGCTGACTCTGCTAATACTGCATTTTTGGGAACACTATACTATTGGGAACGTTAGAATAGTTCTGATCTGATTAAAGATATTGATCCATTCAGACACTATACTAGTAATGTGTGTAAGGCCGCGTACACGCGCGGGGACTGTTCGCTCAACTTTGTCCGTCAAACAGTTTCAGCAAACAGTCCGCTCAAAATTAGCATGGACGGACTTGCCCACACACGACGAACGAACAGTTTGCTGAAACCGTGCGCGATGACGTGAACGGCACGTACGACGGGACGGAAAATACAACGTCCTATACACTGCATTACAACTTTCGGCGTGTAAATCCTTTCTGAGCATGCGCGGAACTTAGTTTGACGAACAAGCCTACACACGAGGGGACTGTTCGCTGAAACCAAGTTTCAGCGGACAGTTTTTCGGAAATTCCGAAAAACCTTGTTCAGCAAACTGTTCGCTGAAACTGTCCGCTGAAAGCCCACACACGGGCGGACTGTCCGCCGAAACACTGTTCAGCGGACAAAGTTGGGCGAACAGTCCCCGCGTGTGTACGCGGCCTTAGTGTTACTGGCAATCAAAGGGTTAAAATCTGGCACTGTCTGGGATTGACGCTAACTGACGCTGACACTAACTGGAGTCGCCCGTGACACTAATACATTGATCAGGTTAATGGGGGGGGGGGCGATCAGGGGGTTAAAACGTTATTAGGGAATATGTGGCGGGACCTTAATGCTATAAAAGGCTGACACTAACTATCACCTGTGACACTAATACAGTGATCAGAAAAAAGATCTGTACAAAAGATCTATACACGTACTAATGACACTGTGACAAGGAGTGAAAAAGTTAACTTGGGGGGACGAGGGGATTAACACTTTATTAGGGACTATATAGCGGGTACCCTAATGCTATTTAACGTTACAAGTGACATCAATACAGTCATCAGTAAAAAATCTGTACACTGTACAAGGAGTAAAAAGGGTTAACGGGGGGGGGGGTTAAATGTGCCTAACTATGTGTACTGATATCAGTGTAGTGCTTTTACTCACAGTTAATGCTATCACCTCTCATGCTGGAACCTAAAAGGGCTCCAGGAGGGGAGACTGCATAATTTCCTGTGCCTGTGTTTACATCACATAGGCACAGGATATTCTGTGATTCATCAGAACTGATCAGCAGGTCCAGGCCATAAATCATTGGCCTGGACAAGTAGAATGATCAGTTCTGGAAAAAATCCGATTGCTGCGGGGCCTGAGGCCACGAGCAATGTACAGGTACATTGTTTCGTGCAGCCGGGCCACTCTGCCGCAGTAAATGTGCTGTTGGCAGTCCAGAACTGGTTAAAAATGTTATGCCCACTTTTGCATTACTTTAAGTACAACCCTCGTAATTTATGGATTAAAGTATTGGTAGTATACACAATCTTCTTATAATCAGTTCTATGAAGTGCCAAATCTATGCAAATACACTGAATATATAAGAAAGAAGATTCCTTTGTTACATTGTGCCTCCATTTTTCATTTGAACAGAGTGAATTCTTGACATTTTATATTTCACAAAAAAATTAAGCTTATGACAAATGACTTTCCAAATGTGACTCAGTAATCGAGTGATTGGATTACATATTTTTAACCCATGGGCTATTTCCATGTTAAAAATAACTCAATCATGTTGGGGCTTAGTTGGTTCTTGAGAATACATTTAAGCATAATAACCAAGCATGTGCTACTTAGTAATAAAATAATATCCCTGATACCTGGCAGGATTGCACAGATACCTTCCTACTCTAAACGAAACAGTGAACAGGACAGGACATGCATCTTCAGAGACATGCACGTGCAGCCGTTGTATGCTTTAGGCCCTCCAGGCAGTGGATGATATTAAATGCTTTAGCTGCCACTCAAATGTTATTCTCGGTCATGCCCACTTTTATTTGCATATCTAAGGGGAGAGTCAGATCTGGGGAGAAAAGTTATGTAAAATTGTAACAATGTGAACACTGATCAGGCACAGTCAGTATTTTAGTTGAAAGTGACTCTGTCGGTGAAATAAAGACAAACAAATGTAAATGAAGAGTATTAGTCTCACCTGTCCCACCAACCTTTCCTTGGATTTTCATTCTGTTTAAGAATTACCCCTGCTGAAGAATATTTAACATTTCAATTTTGGGTGACTTAGGGGTCAGGAAATGTAACCAAAGCATTCCTGAGTGAACGCAGGACACTAATGCTCTACTTTTACAGGTTTTCTTTTTCATTTTCACATCATTGATGGGGTCATCACCCTCTGTCGCAACACTGTTGGGGAATTATTATAACGAAATTCAAATAAAATAAGTTTTTTAACCAAATTTTGTAGCAGTCACATGTTCTAAAACTGCATTTTAAGTCAGGTTAAAATAAGGCATGTTCTAACGGGGTGGTCCATACTGGCGCTTACATGTCATCTGTCTGTGGCAGCAGATTGCTGATAAACTATATCTCAACTCCCATTACTCTTTTCATTTACTGGAAGTTGCAGTAAAGCCAGAGTTCTGGGATCAGAGAGTCAGTGCTGCTAAATGCTATGCTTGAATGGGCCTGCTGGATCATCAAAGGTGGTTAAGTTGCACGTAACAGTTGGGCAGCGTTAGGGCCTGTGTCAACCTTGATTGAGATTGTGTCAGTGGGAACATTCAGATTGCTTAAGGCGCATTCTACTTGCATTGTGATCAGTATTAAACACTTCTGAGATCATTCGTAGGTGCATTCGGAAATTGCCTCCTTCCTGCCTGTATTTGGCCACTTTCTAAGCTACACCAGCCTGCCGCAAGCTGCTCTTGATTTGTCACAGACTTGTATGGAGAGAGGTGGCAGTTCTAACATGAACAAAAGCTCATCAACACAGGCATTTATAATGTTTTTCGATAGTCCAGTTGTTACAATAATAGGTCACGATTTTGGAGGTAATAAAGCAACCATTTACCAGTGTTGGTTTACTTTGTTGCCCATTCAGTAGGTTGGTGACCAAGTTGTGCTGCTTAAATTCACTGTCCCAAGACCATTTAAAATTTTACAAAATCATTGCTTTATAGTAGAAATATGGTCATTACTTATGCTGCCTTTTTATGGAAATTGCTAGTTCTTTAGCTTTTCATGCTTCTTAAATCTCTTCTGTACATGAAAGGAACAACCACACAGCCACTGAAGCTAGAAGTTTTAGTTAACATGCTTTCCCCCTATTCCTCTCACTTTTTATGGACACTTTTTTTTTCTCTCTTGGTTAGGACATAAGAAACATTTCCCTATTGTGGGCTGGGAAATCAATGAAAATCTCAAAAAGTAAAACTTTGATCTGAAATTTAATTTCAAAGTGCAACTCCAGGATATTTTTTGAAATTATAGGTCCCCCACCTACTATATTAAAAAAAAAAGTGCCAGTGTTTACTTAACTTCTCCACATTTCAAAGCTGTCCCTGATTTCCTCTTCAGGCCAACACCAGCGCTCCTAATTCTGATAATTTTCTATGAGCACAGCTTGTCATATACACCCCCTCCCAAAAAGAAACTTCATCATGCAGGCTGGCATTTATGGTACTCCAGGACTGAGCAGTGCCTACGCATTATTATGTGAGTGCTGCTCAGTCCTGGAAAAAAGACTCTCATCGCTGGAGTAAGCAGTACAAAGTGTGCTGATGTCATTGGGCTGGCAAAAAAGTTCAAAGAAAAGTATGTATAGGAGTTTTAAAAGATACCAGGGGGAATAGGGGGCTTTCAAGTGTGGTGGTAATCCTGGAGTTTATCTTCAAGAAAAAAATATTTTGAGTTAGTTGAAAATAAAAAATGACAATAAAATGAGTTATGAGCCCGATAAGAAATTCAAGAAAACTTATACACAAGTACCTTCATCCTCATCAATAATTTTGGAAGCAAAACCAGAGGTTATAGGGTCATTTTTAAAGGCCGTTACTGCAACTGCAGCTAATATGACAAAACCTGCACAGTTTATAAGGTGTCTATGGACTATCTCGGTACTTATTAACACAGGTAAATCAAAAAATACATTAAAAATGTTTTTTTAATAATACTCAAAGAGAAAATGTATACAAAGAATGTACAAAGACAGTTACAATCAAGCAAAACATTACATTATAAAAACATCCACCACAACTATACAACAACTGTCGGGTTTCCCCATAAAGTTTTATGTTGAAGGGTGGTGAAGCAGTATTCCTCTACCGGTTTCGCGGTCAAAAACCGCTTCTTCAGGAGGGAGATCTATGGAATAGGCAAATAGAGAAAAAGTAGAGAAAGAAAACAACAAACTATATAGCAAATAAATGGCATGGTTAAACATAGATCGAAATTAGGAGATCAGCTCACCAATACAGCCCATAGCGACAGGTCAGCAGGGCCCACCAATTCCCCCAGCGGTGAATGCGGGGGAGTATATAGGACCGGCTCTGGTGTCAAGAGAGTGGACAATTAGTGGAGAGAAAAAAAAAAAGGGGGAATGGGGCAGGAAGGAAGGGTAAAGGGGGAAAAGGACAAAGGTGGGGGGGGGGGGGGGGGGGGAAGAAGGGGAGGGAGAAATTAAAAAAATGGATCCTTCCTGTATGAGCAAGATACAACGACCTTGCCCCTGAATGAATTTATCTTGGCACTCCTCAAATTCATCTTAACTAAAAACTATTTCACCTTTAATGCCCAGCTTTTCTTACAAATCCAAGGAGTTGCCATGGGGACGTCCTGCGACCCAGCCTATGCGAACTTATACCTAGGAGGCTGGGAAAGATTTGTACATTTAGATGGGAGATACAGAGTACTTGACAGAGATTCTTCTATGGTATCGCTACATAGATGACCTGTTCCTGGTTTGGACAGGCACCCAGGAGAGATCGTTGGAATTTGTCCATAAATTGGATGAAAATGAATTCAACTTAAGCTTTACTTTCAAGTTTGACAAGGCCCAGATCCCGTTTTTGGATCTGTCCATCGTCAAGCAAGCAGATGGTACTCTTGGTATGGACCTCTACCGCAAACCCACTGCTGGTAATACCTTGCTATACGCTACCAGTGCACATCCTCAGCGACTGGTACGCAGTATACCGTTTGCGCAATACCTGCGGTTGCACAGGAACTGCACACGTGATAGTGACTTTAAGATTCAGGCTGATGCTCTTCGGGAATGGCTTCTTTGTAGGGGATATTCCCCTACTATCCTTAAAAAAGCATTCAACAAGGCGTTTGCACGTCCAAGGAACTCCTTGCTCTATGATCGCCCCAAGCCAGTACCACCTGCCTCTAACTCAGTCAGGTTTATCACCACGTACTCCGCCCATCATAATACATTGAGAACTATTTCATATAAGAACTGGCATATGTTAACAGAACACCATATCCTTAAAAAACATGTACGACCCACCCCGGAATTAGTCTTCTGGAGGGCTTGTTCCTTGAGGGGCCGTCTTACTCGCAGCCATTATAGTTCAGCTAATGTCCCTAAAACTAGACCATTTGGGGCTTTTAAATACGGAGATTGCCCTCGTTGCCCCTGGATACAGGAGGGCAAACGATTTACCTTACCAAACGGCAAGCTATTTATACCACGTGCGTTTGCTGATTGTAGCACAAGGGGTGTCATTTATTTTATGACCTGTAGTTGTAGGGCCTACTATGTTGGTAAAACCATCTGTGAGATAAGGAAAAGGATTGGTGACCACGTCTATTACTCCGGAAGTGGCAAGTTGACCACCATTGGTAGACATATCGGGATGCATCACCGATATGATATGCCAGTGGTCCACTTCCGTGTTCTGGAGTTGGTACATCTGAGTCCCAGGGGAGGGGATTGGGATCGAATGATCCTACAGAAGGAAACTGAATGCGACCTCTCCCCCGGGACTCAATGAAATGATTTCATGTAAACCCTTTTTATAGGGTGGCACTCCAGTATGATGGACTGATTGCCATCCCAGACTGTCAGCTATGATTTGCAGTCATGTCACAATAATTCTTCGACTATGCTTGATTTTAAAACCTAATTTCTGGGACTAAAGTTACCCCTGGTGGCTTTTGTGGTATGGGAGCAGTGGATCTTCCCCCTCTCCAATTATGATTTTTTCATTTAATTTGTATAAGTATTGTACATTTATTTTGATTGTTTGTCCTTATATGTATTTTACATTGTTGGCTGTGAAGGAGCTCTGCTCACCCTATCCCAGACAATGGCGTGCTGGGTCAATCTCTTTGGGTCCCTACCCTTAAGTGGGTTCCCCAGAGGCGGATGCGTGCCCACCCTTGGCAGGACCTCGCGTATTTCGATGCGATCTCTGCTTGCATAGGCCTTAGCATGGGCATTTGCCCTCTGGGCTGTTTTGGCCTGTGCACACTTGCGCAGTGGTTATGCTGATCCGTACAGTTTTATCTGCACGGGTCTGTTCGTGGCGGACGCCCCTTGTGGCCTGGTTGATTGGCGCGCATGCGTGCCCGATACCTTCGTGTGCGGGCCGCGTTCGCTTTGTCTGCTTGGCCCTGTGGGGCCTCCGTCAACAAACGCCTGTGACGTACGTGCACACGCACCTGCATGCGTACTTTCGTCTGCACCAACAGTTCGTATTGTGTTGTAGGCCTATGTGGCCACTTCCTTGGAACTTGGATAATGTATATTTGGAGATAGAATTTTACAACGTTCGGTGGAAGAAATGTCTGACATGTCAATAGCTCAATCAGCACTTCTGTGACTTCGATTACCCCTGTATATCTCGCCCCTGTGTTCGCCCTTGCATAGATTCTGGCTGTATTACAATTCTCGGTGAGTGGGTTGGTGGGGATAACTTCCTCTTGGTGTTGTTTTTTTTTTTTTTCTCCCTCCCCTTCTTCCCCCCCCCAACCTTTGTCCTTTTCCCCCCTTCTCCCTTCCTTCCTGCCCCAGTGCCCCCTTTTTTTTTCTCTCCACTAATTCTCCACTCTCTTGAAACCAGAGCCGGTCTTATATACTCCCCCGCATTCGCTGCTGGGGGAATTGGGGGGCCCCGCTGACCTGTCGCTACGGGCTGTATTGGTGAGCCGATCTCCTAATTTCGATCTATGTTTAACCATGCCGTTTATTTGCTATATAGTTTGTTGTTTTCTTTCTCTACTTTTTCTCTATTTGCTTATTCCATAGATCTCCCTCCTGAAGAAGCGGTTGTCATGGTTATGCAGTGATCTTCCTGTGTTTGCTTACCTTCCCTCATGTCTTCAGACTAAGAAGCCAGCTACTTCCACCTGGTGGTTTTTATAACCTCTCCTCTAAGCATGGCTCCACCCCAGGCCCTATCAGGGAGCCTATATAAACCTGTGCACTGCAGGGCTCAGTGCTGATCAACCATTGTGTATTCCTTTGTGTATTAGCTTCCTGTTTCCTGTCGTGTGCTCTGCTACTGATTTCCGTTACCGACCTTGGCGTGTTCTGACCATCCCTGCTTGCCTGTGACCCTGACCTATTGGCGTGTACCCGACTATTCTGTTCTGCTTGTGGCCCCGACTTTGGCTTTGTCCCTTACCATCCCTATCCTCCTGTTCCCTACTGTGGGTGTGAGCTGGGGGACCCTGGGGGTCGCGACCTGGAGCCAGTTGCAGCCAAGACCATCTTCACCACTCGAAGCTCTGGTGAACACCAGCTGGCTCTTAGACTCCGCGCCCCGGGGAATCTTACGCTCTTACCCCAGTGGGATCTGTCCCCCGTCTGCAGCCGTCAGCCGTAGGGTCCACAGCCTAGCGGTGCACCCCCAACCCTACGGTGTGCACCTGTCACCTGGGCTCTAGGTGACCTGACAGTTTGATCAGCCATGGATCCAGCTGACGTGCCGCTTCCTGCAGATGATCCATTGCAGAGCTTAGTTCGGCGACTTGAGACCCAAGAATCGCATCAGACCCAGGTGATGCAATTCCTTCAGGATTTGGCATCCCGTTTTGAACAGGTTCAGGCCTCATTAGGACCCCCAGTTCAACAACCTCAACCGCTATCTGCGACTGCACCTATCGCACCAGTCGCATCCACGCATTCATTAGTACTGCCAGCTCCGTCCCGTTTCTCTGGGGACTCCAAGGCCTGCAGGGGCTTCCTCAGCCAATGCACAATTCATTTTGAACTTCAGCCCCAAAACTTCCTGTCCGATCGGGCAAAAGTCGCATATATCATATCCCTCCTGTCCGGCGAGGCGTTGGCTTGGGCCGCCCCTCTGTGGGAACTGAATGATCCAGTGGTTTCTAGCCTGTCTGATTTCTTGAAACTTTTTCGGAATATCTTTGAGGAACCAGGTCGTGTCTCCTCAGCGGCTAGCGCTCTTTTACGTCTCCGTCAAGAGGCCGCTTCTGTGGGACAGTATGCTCTTCAGTTCCGTATCCTCTCAGCTGAATTGAGCTGGAATAATGAGGCCCTAGTTGCAACCTTTTTACATGGCCTCTCTGATAGAGTGAAGGATGAATTAGCAGGAAGATCCCTTCCTGCTGATCTGGACAGTGTCATCACCTTGTGTAACCAGATCGATATTCGCTTTCAGGAGAGGGCCCTGGAAAAAAGACGCCAGCACTCCCCGTTCTTTAGGCATCCTGAGTCCCCAGTCCCTTCTCCTCGATTCGAGGAGCACCCCCTGCCTACCGAGGAACCTATGCAGTTGGGCTGGACTAAGTTATCTCCCGAGGAACGCGCTAGGCACAGAACTCTGGGCCTATGTCTCTATTGTGGGTCTAAAGGTCATTTCCGTGACACTTGTTCTCTTCGTCCGGAAAAACGCTCAGGGCTAATACATCTGGAAGGTGGAGTATTAGACCCTGAAATATCACCTTCACCGTCTCGTCTTCTCCTTTCTGTGTTGCTTCATGTCGGTGCTTCCTCTCGTTTGGTCTCAGCACATCTTGATTCCGGAGCCGCTGCCAATTTCATGGATTGGGAAACTGCATCCTCCATGAGACTTACCCTTTTGCCCCTTACAACACCATTGGTGGTCTTGGCGATTGATGGCACGGTTCTCCCAGGGGGTCCTATCCGCTTCCAGACTATTCCTGGTAAGATGTCAGTAGGGGCACTCCACCAGGAGTGGATATCCTTCCTTGTCTTACCTAAGGCTTCACCTCCTATCATATTAGGTCTTCCTTGGTTTCGGCTCCATTCTCCACACGTTGACTGGTCTGCTGGACGGATCCTGGCTTGGGGTTCCTCCTGTTCCTCTTCCTGCCTACTCAAGGGTACCCCAAAGGAGAGACTTCCCGTTACCACCATCTCAGTATCTTCTGCTTTTCCTGCTGTATATGGCGATCTCTGGGACGCGTCCTGCAATAGTCGGACTGGTGCACTCTCTGGGTCATGTGATACTCTGGATGAGGAGCCCACCTATGAACCTGAGTCGATCATTCGCTCCAGTTCGCATAACCATTTACCTCTGCCTGTCCCTAATCTCCCTTGGACGCACAGCCAGGCTAACTTGTCTGCAAGTTCCAGAGTCGCTATGCCTTGTGATGCGATTGAGATGGTCGCTACATCTGACAATACTAATCAGTCGGCCTCCACACCACTTATGCCAGTCCAGCCCATGCCCTATGAGCTTCCTGCTTCTTGTTCAGGACCTTCTGTGACCCAGCCTCACCCTACTACTACTATGTCCGTTCAAACCCATTTAAGAGGCTCAATCCATCCTTTGGATAGAATACCTCATTCGGCCAGGAGGGGTTTTCAATCTTTTTCTCAGGGTTCTGTTTGTGTTTCTGCTATCCAGCTTAAATCTTGCGACATGTCACCCTCTAACCAACCTGACCTCAGGGATCCACTGACCTCTGCCCAGTTTGGTGGTCCTGTGATGGATGCCCAACTCAACTTTAAGGGTGAGGGGGTCCCTGCTCAGACTCCTGATCTTCTCATGCCCTTACCCATTCCTAAAAAGCCTTTAGTCCTCAAGTCCTCTCGTCCTCTCCCTACCTCTGCTTTGGTTTCTGAGGATAATCTAAAATACGAGGTTAGTCAAGTTTTGGATTCCCGGCTCCGTAAAGGCATTCTTCAATACCTCGTACTTTGGAAAGGGTTGGGTCCTGAGGAGAGGTCTTGGATCACTGCATCTGAGGCCTTTGCTCCCTGTCTGTTAAGGAGGTTCCATCTGGAGTTTCCCTTTAAGCCTGGACCCAGGCAGGGAAGGGGGAGGCCTCGTAAGAGGGAGGGTACTGTCATGGTTATGCAGTGATCTTCCTGTGTTTGCTTACCTTCCCTCATGTCTTCAGACTAAGAAGCCAGCTACTTCCACCTGGTGGTTTTTATAACCTCTCCTCTAAGCATGGCTCCACCCCAGGCCCTATCAGGGAGCCTATATAAACCTGTGCACTGCAGGGCTCAGTGCTGATCAAACATTGTGTATTCCTTTGTGTATTAGCTTCCTGTTTCCTGTCGTGTGCTCTGCTACTGATTTCCGTTACCGACCTTGGCGTGTTCTGACCATCCCTGCTTGCCTGTGACCCTGACCTATTGGCGTGTACCCGACTATTCTGTTCTGCTTGTGGCCACGACTTTGGCTTTGTCCCTTACCATCCCTATCCTCCTGTTCCCTACTGTGGGTGTGAGCTGGGGGACCCTGGGGGTCGCGACCTGGAGCCAGTTGCAGCCAAGACCATCTTCACCACTCGAAGCTCTGGTGAACACCAGCTGGCTCTTAGACTCCGCGCCCCGGGGAATCTTACGCTCTTACCCCAGTGGGATCTGTCCCCCGTCTGCAGCCGTCAGCCGTAGGGTCCACAGCCTAGCGGTGCACCCCCAACCCTACGGTGTGCACCTGTCACCTGGGCTCTAGGTGACCTGACAGCGGTTTTTGACCGCGAAACCGGTAGAGGAATATTGCTACACCACCCTTCAACATAAAACTTTATGGGAAACCCGACAGTTGTTGTATAGTTGTGGTGGATGTTTTTATAATGTAATGTTTTGCTTGATTGTAACTGTCTTTGTACATTCTTTGCATACATTTTCTCTTTGAGTATTATTAAAAATTATTTTTTAATTTATTTTTTGATTTACCTGTGTTAATAAGTACCGAGATAGTCCATAGACACCTTGTAAACTGTGCAGGTTTTGTCATATTAGCTGCAGTTGCAGTAACGGCCTTTAAAAATGACTCTATAACCTCCGGTTTTTCTTTCCAAAATGAAAATAAAAAATGTATATTCCAATGGCTATGACTATGCATTTTGCTTCATTAGCTAAGATGTTTAGCTAAAAAGCTTGCTGCGCCACTTTAGATGCTGGACAGCTTCCAGTCAGACCCTTTGGGATTTTTTGCCTTGGCTCTTGTTTCTGGTGAACCTTGAACTCTTTGCTCCTCCCATGATCTTCCTGATTTAGGCTTTGTCTCTACACTTCCAGGATCTTGTGCTCTCCCGAGCTGATATCTTGCTCCTTTGCATACCTGAAGCTGTCCTTATCTCCACTACCACTCATTAATGACATTTGGCTTGTTCCTCGGCTATGCTTCAGCTTGACCCCACCCTGCTACCATTTGTTACTGTCCCTTTGGCTTGTTTACTGACTATGTTTCTGCTTGATCCCTACCTACTATATCTGCTACTGCTTCCCAGCTTGCTCACCTCCTGGTGCAGCGATCCTGAGGAGTGCGACCTGGTACTAACATGCAGCAAAACCCATGGCTAGTGTTTAGACCCCACACCTTGTGTGAGCCCACGTCATCCGCCAGGAGGACCTGCTTGTTTACTTATCCTACTAGTTGGTGGGAGTCCCACACCTGGGTGTATTGCTACCTGTCTCAGAGCCTGACCATGACATAAGGTATGGTACACAATGCTCGGTATGCTGATCGAGCATTGGAACCCTAAAGTTACATAGCTGTATACTAAAGAGCAGCTTTTGGCTGTTTTCAAAATTATAATTGTGCACACAAACAGCAAGATGTAAATGTACCAATCTTCCATAAATAACATTGATGGGTGCTTTAATGAAGGATCATATAAATGGTGAGGCTATAGGTATGCAAATTCTATTGTTCAAAATACAGTAGAGACATGGGTTAGAACTAAGGAAGAAACTATTTGATGCACATTGGCATATAAAATAATGATGTCCACATTACCACCCAACGATTTTACATGAGACTGCCATTGCTGGTAAATAATTTGAAAACAAATTTGGGTTCACATCTACCTAAACTGATACAAAGTTTGTTTTAGCTTGTACTAAACACAAGGCATTACATAATAAGGGAAATTCTTTTCTGTCAGGCAATTGTAGTATTCAGGAAATAAAAGCTGGTTAGAACCGACACACGGTTTCCTACCATAAATATTACCAAGCAAACTTATTTTTAGATTGCAATTTATCCATTTTAGGTGTTTATAGTGTAAACAAATGAATCTAATAATGCGGAATTACATTTCATGTCTGATGGGAAGAAATGATCTTTGTGTATTAATAATGCGTAAGATTTCCTTTCTGGAAAACACTGTGCTGTTAAGACTCTGTCATGAAGAAACATATCTGTAGCATTACCCTTGTAGGGGTCGCTGGTTTGTGTTACCAGGTCTTTTCTCTCTGTGTAGCAATGGCCAGGCACACAGCAACTTCAACACCTCTGGCTCAAGAAACAGTCTAGGGCAGGGTGCCCAACCAGTGGCCCGGGGGCCCCATGTGGCCCACGGAGCCCTCTGATGTGGCCCGCGACCGCCTGCTCTGGGATGGCGGGTTGGCAAGCCCAGATTGTGGGTTGCCAACCCATCATCCCAGAGCATCAGTGTTGTTAATGAAGTTGGCGGTAGAGAAAGCAAGTGGCTACAGAGCTGCATAAACCGATGCTCCCTATATAGCGCTGCCTCCTGTCACAGGCAGAGTGATACCAATTGCACTTTGCCTGGGACAGCAACAGCCGGCAATACCTTTAATAACAGTCTTACATTCCGGTAAGTTCATTACTAAAATCACATATGGGCATATCTCTTCTGAAGTGGCTACTGGGCTGCTTTCAAACTGATCTGCAGGTGCAGCTCCTGTGGGTTACCTGCATTGAGCCATAGACTTCTGTTATTACCTGCAGGTGTGGTGAGCTTTCAGAAAGTGCACCACACCTGCAGGATATAATAGAAGTCTAAGTGCAGCTAACCCGCAGGAAGGCCAAGGTGTACTGCACTGCACCTGCAGTGCAGGTAATCCACAGCGTGTCAGTGTGAAAGCTGTATTAGGCCCTTTTGGCATGATCGATCCAACCTAATCGGACCCTCTGTTCACCTCTATTGAGCCACAGATGTAAACGGACTTGTGGCTGTATACACCCACCTACCTCCAATCTGGTCCACTTACAAAAACAGAAGGGGGATCCGTCCAATTCCATCATGGCAAATCAGATCGGAGGGCCCATAGAGTAGAGAAAGCCATGTCCGTATCCGCTCTGCATATGAAGGGTAGACATGGACTTGTCATCCGCCCACTCCACTCATTGTGACCCGCGACTGGTAACTAAGTCGCTTAAGTGGCCCTCGCTCTTTAAAAGGTTGGGCACCCCTGGTCAGGGGTTGCCTTTTTCAACAGTTTACTGTAGCTTAACTTTGATGGGGATTAGAGAGCTATGGGATACTCCAGAACACTTAGCAAAAAGTTGAGGGCACCATCCCATTTAGCAGCAGCTTCTTAACACAGTCCTCTAGGTGTTAGGACAAGAAGAGGGAAGTGCTGCTACACCATTTGCAATGTTACAAGCCAGGCAAGCTCTAAACTGAGTATAGTAGGGGTTAAAACAGCATAGTCACTGAAATCTTCTCTCTCTCTTTGGGTCTGTACTCACAGTTTCCCCTGGGCTTGAATGTCTCCCTCAGATTCAAGAAGGCAGACATTTCTGTAGCACTTCACAACAAGATCTTCAGTGGCACCCTTCTTTTAGCTCTCAGAGGACTTGATGCAAGACACCCCCCCCCCCCAGCACAGCTGGGACCCAGATGAGCTAGGCAGGATCCTGAGCAGGATGGCCAAGAAGGGCTGGCAACCTCTACTTCAAGGAAAAGAACCCTGCTCTCAGGGCCTCCAAACTATTTATGCACTCCCTTATCACCACCTCAGAGCTAACTTTGCCTAACCAAACCTAGCAGCCTATCTGGGAGGGTGCTACACATCTGAGTAAGCCCTGATGGAGGGTCATGTCCCACATACTAGACTTAATGCAGAACAGCTGTATTGATCTGCAATCAAGATAAATTGGCTTTCATAGACGTTATGCCCTGCTCTAAGGCCCCACTTAAATTAACCCTACCTATAACCCGAACCCTCACACTAGATAAAGGAAGGCCTGTATACGTGGTGTATCTGGATTTTGCAAAAGCATTTGATACAGTTCCCCATAAACATTTACTGTACAAAATAAGGTCCGTTGGCATGGATCATAGGGTGAGTACATTGATTGAAAACTGGCTACAAGGACGAGTTCAGAGGGTGGTGATACATGGAGAGTACTCGGACTGGTGAGGGGTGGGTAGTGGGGTCCCCCAGGGTTCTGTACTGGGACCAATCCTATTTAATTTGTTCATAAATGACCTGGAGGATGGGTTAAACAGTTCAATCTCAGTATTTGCGTATGATACTAAGCTAAGCAGGACAATAACTTCTTTGCAGGATGTGGAAACCTTGCAAAAAAATCTGAACAAATAAATGGGGTGGGCAACTACATGGCAAATGAGGTTCAATGTAGAAAAATGTGAAATAATGCATTTGGGTGGCAAAAATATGAATGCAATCTATATGCTGTGGGGGGGCGGGGGGGAACCTCTGGAGGAATCCAGGATGGAAAAGTACCTCGGGGTACTAGTAGATGATAGGCTCAGTAATGGCATGCAATGCCAAGCTGCTGCTAACAAAGCAAACAGACTATTGGCATGCATTTAACCCTTTCATGACTAAGCCTATTTTTGACATTTGGTGTTTTAAGTTAAAATCCATATTTTTTGCTAGAAATTTACTTGGACCCCCCAAACATTATATATATTTTTTTAGCAGAGACTCTAGAGAATAAAACGGCGATTGTTGCAATATTTTATGTCACACGGTATTTGCGCAGTGGTGTTTTAAACGCAACTTTTTGGGAAAAGGGACACTTTCATGAATTAAAAAAAAAACTAAGCTGTAAAATTAGCCCAATTTTTTTGCATAATGTGAAAGATAATGTTACGCCGAGTAAATAGATACCAAACATATCACGCTTTATAATTGCACGCACTCGTGGAATGACGACAAACTACGGTACCTAAAAATCTCAATAGGCAACACTTTCAATTTTTTTTCGGGTTACCAGATTAGAGTTACAGAGGAGGTCTAGTGCTAGAATTATTGCTCTCGCTCTGACAATCGCGGCGATACCTCACATGTGTGATTTGAACACCATTTACATATGCGGGCGCGAAAATTTTGATCGCTTTTATTGCTGTCACAAGGAATGTAACATCCCTTGTGACAGTAATAGGTGGTGATAGGTACTCTTTATGGAGGGATCGGGGGTCTAAAAGACCCCCGATCCCTCCTTTACACTTCAAAGTATTCAGATTGCCTTTTTCGCTGATTCTGAATACTGTATATATTTTTAAATCTGGCGCCATTGGCACCCGAGTAAAAATGACGTCATGACGTCGCTTCTGTGTTTACGTCACAGGCGGTGGTCTCAGCGGGGGGGGGGGCATTGATAGTTTCAAGAAACTATTAGATAACCACCTGAATGACCGCAACATACATACATATAATCACACACATAGGTTGGACTTGATGGACTTGTGTCTTTTTTCAATCTCACCTACTATGTAACTATATACAGTAACTTACCCTCACCCTAACCATTCCTGTAACCCTATCTCTTACACAAACTACCGTATTAACCCTCCCTATAACCTAAACCCTCCATAACCTTTCCTGTTACATTAACCCTACCGGTAACCCTAACCCTTACACTAAATGTTACATTTACCCTCCCTATAATCTAAACCTTTACACTGATCCCAACCCCAACCCTTTCTGTAACCCTATCCCTCACACAAACTGCCATGTTAATCCGCTCTGTAACCCTTATCCCTACACTAAATGTCACACTTTTCTCCTTGTAACCAAAACCCTCTTACTAACTCTCATACTAACCCACCTTACAACCCTAACCCTCACCTTAACTCCCCCTATAATCCTAATCCTTCCAAAAACGAATGTGATAACATGCTCTGTAACCCTGAACTGTCTGAACTAACATAAACTCTTTCTGTAAACCTAATCTTATGCCAAATGTTACACTTACCCTCCTTGGAACCCTAACCCTCACACTATCCCCCTTCCTTGTAACCCCGGCCTTCACATATAGACTTTTTGTAATCCTGACCATCACACTACCCCCTCAACCTTCACACTAATACTATTTGTAACCTTAACCAATACACCAGCAGTCCTCCTCATAACCCTGGCCTTCACACAGTAACCCTTCTTGTAGCCCTAACCCTCACACTACCTACCGCCTCCCTGTAACTCTAGCCTTCATACTAACCCTCCTTGTAATCCCAACCATCACACTACCACCCCTCTTCTCTGTAATATCAGCCTTCACAGTAACCCTCCTTGTGACCCCAACCATCACACTACCCCCCCCTCCACATACGCGCACACACGCACACACACGCACACACACGCACCTCCCTGTAAATTCTAAACCTCCTTGTAATGTAACCCTAACCATCACATTACCCCCTCTTCCCCATAAGCCCCCTTGTAGCCCTAACCATCACACAATCTCCTTACCTACAACCCCAGCATTCACAGTAACCCCCCTTTGTGACCCTAACCCTCGCACAACCCCTCCTCCCCATAACCAGCTTTTACACTAACCCTCCTTGTAACCCTAACCAACACCCCCCTCCCTCCCCACAAACCCAGCCTTCATGCAAGCCCTCCTTGTAACCCTAACCAACAACCCCCTCCCTTCCCGCAAACTCAGCCTTCAAGCAAACACTCCTTGTAACCCTAACCAACACCCCCCTCTTCCCACAAACCTGGTCTTTACACTAACCCTGCTTGTAATCCTAACCACAAACCTGGTCTTCACACAAACCCAGCCTTCATGCAAGCCCTCCTTGTAACCCTAACCAACACCCCCCCTCCCTTCACACAAGCCCAGCCTTCACACAAACCCTTCTTGTAACCCTAACTAACACCCCCCTCTTGCCACAAACCCGGCCTTCACACTAACCCTCCTTGTAATCCTAACCACAAACCCGGTCTTCACACTAACACTACTTTTAACCCTAACCAACACCCCCCCTTCCCACAAACCTGGTCTTCACACTAACCCTTCTTGTAACCCAAACTAAGACCCCCTTCCCACAAACCCAGTCTTCACATTAACCCTCCTTGTAACCATAAACAACACCCGCCCCATCCCTTCCCACAAACCCGGTCTTCCCACTAACCTTCCTTGTAACCCTAACATTGAGTTTTTGATGAAATGAAAAATTTTTTAGAACCTGTGTCTTGTGCACTGCCCAAGACATACCCGAGAAGGCCGACAGAGCCGATACTTGCACTCTGAGGGAGCTTAATGATAAAGGAAGATCAAGGCCAGTCTACAAACAGCCAAGAATGTCCTGGACTCCTGGATGTTCAAAAGATCTATTTGAGGATGAACAGAAATTAACGAATTTGGTCCAGATTCTGCCATAAACCTTGTTCGTACTCGATCTCCTTGCACTCATGAGGGTGGAAATTACACTTGAAGCACACCCGATGGATTCCAGCCTCTTCCTCTCAAGAACCAGACCATCAGTCTCAGAAGTGCCGGGCAAGGGTGCAGGACTGCACCCTGAGAGAGAAGGTCCAGCCTGAGAGGGAGAGGTATGGGATCTTGAACACTGAGTTGGACCAGGAGGGGAAACCATGGCCTGTTGGGCCAATAGGGAGCTACTGTCACGACCTCTATTGCTTCCACTTGGAGCCTCTGAAGGAATCTGAGGATCACGGGAAGTGGAGGGAAGGCATACGCCCTCCTGAACCCCCACTGGTCCGTCAGGGCATCCGTCCCGCAGGCCTGACTGCAACGACTTGGTGTGTAGAATTTCTCCATCTTGAAATTGCAGGGAGAGGCAAATAGATCTACCTCTGGATTGACCCCCAACAACAGAATCCACTTGAAGGTTTGAGCAGGAAGGGACCATTCGTTGTTGTCCAGCTGAGTCCGGGATAGAAAATTTGCTTGAGAGTTCTGAACCCCTGGTACAAAAACCGCTAAGATGTTCACCAGGTTTTTCTGTGCCCATAATAGGATGGGTTCAACCTCCCGGAGAAGAGTAGAGCTCCGAGTACCCCCCTGCCTTTTCACATAGGAGACTGCCATGGTGTTGTCCATCCTTAATAACACCGATTTCCCCTTCAGAAGGTGAGAGAAGTGCTGGAGAGCACACCAGGATGCTCAGAGTTCTAGGACATTCGAACCTGGCACAGGGAGACAAGAATCCCACTTGCCCTGCGCAAGGTTCGATCAGCAGAGAGCCCCCCAACCGGTCCCACTGGCGTCGGCCATGACCATGACCCAGGAGATGGGGATGATGGAGTGACAGTTCAGCAGGTTCTTGCGCTGTAGTCACCAAAAGAGGCTCTCCCTCATGGTTGTGTTATAAGAATACTTTGATTTTTGTCTCCTGACTTCCACTGCCTGAGAAAACCTGCCTGTAAGGGGCGTAGCTTCCACAAAGCCCACTTTACCATCGGAGCCGTTGAGACCATCGTACCTATAATCTTGAGACACTGAGAAGCTTTTAGATGCTGAGTGTGTAGGGCCCGAAAGACTCTTTCTCGTATTATTGGAATTTTTTTGTCCGGGAGAGAGACAGTACTCTGCAGAGTGTCGAATTGGGCTCCTAGATATATTAGCTGCTGGACAGGCTCTAGATGACTTTTTGCCAAGTTCAGAAGCCACCCTTTACGGACAGAGTAGAAATCACCTGCTCCCGATGTTCCAGCAACTGTTCTCTGCCTTGGGACAGAACCAGCAGGTCGTCCAGGTAATGATACAGTCGAATACCCTTTAACCTGATAAGAGCCACTACGGCCAGGAGAACCTTTGAAAAAACTCTGGGAGAGGTCATCAACCCGAAGGGGAGGCAAATAAATTGGAGATGCTCTTGACCAACATGGAATCTTAGGAATTTTTGAAAATCTTTTTCTACCGGGACGTGGAAATAAGCGTCCTTCAGGTCGATCGAAATCATCCAGTCCCCTGGCTGTATGTCTCGCTGAATAGTCGAGAGAGTTTACATTTTGAATTTCCCATACTCTATGAACTTGTTTAGATAAGTGAGATCTTTTACCGGGCGCCAAGAGCCGCTTTTCTTTTGAACCAAGAAAAGAAGGGAATAGACTCCCTGAAACTATTCTTCCTTTGGTACCTGAACTACTGCACCTTGAGCCTTTAACAGATCCACGTAGGAAAACAATACTTGATTTAGTTTTTCCAAACGAGGGAGCAGGGTGGACACGAACCTGGGAGGAGGGGTGCTGGAGAAGGTCCATCTGTGACCCGACGAGACCGTCCTGACTACCCAGTAATCTGAGATCGAGGCCACCTAGACGTGCCGAAAGAGGGATAGACGAGCCCCCACCCGACCCGCCTGGGCGGGCGCAATCTCAGAAGGACTTGGTCTGCTCACGACCACTGGATGACTGTTTTTTACTGGGCTTACGAAAGGAAGCTTGTCCTCTGTACCAATTGCTCCGGAAGTCCCATCCGGGTTTGTAGGAGAGTACATCCCTTGAATGCTCTGGGCTGCGTTTTTTTATACTGGGGTCTCTTCCGACCCAACAATCTTCTGTCCTGGGGAAGGAAGCCTGACTTACCACCCGTAGCACGCGTAATGGCGTTGTCAAGTTTGTTGCCAAATAGTGTAGAGCCCTCAAAGGGAATTTTACACCATGCCTGCTTAGAGACCGAGTCAGCCAGCCAGGGGCGTAACCACAAGGCTCGCTTAGCCCTAACTGACGACAGCATAACGCATGCCAACAGACGGATCAGATCAATGGACGCCTCCCCCAGGAAGACTGCCGCAAGCTTCAGTTTTGCTGCTGCTGAATTCTTAGCCAGCTCCTCGGAAACGCCCTTAAGGAAGGAGTCCCACATCCCCAGCAGGCTCTGCGATCAGAGCGACCATCATGGCGGTGGGAGCAGTGTCTAGAGGAGGAATGTGAACATCTCCTCTGGTGGTGAGATCCATGCGGAGAGTCTTGTCTGGATCTAGATGACGAATGGTGTTGTGGCCTGGCAAGGTCTCTATCCTGCGGATCCGACCTCAAAGGGCTAAAGCAAAACAGACAGGGGGAAGGGAAAAAAATGGCATAAAAAACGCAAACAAATGCGACTGTACCTCAACCCCTCCCCTCATCAGCACATACCTAGTGTGTATAGGCTGGCCACTTAAAGGCGGTGATTTGTCCATAATTTTAGGACAAAGAGCGTCACAATAAATGATAGTCTGCAAAAAAAGATGAGGACCTAAGCAAAACGTACTGGGGCCATACATACAAATATACACACATATATATATATATATATTTTTTACATTTATATCCCAGAGAAAACATTATTTATTTTTCCTTGTTATTTTTTTTAAATATATATATATATATATATATATATATATATATATATATATATATATATAAACATGCACTTCCCCTCTTTTATTTATATATTTTATGTAAAAAGAGACCATAACAAAGACACTCACCTTCACAGACTGGGGGGCTGGAGGAACAGACTTGCTGCTTCCAATGCACTGGAAGCAGCAGCCTGGTTTTTAAAATCCTCGCTCGTGACATCACCGCTCCCCCACCTCACGCCTGCGCTGTGGAGGGATGGCCATACTGCGCCTGCGTGGCTGCTATCTGCTCAGCCGAACTGCGCACGTGCTAACCAAGCCTCAGTTTCGAAAGAGGCCAATGCGCATGTGTGGCCCGCCGAGCCAGCCAGAACGAGGAAGTCAACACGGCGAGCTGGAACGCAGAAGCGCTCCAGCCGCCAAACAGGGGGAAAACAGGATGCCAGGGAGAAAAACCAAAACATATATGAATATATGACTGCCATGGAGAAAGGAAAAAACACTGCAGACCTTGCCAGCCGTTGCTGTCTTGATCGTTCGTCCGAAGGGCATACAGAGGCAACCACCCTCACACAGGGGACCATCCAGCCTCAAAGCTACTCGCCCACCCATGGCTGGGTACTGAGCTGCACCGCACAGGTATGCCAAAGAAGAAAATCCGAAATCCAAACGAACAGCATGTGAAGGTCCATATGGAGGAGGACTAAAAAGGAACACCGTGTGGAGTGGTGAGTGTTCATTTATGTGAATGGGGTCCTATAGCATTGGAGAGGAGGCGGGGTCAACCCACATGTAGGCTGCCATGGAGTCTGTCAGGAAATCAGAGCAATCAAGTTCACCACAGCAGAGGGGCCTGTGCAATTGAGTAACCCTGAAGGTAAGGCTGGAATTCAACTTTACCAATTTGAACCTTTCTTGCTTGTCATCCTACACTAAATAAAGTGAAATATAAGGGTTCTCCAGAGATACCACACATAGCATCTGCAGTTTGGACAACCATAGTTGTAATACATGTAGAGGAAGCACCTATAGGGGCATGAATACTTGGCCTTTATTATAAGTATCTACTATGTGTTTTTTTTGTTTGTTTTTTACCATTTGTTATAAGAATATATCTCTTGTCATAGCCATCGAAATGAAATACAGAATAACGTAACCTATTCTTGCTTAGCCGTGGGCTAAGGAACTTTTTTTCTGGAACAAAATTTAGAACTCCCACTCTCTAGGAATTGCATAAATTTACACCCACAAGTGCATCATCTCCTGGCAGGAAGAGATTACAAACGGAAAAAGTAAAAATACTCATGAAGCACTAACGTGTGTTTCTTTTTTCAGTAGGGTGTAACTAAAGGCAAAACTTTTTTCTTTTCTTTTTTTTTTTTTTTTTTTTTAGAACCCCCTGTTGTTTTTTTTTTTTCTGCTAAAAGGCAAATATGGTACCTCTCTTATCAGATTGAAACTGCAACTAGCAAAAAGGGAAAGATCCAAATGTGAAGGCCAATATACAAAACAAAGGGATATTCCCAGCACCCTTTCAAGCAAGCCAGCAAAATGAAACTAAGTGGTATCTGAGCAACTAAAAACGCTATTTAATTAATTTTTTATATTTTTAAGAACTAATTCAAAACAAATTCACCCATCCAGCCATGTCTCCATGCTTTATTTTGTTGAGAAAATACTTTGAAAAGCACCCCCTATCATGTCTCCCTGCAGCCATCTTGAGTAAGGGTAGATGATTCTTGTAGCATTACTTCCTGGAATCCATCTGTCCTTAGCTCAGACATGCAGACAGGAGGGTGTGCTTAGCTTTGAAAGCCCCTTCTACCCTCCTCCAACTGGAGAAATGTAAAAGAAAACGTTTAAAACAAATAAATAGAACATACAGTGCCTTCCTATTTATTTACTACGGCTAGCTGCATAAGGATTAAAAATAGTTAATGCTGATTGACAGAGTTTAGTTCCACTTTAACTACCAAGGGTAAAAACAGAGGATTTTGTTGTAGCTGCATACATTTACAAATATATGCGGAAGCCACACTGCTGAGTCATGGCTTCTCTGATAAGCGTGGTCCCTCACTCTTAACTGAGTTCCCCAGCCACAGGATATATGTAGAAATGCACGAACAGAGAGTAGTGTGACAATGTCCAAACAGAAAGAAGAAGACTTTCAGAGTACGTCTGCACCAAATCCACAAAAGCTAACATAGCAGCCATATTTGCTTTTTCCTTGAATAGTAGCTAAGAATACAGTGCCTTTAAAAAGTATTCATATCCCTTACAACCAAAAATGTGAATGTATTTTATTGGGATTTTATGTGTTAGACCAACACAAAGTGGCACATAATTGGGAAGTGGAAGGAAAATGTTAATACTTTGTAGAACCAACTTTAACTGCAAGTCATTTTGGGTATGTCACTATCAGCTCATTAGCACATCTAGAGAGTGACAATTTTGCCCATTCTTCTTTGTAAAAAAGCTCAAGCTCTGTCAGATTGGATGGAGAGCAAAGACGGACTGACCATTTGGCTACTCGGGCAGTGCCGAGGGCCCTGGGCCACTAGGGGGCCCGATCAGGGTTGCCAGCCTCAGTAAAACCAGGGACAGTATGTAAAAATCTGTGTTTTTTTTACATCTGTCTCTGAAATGTCCCTTACCGACATGCTTTTGGTCTAAAAATCCTGAGATTATAGCTGCCCCAACTCTCCAGTACCTTCTCAGTCAATAGAAACATGTCTGTGTATACTGTGTGTACATGTATGTGTATACTGTGTGATTGTATAATGTGTGTGTATACTGTGTGGCCCCATAATCTCTGATTGCCTGGGGGCCCATAATCTCCTATTGCCCGGGTTCCCCATTAGTTGTCAGTCCACCCCTGATGGAGAACGTCTGTGAACAGCAAGTCCACAGATTCTCAATTGGATTTAGGTCTGGACTTTGATTGGGCCATTCTAACAGATGAATATGCTTTGTAGGGATGGGCAAATGGTTTGGCCCGAGCATAAGTTCTGGCCGAACTCTAGCTGTTCTGACATTCAACGAATTGTCAAACAAATGGGTACCCCTTATCACGTGATCAGCTGTCAGCCAATGACAGCTGATCATGTGATATAACGGAGCCGGTAATCGGCTATTATTCCTCCTCGCGCTGTCAGCGCGAGGAGAAAAAAAAAGCCGATCACCGGCGGCCGTGATCGGGACATCAGTCCCGATCACGGCCAGCCCTGCTAGTGCCCACCTGCCCCCTGCCAGTGCCACATTAATAAAAAGTAAGTGCCCCCCGTCAGTGCCACCCAGCAGTGCCCATAGTGCCACCCAGCAGTGCCCAGTGCCACCCAGCAGTGCCCACAGTGCCACCCAGCAGTGCCACCCAGCAGTGCCCACAGTGCCACCCAGCAGTGCCCACAATCTGCCTTAACAAATGTGCTGCACCCCAGTGCCACATATCCGTGCCCATTTTTACATGTAGGGGAGAAATGTCAGAATTGGCCTGGGTGCTCCAGAAAGCATGATGGTGCTCCCTGCATGTTGGGCCTCTGTATGTGTCTCATACATGTGGTATGGCCATACTCGGGAGTAATAGTAGAATGTGTTTTGGTGTGTAATTTGTGGTATGCATATGCTGTGTGTGAGAAATAACCTGATAATATGACAATTTTGTGAAAAAAAAAGGAAAAAAATCTTGATTTTGCAAAGAATTGTAGGAAAAAATTACAACTTCAAAAACCTCACCATGCCTCTTACTAAATACCTTGGAATGTCTTCTTGGTCATTTGGGGTATTTGTACTTTTCTGGCATGTCAGTCCTTCGGGTGTGATCAATTTTCAGATATTGGCACCATAGCTTGTGAATTCTATAACTTTCACAAAAACCAAATAATATCCACCAATTTGTACTTATTTTTACCAAAGATATGTAGTAGTATAAATTTTGGCCAAAATTTATGAAGAAAAATTACTAATCTGCTAAATTTTATAACAGAAACTAAGAAAAATTAATTTTTTTGCTGAATTTTCGGTCTTTTTTCTTTTATAGCACAAAAAATTAAAAACCCAGCGGTGATTAAATACCACCAAAAGAAAGCTCTATTTGTGTGAAAAAAGGACAAAAATTTTATATGGGTACAGTGTTGCATGACTGAGTAATTGTCATTCAAAATGTGAGAGCACCGAAAGCTGAAAATTGGTCTGGTTATTAAGGGTGTTTAAGTGCCCAGTGGTCAAGTGGTTAAGGTCATACAGTTTTGCGTGGGTTACTGCCAGTTTAATGTCATATCATTTTGTGTGTGTTACTGCCAGTTTAACGCCATATAATTTTGTGCGTTACTGCCAGTTTAGTGCCATTTAGTTTGGTGCGCATTACTGCCAATTTAACGCCATATAGTTTTGTGTTACAGCCAGTTTAACGGCATTTACTTCTGTGTGCTTTACTGCAAGTTTAATGCCATATAATTTTGTGCGTTACTGTCAGTTTAACGCCATATAGTTCTGTGTGCATTACTGCCAGTTTAATGCCATACAGTTCTGTGTGTGTTACTGCCAGTTTAACCCCATATAGTTTTGTGTGCGTTACTGCCAGTTTAATGCCATTTATTTCTGTGTGCATTACCGAAAGTTTAACGCCATATAGTTTTCTGCATTACTGCCAGTTTAACGCCATTTGCTTCTGCCAGTTTATCACCATATAGTTTTGCGTGCGTTATTGCCAGTTTAACGCCATATAGTTTTGTGTGCATTACTGCCAGTTTTTTTCTTTTTTTAATCTTTATTTTTTTTTTTCCCATCAATATACAAAAATAGTAAGAAACACATTATTCCCGTTTACAAACATTTCTTAATACTTTCTTAATTTATACATGCTCCCTCTAAACCTTAAATTCCCTTCTATCTTCCCCCGCCCCCTCCCTACCCACCCTTCTACCCTTCCTTGCAAGTTTCTCCTGGGGTTCATGATTAAATCATCTTTTTCTAACAGGAGTCACTTTTCCTTAATGCTATTGTGTTATTTCCTCCACATATCTTCATGATTTTTTAAATTTTTACCAGGGTTCCCATTTCCCAACACCGCCCTCTTTTACTATTAAGTCCTCTCCCCCTTCATTAAAACATTCCATGTGTTGTATTTCATTTACTCGGAAGATCCAATCCTGTATTTTAGGGCTCTCCTTCTCTCTCCATTTTTTCGGAATTAAGCCTTTTGCGGTGTCAAGCAATATGGGGATCAGCGTGGATCTATATTGCTTTATGGGTTCGTCTGTCCCATGGAATAAAACAATCCATGGGTCTTCTCTTATTTCTTTTTTGTTACAACTTTTATTATATCAATAATCTTCCTCCAATATATTTTAATAATGGGACAGTCCCACCAAATGTGGCCCATATTCCCAATTTTCTTACATCCCCGCCAGCAATCCGAGGGTTGTTCGACTCCAAACTTGCTCAGTTTATCAGGGGTGGCATACCACCTTGCTAGGCATTTATAATTCGTCTCTATCAGTTTATTATCCCCCACCGCACAGTGAACTAGTTTAAATATTTTCTTTCTAATTTGAGTGCTACAATGTGACCCCAACTCATTTTCCCATTTTTTGATAAACGCCGGGTCCTCCAGTTCGTCCCCCTCTGAGAGTATTTTATATATTCGGGCTATGTTATTTTCTGATTTTACTCTCTGACAAAGCCGTTCAAAGGGCCTTAGTTCTTCTTCACTTCGTACTGGGTGGGGAAGCTTTGCGACGAACTGACGTAACTGGAGGAACCGCGATGCATCAATCCTCATAAATTCAGTATCCTCCCTCAGTGCTTGAAAAGTGACTAGTTTGCCCTTAACTAATATATCTTTTAATTGTGCATTATTTTTTATTATCCAATTCCCCCCCACTTCTTGTTTTCCAGGTAAAAAATAATCATTTTCTTTAAAAAAAATCAAAGGTGAATTGTAACCCCATTTATTTTGTGTATGGATTCGATCCCAGGTTTTGAGTGCATATCGTGTTATTTCATGTGTGTTAGGACCTATTGTCCTATATTGTGGAGGGTTCCATATTATTCTCCCTAAGTGTGCTTGACATATTGCATTCTCTAAACTAACCCATCTCTTATCGTTTACATCTTTCGCCCACTCCACCACCCGTGAGAGTACCACTGCATTATGATATCTTTTCAAATCCGGAACCGCTAGCCCCCCTTGTTTTTTCCCCCTCCTTAACATCGTAAAAGCAACTCTCGGCTTTTTATATTGCCATATGTACTTCGAGATAAATTTTCTTAATATTCCAAAGAAGGCCGAAGGGAGTGAAATGGGCAACATTTGGAACTTATATATGATCTTCAGGATCAAAATCATTTTAACCACATTTATCCATCCTAACCACGAGAGAGGACTGGTTGAGATTTTTTTTATTTCTCTCTTTATTTCATCTAATAATGGGATGTAATTATTCATGTATATTTTCCTAATAGTATCTGAAAGGAAAACTCCCAGATATTTGATCTCCTTGCGCCAGGGGAAGTGAAATTCTGCTCGGAGTCTCACCTCCTCCTGATTGCTGAAATTAATGTTTAAAGCTTCGGACTTGCCAAGGTTTATCTTCAAATTTGATATTTTACCAAATTTTTCCAGCGTCCTTAGCAAGTTCGGAATCGTTATCCTAGGGTTGGTGATGAAAAAAAGCACATCATCCGCGTATGCTGCGAGTTTGTGCTCGTCCTCTCCCACCCTAATCACCTTTATATCTGGATTATTTCGGATCAAGGCCAATAACGGTTCGAGAGATAGCGCAAACAGAAGGGGTGATAATGGGCACCCTTGTCTGGTGCCGTTTCCCATTTGGAGTTGTGCAGATGTTTCTCCATTAACCTTTACCGCAGCCTGCGGGCGGTTGTAGAGTACTTTAATCCATTGGCTCATCCTCAGGCCCATACCCATAACTTCTAAAGTTCCTATCATGAGTCCCCAGTCTACCCTGTCGAATGCTTTCTCTGCATCCATTGACAGGAATAGACCTGGGGACCCATTGTTTTTTAGGGCCTTCAGAAGGAGCAATGCCCTCACCCCATTATCCCTACCTTCTCTCTCGGGTATGAATCCGACTTGATCCAGGTGTACCAGTTCTGTCATTTTTTCCTTTAGTCTAGACGCCAAAACTTTAGCGTATAGCTTTATATCTGTATTCAATAAGGCTATCGGCCTATAATTAGAGCAGAGCAAGTGGTCCTTGCCCTCCTTCGGGATCAACGTTATTGTAGCTCGCAGGGCTTCTCCTCCCATATCGTATTTTGTACCTAATCCATTTATATATTTGCAGAATTGAGGGACCAAGATCTCCTTGTATTTTTTATAGTAGGAGATCGTATACCCGTCTGGGCCCGGGCTTTTACCTATTGCCGTTTCTTTTAATGCATTATGGATTTCCTCTTCTGTAATAGGTCTATCCATATTCTGCCTATCACAATCTAGTAATCGCGGTAATTTTGCTTTATACAAAAATTCTTTGGTTTTTTCCTTTTCCCCTTTACCTTGTACCCCTTTCTGGCCTACATTGTACAGGGCTTCATAATATTGCTTAAATACTTCCGCAATTTCCCTAGTTGTGTAAACGGTCTTCCCATTCTTATCCTGAATTTTTTCAATAAAATTAATCTCTCTCTTTCTTTTCACCTGTCTCGCTAAATATTTACTTATTTTATTTTTCCCATAGTATCTCTCTCTGGCTCTACCCTCTAATACCCTCCTTGCTTCCCGATCGTACATATCTTTAAGTTTCTCTCTCTTATTGATCAATTGATGAAAGAGTTCCTGTTGTCGGCCCTTTTGTTTTTTATGTTCCTGCTCCAATCTGTGGACCTCCTTTATCAATTTCTCCCTTTTCTCTATTCTTTCCTTTTTTTTTTTCTTGCCCCTATGGAGATGAGGATACCTCTAAGAAAGGCTTTATGTCCCTCCCATAGGGAAGCACCTGTCGCCTCACCAGTGTCATTCGTCGAAAAATAAAATTCTATTTCTTTCTGTATTGTTTCTGCGATTTTATTATCTTGTAAAAGGTTCTCATTTAATCGCCAGGTAAACGGATGTCTATGTATTCCAGGTATCCTCATCTTCATTGTCACCGGGGAGTGATCTGACAAAGACACTATTCCTATCTTTGTTTCCAACACGGTCTCCAACAGTCTATGGTCAACCATTATGTAGTCCAACCTAGAGTGCGTCCCGTGCACCGGGGAGAAAAAAGTGTAATCTTTTATTTTTTCATGTTGTATCCTCCAGGCATTTATCAATTGACTTTGTCTCAATCGGAGTTTGATTGTTTTCAAACTCTTCCCACTCATCCCCTTTGCACGAGACATACTATCGAGAGGTGGATCCATGCAAAAATTCAGGTCACCCGCCAATATTACATCTCCTGTTTTGAAATCTGCTAGTCTCCTCAGGATTTGTTTCAAATATCTTACAGGATTTTTATTTGGACTGTATAGATTTGCTAGAGTAAAGGTCCTATCCCCAAGTTTTCCTTTCAGGAACAAATATCTGCCCTCAGGATCGGTCAGCCTGTCGATCACCTTGAACTTTGTACATTTCTCAAACCCAATCGCCACTCCCTTGGCCCTCCTTATTGGAGAATCCCCGTAAAACCAATTCGGGAAGTTATCGGAATACAGTTTAACATTTGTGTCTTGAGTTAAGTGGGTCTCTTGCAGAAACACCACTTCTGCTTTATATTGCTGTAATTCCTTTAAGAGTTTATATCTCTTATTGGGGGAGTTTAGACCCTTTACGTTATATGACACAAACTTTATCTCTGTCATCCGAGACTACCCGAGGAGATGCTTAATCTACCCCTTTTACTCTTACAACTCATTTGAACCCCCTTTTCTTTTTTTCCCCTTCCCCTCCACTGCAAGGAATATCTTTTCCCCCTTTTCCCTCCTACCTCCCCCCTCCCCTCCCCCCTATCCCTCTCCATTCCTCCGGCCCATTCCTGGCCTTTGCTTTGCATTGTGAGTTCAACTCCCTTCTGCAAGCACTATCTACCAGGATATGACCCCGACTGCAGCGCCCCCCTTCTGTACTCCCGCTCCCACTCACCCCCAGGGAGAAGGGGTCACCCTCTACAGACTAGGAGTGATGGAGCCAAGGCCCCACCTAATCCCTACATCAATCCATCCCCCCCTCCACCCCCCTCTGCCCTACACCCCCCCCCCCCCCATCAGTAGAGAAGAAAAAAGAACAAGAAATGATCCTCATACTCTCCCCCCGTCACCCGTCGACCATTATTATTGCATTTCACATGGATCTAGAGGGATCTTGGGGGTTGGTATTCATATTTTATTACAAAAATCCTCCAGTTCGTCTAAGAACTTTAGCCTAATAGTTCTTCCCTCTTTCTGAACCAAGAGGGCTGCCGGGAACCCCCAACTATATCTTATATTTGCTCGTCTCATTTGTTCCAGTAGAGGTTTTAATCGTCCGCGCCAAAGTTCCCGAAGACAGATCTGTAAAAACCTGTAACGTTATCCCTTCATATTGAACTGGTGATAGTCCTCTGAGTTTACTCCAGATCTTAGCTTTGTCTTCATAGAGATGGAATTTTATGATCACATCTCTCGGTACCTCTTCCTTTAACCCAGGGGGTTTCCTCACTCTGTGCACCCGATCTATTTTTAACTCTGCACCTTCTTCTCTTCCCAGTATAGGGTTAAATATCTTTCCCATTTTTACTCCTAAATCTTCCCCCTGTTGTTCTGGTAGGGCTCTAATCCTCAGGTTTTGGCGTCGATTTTGGTTCTCCTGTTCCTCCATCTTATATAGGATGTCCCTGTGTGCCTCTTGCATTTTTCTTTGCTTGCATTTTTAAATCCAATATTTCCTGGGCCTGTCTTCCTGTTTGTTCTTCTACTTCCTCTACTCTCCTTAGCAAATGCCCCATATCCATCCTTACTGTTAAGATCTCAGCTTTAATTGTATTTTCTAGTTTCATAAACATTTCTTGCATTTCGCCTTTTGTTGGTATTTGAGAGGTATCCCTCAGCTCCCTTCTTCTGCTCTCCAGGTCTGAGTCCATCTCCTCCCCGGAGGTATCTCCCTGTATCCCTCCTGGTTTTCTAGTCTCTCTCTTCCTCTCTCTCACCCCTTGTTGTTTTCTTTCTAAGCCGGGGCTTTTTTGACTTGTTTCCTTCAGATATTTCTGGATCGTGCTTGTGTTTAAACTCTCTCTCAAGGTTTTAGGGTCATTCGTTTTGGGGTTTCTTCCCCTCATGTTGTCTCTTTTTGTTTTTCTCTTCCCCAGGATTCCCCTTTATTTAGGAGGTAAAAGAGCAGGGCAAAAGGGGCGGAGCTACTCCTTTCTAGTTATCTTCCCAGGGACATATATAAAAGTCTTTGGAGGTCAGTATCTGAGGTCCTCTCCACAAGCATGTAATCATAAGTATTCAGCTGATATCTCAGGCCTCAGCACATATCACCTGCTGTTCACCACTACTCAATACTCATCCCTTTATTTCCAGGCCTTTACACTTTAAATCAAAATATATAGTGCGTTAGTGTATCCCGCTGCTGATGTGCTGTTTAAGAGAAAAAATCACTCAATACTGCATATCATTCATTCAATCGCGATTTTGCGACCAAAAGCAATTCAGGTTTTCATCAGCAAGTGGTCTTTCTTTCCCCTTTTCCAAAGTCAGCGTCTCAGCTTATATTATATTATATATTATATTGAGTATTCAGACTAGAGTGCAGGCCCCTTTAAGCGCACATTTAAGCGCAGTAATATCCCTTTAACTAGACTCAGTGGATTTCGAGGCAATACAATAATAGGGAGAAAGGCAGCAGGAAATAGGGTACAGTTCATATCCTGTTAAAGTTCATTTCAGGAGCCTCGCATCACAAAAATAATAAAAAGAAAAAACTTCTCATGCATTCTGCACCGCTCCTTCCTGAGTCAAGGCTCCAGGCTCCAATAGTGTGATTATTGTATTTCTAGTCCTCTTCAGTTATATTAATTTGATTTCAAACGTCTCCTATGTTCAGGGCAGGACTTAGGGTGGTGGGGGCCCCTGGGCTTGAGTCCCTACCTTCTATACATTACCGTATTTATCGGCGTATAACAAGTTTAGGAGGGAATTTTAAGGAAAAAAACTTACATTTAAATACCCATCAATGCAGCCTTATCAGTGTCCATCTGCAGCCTTCTCCAGTGTCATTGCAGCCTTGTCAGTGTAGCCTTATCATTTTCAGCCTTGCCCCAGTGTCATTTGCTGCCTTGTCATTGCAGTCTTGAAGTTTAAAAATGGCACAGACGAGATACAGAGTCCTGTGTATCTTGGCAGCTCTCGGGGGCTCTCGGGTCCTCTCGCAGACCCGAGCAGAGCCGAGAGTGGCCAAGTGTACCCGGCTCGGCTCACAGTCACGCCCAGTCCCTGTGTTATCCATCATAGGGCGGGACTGGGCGTGACTGTGAGTGGAGCCGAGCTGAGTACACTCGGCTATGAATCTCAGCGGGGCCCCCTATTGGGTGGGACCCATGGGCTTGAGCCCAGTCAAGCCCAATGGTAAGTCCTGCCCTGCCTATGTTAGTAGCCCATTAGCCCAGTTATTCAGGGTGAAAGAGAAAATCGTAATCTGACCTGTCTTTGGCTCCTTTCCTTCCTCTTTAGGCTCCACAGCTCCACAGCTCACAGGGAGATCACCGCATAGGAGAGCAGAAGGGGGGGGGGGGTCCGGGGGGACTCCACAGGCTCCAGTGGGATCCTCTGCACCATCCACCAACAGGGCACGTTTCCGGGTCTCGCTAGAAGACTTTCTCGGTTTGTTCCCGGCTTGCATAGCACGTGCGGGCGGGGGAGGGTGGTCAGCGGGGTTAGGCTAATTTCATTACGGAGCGTCACGCTCTCTCACCGCGCTTGGCTCCAGCTGGATCAGCGGGACCTCCTCCATCCGCTCGTGTGAGCGCCGCTGTCAGGCCCCTCCCCTCTCTCACGTATGCCGCATCTCCTTCTCCATTACTGCCAGTTTAACGCCATATAGTTTTGTGTGCGTTACTACCAGTTTAACGCCATATAGTTCTGTGTGCGTTACTGCCAGTTTAACGCCATATAGTTTTGCGTGCATTACTGCCAGTTTAATGCCCTATAGTTTTGCATGCGTTACTGCCAGTTTAACGCCATATAGTTTTGCATGCGCTACTGCCAGTTTAACGCATATAGTTCTGTGTGCGTTACCGCCAATTTAATGCCGTATAATTTTTGTGCGTTACTCCCAGTTTAACGCCATTTACTTCTGTGTGCGTTACTGCCAGTTTAATGCCATATAGTTTTGCTTGCGTTACTGCCAATTTAACGCTATATCGTTTTGTGTGCGTTACTGCCAGTTTAACGCCATATAGTTGTGCGTGCATTACTGCCAGTTTAACAACATATTGTTTTGCATGCATTACTGCAGTTTAACGCCACATAGTTCTGTGCGTTACTGTACGTTTGTCTGTGTAGCTTGAGTACTCAAATTAAAGTGCACCAAACACCTCTTTAAGTGCATCTATGTACAAATTTCAACTTTTTCTTTATATTTGCTTATAAGCACCCCTCCATCCCAAAAATATGTCTGGGAGGACAACAAGGAGAGGCAGACGTTCTATTGGCACTGTAAGAGGGTCAGCAACAAATGTGTCCACAGACGTGGTGGTCACTCCTCAGGCAGGGCATCATTTCCTCTGTTTAGTGAGTTTGCCCATGCTATCCAGCCAGGGGGGAGGGGGAGGGTGCAGGTTTATCACTTTTAGTGGATATGTAGAGATGTAGAGATGTGTGTGGGTGGGGGTAGACCTGTAATGGTGTGACACAATAGGCAAAAATTAGGCAACCAAAAGTACAGTATTGCAGTAGATCAAACCTGTAAGAAACAAATGTAGAACTATGAACGTGAAATAAGAAAAATAAAAAAGTTGTAACAAAGGATCTGTCAAGTGCTTGGCCCTTTTCCTTCTTGGGGGGAAAGAGTAAAGAGTGTACGTAGTGGTATATTCATCAGGGACAATATTGAGATGCGACAGTGCAAGTCTGATGTTTTTAGGGAATGGAGACATTCTTTACCTGCAGGTGGTAGCAGGAGCATGCATGGTGCCTGGGATCTTGAGCTGATGTTGGGGGACGCTAAAGTAGTGGTTCAGACAGTGGTGAGGTGATTAGGCCCTGGTAGAGCATTCGCTTGATGCCATCTTTGGGAGTAAAGATGTTGGTGCTCTGGTTCTGGTATGTGACTAGAGTTTGGTAGGAAAGCCCCATTTGAATGGGGTTGTGCTTCCTGAGGATAACGGTGGTCTGGGAGAATTCTCTCCGTTTTTGAGCTGTGGCAGCAGAGATGTCAGTGTACAGGGACACAGAAGAGTAAGGGTCAGGTAATGGAGAGGTGGATTGGCAGCCACCATGATCTTCTCTTTCACTTGGAAGAAACGGATGTGTGCTAGTATGTCTCTAGGTAGAGACACAGGGAGGTGGCTGGGTTTGACAATGTGGTGTGCCCCGTCAATAACCATGTCAGTTTGGCGCAGTTGAGGGATAAGTGTGAGGAATAGTTGTTGAATGTAGGGGAATGTAGGGGATCAGTTCTAGGGGTTTAACAGATTCTGGTACACCCATAAATTTGATGTTATTCCCCTTTATAGGCCTCAGTGTGCTCAGTGAGCTGTTTATCAATATTATCAGTGCGGTCTTCTACTTGATCAATTCTGGAATGTACCATGGAGATTGAGGATCACAATTCATTGCGTATATAATTTTGTAGTGACAGCAGCATGAGCTTGAGTGTATGTTGTGGCTAGTGAGTCAGACAGTGGTGGTTCAGGGCCTGTAGTTGCTGGGGGATCCCAGTGCTGCTTCTTAAGCAGGGGAGCTTTAGCAGGAGAGGGCTGGGGACTGGGCGGCACTCTTACCTCGATCAGCAGGTGAGGCCTGAGAGGATTCTGCTTCTGGGGCTGAGCTGTCCATCTCCTCAGAGTATGCAAGGTTTTCCTGTGAGCTCCTGGTGTCTGGTGATGAGGCATGCGGTGCCGTGTTGGTGCCATCTTTTCCTGTCAGCATGTCGGCTCTCCCAAAATAATCCGTGAAATGGCGTGGCTTGTGGAGGCTGGCGTTTCTGCTCCTGGACATGCCGATCGGGTGCCCGGAGGATTCGCTCCCCTCCAGTAAGACAGAGAGGGGGGATAAGTCTGGATTAGGTGCTATAAGTTGTGGTTTGTCCCGCGGCCATCTCGCTCCATGGCCAGCCACGTCCCCCATCATTGCAATTTTTTACAGCAAGGCCAATTTGCTTTCATCAAGAGTACCTCTATAGGGTTACGGTGGGAAGACACCACCAACCCCCAAAGATCAATTTTTACACACCTGCTACTTCTATCCAAAGTCAAAGTGACACCAAAATGTATCCAAAAAAACCTTTAATCTTGTTTCCAGTGCACTACATTGTGGCCTCCTCATTCACACTGGCTCCCCAGCTGTTGCTGAGCAAAATAAAGGCAACTTGCAGGGAAAATGTCATTTTTTTGGGCTTTATAAATGCAATTGTTTCTGCAGCAGATTCTAGACATGGTACAGATCTGCCACTTTACAGGTAGACTTATGCCGTGTACAATCCACCCGTGTGTGGGCTCCGGCTGACTTTTTGTTCCCAAAAGTCCGGTGGACTTAGAAAGAAGTCTTAACTCAAAATTGTCTGCCATACTCGGCAGTCTGGCAGACAATCCGCCCGTCTGTGTGCTAGTCCGTCGGACTTTTGAAATGAACGGACTTGCCAACACAAGGAGTAAAGTCCGTTCATTTTGAACGTGACTCCAGGTAGCCGGGACTAACGAAGGAAGTCAATGTCGCCGCCTCCATCAGCGAGATTGACACCTCGCGAGCCCCGTAACCTGGTATGGATTTAAAGGGGAACCCGTACACCGAAATAAACGGCGTGGGGGTCTCCCCAAAGTCCATAGCAGACCCTTATCCGAGCACGTAGCCCGGCTGGTCAGGAAAGGGGGTAGGGACCAGCGAGCGCCCCCTCCTGAGCTGTACCAAGCTGTGTGCCCTCAACATGGGGGGGGTGCTTTGGGGAAGGGGGGCCCTGCGGCCCCCCCACCCCAAAGCACCTTGTCCCCATGTTGATGAAGACAAGGGCCTCTTCCCCACAACCCTGGCCGTTGGTTGTCGGGTTCTGCGAGCGGGGTGTTTTTTTCCCCAGGTGAATGAGTAGGGGTACATCATACCCTATACTCATTCAAATAGTGTGGGGGGCTGGGATCTGAAGGGCCCCCTTGTTAAAGGGGGCTCCCAGATTCCGATAAGCCCCCCGCCTGCAGACCCCGACAACCAACAGCCAAGATTGTTGGGAAGAGGCCCTTGTCCTCATTAACATGGGGACAAGGTGCTTTGGGGTGGGGGGTCGCAGGGCCCCCCTTCCCCAAAGCACCCCCCCATGTTGAGGGCACACGGCCTGATACGGCTCAGGAGGGGGGGAGCTCGCTCATCCCCATCCCCTTTCCTGACCGGCCGGACTTCGTGCTCGGATAAGGGTCTGCTATGGTCTTTGGGGGGATCCCCACACCGTTTTTTCGGCGTAGGGGTTCCCTTTTAAATCCATACCAGGCGACGGGGCTTTCGAGGTGTCAATCTTCCTTATGGAGGTGGCGACATTGACTTCCTTCGCTAGTCCCGGTTACCTGGAGTCACATTCAAAAAGAACGGACTTTACACCGTGTGTGGGCAAGTCCGTGCATTTCAAAAGATCGAGCGTGTGTGGGAGTGTGTGGGCAAGTCCGCTTGTTTGGAATGACTGGCAGACCTCCGCTGCAAAGTGTACGCGGCATAAGGGGACCCCCTAGGCACTATATTGGAAGGATTTTTTTATTTTTATGCTTTCACTTTAAAAATAAAAAAAACACTGCTCATTTAAAAATGACTTTTTTTTACAAAAAAAATTTTTTATTGATACATGTCCCCCAGGGTATGACCCAGACCCCTATAACCATTGTATGCCCAATTGCTTGCATATAAGCATTCAAAATGGGCACTTTTGATTTTTGAAAATCGGGTCCCATTGAGGTTCATTATTTGGGTCCGAACTTTCACGGTGTTTGAAAGTTGTGGTGCGGCCATCCCTAATGCTTTGAACAAAACCATTCCATTGTAGCTCTGGCTGTATTTTTAGAATTGTTGTCCTGCTGGAAGGTGAACCTCCGCCCAAGTCTCAAAACGTATGCAGACTCTAATGCCGCATACACACGATCAGACTGTCTGGCGGACTTAGCCCGGCGGACAAACCGCCGGACTTTGAAGCGGAGGTCCGCTGGACTTTCCGAACGAGCGGACCTGTCCACACTCAAACTGTCACCGGACTTTTGGCGGGAGTCCGCCGTACTTTTGAAAATGAACGGACTTGCCCACACGGAGGAAAGTCCGCTCATTTTGAACGCGGCTCCAGGTAGCCGGGATTAGCAAAAGAGGTCAATGTCGCTGCCTTCGGTGGCGAGATTGACACATCGCTGGCCCCGTCACCTGGTATGGACTTAAAGGGGAAGCCCTACGCCGAAAAAACGGTCCATATAAGACCCTTATCCGAGCACGCAGCCCGGCCAGTCAGGAAAGGGGGTGGGGACGAGCGAGCGGTCCCCCCTCCTGAGCCGTACCAGGCCACGTGCCCTCAACATGGGGGGTGCTTTGGGGAAGGGGGGCCATGCGGCCCCCCTCCCCAAAGCACCTTGTCCCCATGTTGATGAGGACAAGGGCCTCTTCCCGACAACCCTGGCCGTTGGTTGTCGGGGTCTGCGGGCGGGGGGGCTTATCGGAATCCGGGAGCCCCCTTTAATAAGGGGGCCCCCAGATACCAGCCCCCCACCCTATGTGAATGAGTAGCATGCTCTGGGACTGTGACATCATAAGAGGCGGGGACATCACCCGGTGACCCCGCCCATTATCCCTATATAATTCGCCACGCAACACGTCCCTGTCATTACAAAGACAGCATCGAGTCAACATCTCAAGGAAGAAGAAGAAGAAGAGAAGAAGAGGAGAAAAGTAGAGAAGGCGGCGACAGAAGACCGGGCCACCGCCAGTAAAAGAGCTGGCAGAAGGAGCAGAGGCCCGGCAAGAAGAACCGAAGATGGGGACAAGACCCCCAAGTCGGAAGAAGAGGCGGCGGCGGCGGCAGAAGACCGGGCCACCGCTAGTAAAAGCACTAAAGGAAGAAAGCGGAGGCCCGGGAAGAAGAACCGAAGAGGGGGACAAGACCCCCGAAGTCAGAAGAAGACCCCCGGGCAGCGACGAAGAAGTAAGCCGGGCTCCTCCGCTAGTAAAAGAGCTAGCAGAAGATAGCGGAGGAGTCCGGTGAGAAGACCCCTGAAGCTGTGCAATAAATTATTTTAAACCCTTGTATGGTGTTTTTTTTTTACTTTTTTTCACGGGTGAATGGGTAGGGGTACATTGTACCCCATACTCATTCACATAGGGTGGGGGGGCCGGTATCTGGGGGCCCCCTTATTAAAGGGGCTTCCGGATTCTGATAAGCCCCCTGCCCGCAGACCCCGACAACCAACGGCCAGGGTTGTTGGGAAGAGGCCCTTGTCCTCATCAACATGACACCGCCCCCCTTCCCCAAAGCACCCCCCTATGTTGAGGGCACGCTGCCTGGTACGGCTCAGAAGGGGGGGACGCTTGCTCGTCCCCACCCCCTTTCCTCTCCGGCCGGGTTGCGTGCTCGGATAAGGGTCTTATATGGACCTTGGGGGGACCACCACGCCGTTTTTTTGGCATAGGGCTTCCCCTTTAAGTCCATACCAGGTGACGGGGCTAGCAATGTGTCAATCTCGCCGCCAAAGGCAGCAACATTGACTTCCTTCGCTAGTCCCAGCTACCTGGAACCGCGTTCAAAATGAAAAGACTTTTCCCCGTGTGCGGGAAAGTCCGTTCATTTCAAAAGTCCGGCGGACTAGCACACAGACGGCCGGATTCTCCGCCGGACTCGCAGTCCGGCGGACAATTTTTGAGTCAAAACTACTTTCTTAGTTTGGGAAAAAAAAGTCCGCCGGAGCCCACACACGGGCGGATTGTCCGGCAGATTCTGCTCCGCCGGACCAAGTCCGTCGGATAGTTTGATCGCGTGTATGCAGCATAACAGTGCCACGTCAGTGTCACGTGTCATTGTCCTGGTGCTCCAGGGCCTTCAAAAGTGTAATAGGTAGTCAACAAGTTAGATGTGTAATTTATGCTCCTAGAACACGTGATGGCGCTCCCTGCATGTTGGGCCTCTCTAAGTGGTTAGGCTGTGGAAAAGTCCCACACATGTGGTATCGCCATACTCAAGAGGAGTAGCAGAATGTATTTTGGGGTGTCATTTGTGGTATACACATGCCATGTGAGAGAAATAACCTATTACATTGACAATTTTGTGGAAAAAAATAAAAAATAAAGAAAATCTTCATTTGCAAAGAATTATGGGAAAAAATGACAACATCAAAAACCTCACCATGCCTCTTACTAAATACCTTGGAATGTCTACTTTCCAAAAAGGGGTTGTTTGTGGGGTATTTGTACTTTCCTGGCTTGTTGGCGTCGCAAGAAATGAGATAGGCCACCAGTACATCAGGTGTAATAAATTTTTTATGATTTGCACCACAGCTTGTAGACTCTCTAACTTTCACAAAGACCAAATAATATCCACTAATTTGGGTTATTTTTACCAAAGATATGTAGCAGTATAAATTGTGGCCAAAATTATGAAGAAAAATTTATAATTTGCAAAATGTTATCACAGAAACAAAGAAAATGCGTTTTTTTTCATTTATAGCACAAAAAATAAAAAACCCAGAGGTGATCAAATACCACCAAAAGAAATCTCTACAGTATGTGTATGAAAAAAAGGTCATAAAATTAATTTGGGTACAGCGTTGCATGACTGAGTAATTGTCATTCAAAGTGTGAGAGCACCGAAAGCTGAAAATTGGTCTGGTCACGAGGGGGGTTTAAGTGCCCAGTTGTCAAGTGGTTAAGATGATTCAGCAACTTCCCATAGTGACAGACCAGTTTAAATAGGCCGCTGGGTGCCTATTGCACAGGCTAAATGCGCATGGGCATGAGCATATTTTTGTATTGGTTTCCTGGTGCTAAGAATGGATCAAGGACTGAGCTATAGACCAAGGACTGGATTTGTTTGATTCAAGATTTAAGTGTTCATGGAGGTGGCCTCAGTCTGTTTAAATTACAATTTGTATTAGCTTTACAGTATATACACACATGGGTATGAGAATATTGTTGCTACCATAATGAGTCTTTTGACAACTAGATATACTGCATGCTCACATTAATTTATTAAACTATTAAAATATATTATGTGTGGAGATTATATGGGGTTTAATGTTTGTTAAGATATACAACATATCCAGTTGTCTTTTAAAGTAGTCAACTGTTAATATAAGACCAAAAAGGGGATATTGTAGAGTGTGATATTTTATAACATGGTCTTGTTCGATAAACAATGAAAAACATGTATTGTTAACAATGCTGCGTACACATGATCGGAATTCTCGACGGAAAAAACTCTGATGGTTTTCCCGTCGGCATTCCGATGGAATTTCGGTCAAACTGTCTTGCCTACACACGGTCACACCAAATTCCGATGGTCAATAATACTACAACATACAACACGTTAGACGGCACTATAAAAGGGAAGTTAAATGCTTCTGAGCATGCGTCAAATTGTTTCCGAGCATGCGTTGGAATTTTGCGTGTCGGAATTGCATACACACGATCTAAAGATCCGATAGAAAGGTTTTCCGTCTGAAAAATTAAGAACAGGTTCTCAATCTAAAGACCGTCAGAAATGCTGACAGAAAAAGACCGATGGGCATACACACGGTCGGAAAATCAGATGAAAAGCTCCCATCAGACTGTTTCCATCAGAAATTCTGGTTGTGTGTATGCAGCATAAGAGACAACCTTTTCTGTCTTTTAGGAATCTATATAATAAAGTCTCCAAACAATTTACTGTCTTTCAGGAGTTACGGGGGGCAAACTGTGGCCAGTGGGAGTAGAAAATGCCACATCATTGGTTTTAGTGGGAGAAACAGTGCCCAATAATTCGTGTCAATTGGAGGAATAGTGCCTCAAGGGCCAGATAAAGGAAAACAAAGGGCCACATTTGGCTTCAGGGCTGCAGTTTGGAGACCACTGGTATAGATCAAAGGAAATACACTGCAGGTAAACATTTAGAATAATATTTGATTTTTTTGTAGTTTTACCTGCAATTTTTAGGTTGATGGCAGGGTCTTCTCTATAAAGTAATCTTAAGTCTGGTAGTTGGTAGCTTTATAGATGATACTTATTGTTATCTATTAGGTAAATCCCCACTATTAACACTGTTTTTATAGCATCATTTTTACAAGCTAGTTCAGTAATTCTGTCTAAATGTAAACAATAAGTTGTCTGATGGGCTAATCCATTCTAGATTTAATGCAAAAAGTAAATGCATTATTGCTATTTACTAGGTTTTTACTACTATTGTGACTAGTTTAATGACTAGGGAGGTTAAGTATGTAAAAATTATAAGTAAAAATTAGCTGAGTCATGAAAATAATGGCCACTATTCCACTATTGAGTCTGGTGCAAATGGGTGTCTATGTCCATGCAACGTAAATTCCAGCGCAGCCAAAGTGATGACTATGACTATTCATGTCTATGTGCATAAGAATAGAAAGATTTTTATTTTTTTTAATAATACTCCCTTTGTGCTATACTCGTGTTTATGTGAGCTACCAAGGATAAACCCGAGTACAGCTGCGCACAACCATTCATGTGTGTGGGCAGTGGCGTAACTAGAACCTTAGGGCCCCGGTGCAAAAAATGATGGAGGGCCCCCCTGACCTCCGGGCCAGGGCCCTTCCCACTGATCTCAGGGGCAGCAGGACCTGGATAGAAGGGGGAACAAATCCCCTCCATTTTCCTCATGCAGCCACTGAATGCCTATCAGAGAGAGGAGGAGAAGCAGAATTTTAGTGGTTGCAGGAGAAAAATGGAGGGGGATTTGTTCCTCTAAATGCCCCCCCCCCATCCAGGTGGTCAGGGGCAACATGTGTGCTATTGCAATTGTAACCCCTGTAGTTACGCCCCTGGGATGAGTGGGTGGCAGCAGTGTTGGTGGGGGATGGGATCAGTGGCGGTTGGGGAGGGATAAGATCAGTGTCATCGGTGGAGGGGGGTGGGATGTGTGGCAGCGGCGAGGGAGAGATGGGATGCGTGGCAGCGGTGGGGGGATGGGATCAGTGGTAGCAGTGGTAGTTGGGTAGGGATGGGATCAGTGACAACAGTGGTGGTGGGGGGATGGGATAAGTGGCAGCGGTGAGGGGGATGGGATCAGTGGCAAGGGTTGGGGTGGGGGGGGGGGTGGGATCAGTGGTAGGGGGGATTGAATGGGAGGAGTGGCAGAGGTGGTGGGGGAATGGGATCAGTGCAATGGAATCCATGGCAAGGATGGTGGTTGGGGGTGGTGGGTGGGATTGAGTGGTGGGGAGGGGAATGGTATCAGTGGCAAGGATGGGGTCAGTGGCAGTAGTGGTCATGGTGGATCAGTAGCAGTAGTGGTGTTGTGGGGGTATCAGTGGCGGTGGTGGTGGTGCTGTGGGGGGTATCAGTGGCAGTAGTGGCGGGTATCAGTGGCAGTAGTGGCGGGGGTGGTGTTGCTGTGGGGGGGTATCAGTGGCAGTAGTGGCGGGGGTGGTGTTGCTGTGGGGGGTATCAGTGCAGTAGTGTGGGTGGTATCAGTGCAGTAGTGTGGGTGGTGTGGGGGTATCAGTGCAGTAGTGGGGGTGGTGTGGAGGATCAGGGCAGTAATGGGGGTGGTGTGGGGGTATCAGTGCAGTAGTAGGGGTGGTGTGGGGGTATCAGTGCAGTAGTGGGGGTGGTGTGGGGGTATCAGTGCAGTAGTGGGGGTGGTGTGGGGGATCAGTGCAGTAGTGGGGGTGGTGTGGGGGTATCAGTGCAGTAGTGGGGGTGGTGTGGGGGTATCAGTGCAGTAGTGGGGGTGGTGTGGGGGTATCAGTGCAGTAGTGGGGGTGGTGTGGGGGTATCAGTGCAGTATTGGGGGTGGTGTGGGGTTATCAGTGCAGTAGTGGGGGTGGTGTGGGGGTATCAGTGCAGTAGTGGGGGTGGTGTGGGGGTATCAGTGCAGTAGTGGGGGTGGTGTGGGGGTATCAGTGCAGTATTGGGGGTGGTGTGGGGGTATGAGTGCAGTAGTGGGGGTGGTGTGGGGGTATCAGTGCAGTAGTGGGGGTGGTGTGGGGGTATCAGTGCAGTAGTGGGGGTGGTGTGGGGGTATCAGTGCAGTATTGGGGGTGGTGTAGGGGTATCAGTGCAGTAGTGGGGGTGGTGTGGGGGTATCGGGGTGGTGTGGGGGTATCAGTGCAGTAGTGGGGGTGTGGGGATCAGTGGCAGTGTTGATATTGAGGGATGGGTGCCACTCACTTGCAGATCACTCTGTCCCCCTTCCTTGCTGGGTCTTGCTTGGATGAGCAGTAGCACTGAGCAGAGGGGATGGGCGGGGCCTGTGAGTGCAGGCAAGGCCAAAGAAGATGGGCGGAGCGGGCGGGGACTGTGCCCGTGAGTTCAGGCAGAGAGTATGGGTGGAGAGGATGGGCGAAGTGGGCGGGGACTGTGCCCCTAAGTGTGGGATGAGAGGATGGGCGGAGCCTTGCAGTGTGTCCGTCAATGCGCTCGGTAAGGATGGGCGGATCGGCAGGAGAGGATGGGCGGAGCCTTGCAGTGTGCCCGTCAATGCGCTCGGTAAGGATGGGCGGATCGGCAGGAGAGGATGGGCGGAGCGGGCTCCCCGTGAATGACTGTACACTGTGAGTGTACTGTACTTTCTCCCAGGCAGCGGCGGGCCCCCCTACAGTGGCGGAACCAGAGGGCCCAGTCGCCAATGCGACTGGTGCGACCCTGGTAATTCCGCCACTGTCTGTGGGTGGTTTTATGCAGCACCTTGACTTTCCAGGCAGGGGAAATACCCTGGAATTTACATTGCATGGGCTCAGGCGCCCATGTGCAAGAAACCTTACCAAGGCTAAAACTGAAAAATACTGTCACTAGGTCCATGGTGAGGCTCATGGCAAAGCTTTCACTATACAGTTAACTTTTTGTGTAACTTAAAGCCACTGTCTACAGATATATTTTACTGTCAGGTGCTTCACTTTTTTGTTTTTTCACAATCATCATGGTAATTCCATCTGTTAATATTTTTTAAATCAAAAATGTAGTCTAATATAAATCCTATAATTTTTATACAAATATATTTTTGAGGTTTTTTTTTTTTGTTCATCTCTTAAAGCGGGAGTAAACCCACTGAAATTTTTTTTTTTTTCTGACCTGCAAGGGAAAAGGCATCATGAGCTAATTTGCACCGCATACTAGCTCATTATGAAATACTTACCTTAGAACAAGGCCCTTATATCTCCGACGATCCACGCCGAGGGAGCTGACATGTTCCCTCTGCGTGTCTTCTGGGTATCACAGCTCCAGCGCTGTGAGTGGCCGGAGCTGCGATATCATCACATAATCACGCGGGAGATTTATTTCCGGCAAAGTGCGGTGTCTGCCTGGCTTTCAGCCGAAAATCCCCTGTGCGCATGCACCGCTGCAGTCAGCGGCGCATTACGAGGGGAATATCTCCTTAGGAGACATTTTTTTTACCTACAGGTAAGCCTTATTATAGGCTTACCTGTAGGTAAAAGTAAAAAAAAGTATACAACCGCTTTAACCAGTTGCCGACCGCCGCACGCCGATGTACGTCGGTACAATGGCACGGGCAGGCATAAGGACATACATGTACGTCCCTTGCCTCCCGCGGGTCGGGGGCCCGATCGGGCCCCCGCCCGGTGCCTGCGGCGGTCGGTATTCGTACGGGAGCGATCCCGGACGAGGGGACGGCCATTCATTCATGGCCACCCCCTCGCGATCGCTCCCGACGAATAGAAATCCCCGGTGACATCACTTCCTCTCCTGTAATGTAAACACAGGAGAGGAAGTGATGTATTCTCTCCTCCGTGTCGGTATTTTTCGTTCCGACACGGAGGAGAGCGGATCAGTAAGTTGCACCAACACTCACACACACAGTAGAACATGCCAGGCACACTCACACCCCCCCTTTACCCCCCGATCACCCCCCCAATTACCCCTGCCCCCCAGTCACAGTGACACCAATGTCATTTTTTTTTTTTTTTTTTTTGCATTGGTGTCATTTGTGACTGTAATAACTGTTAGGGCAGTTAGAGTTAGCCCCCTTTAGTTCTAATGTACCCCCCTAACCCCCCCAATAAAGGTTTAACCCCGTGATCACCCCCCGTCGCCAGTGTCACTAAGGCTGGGTTCACATTGCAGCGGTTTATGAGAACGAATGTGATTCGCACCGCACTGCAGTGCAAATCACATCCGATCTCTGTGCGATTCGAGTTCAGCCATTCGCCGCACCCGCCGCACCCGCCACACCCGCAGCACCCGCCGCAAATTCGCACGGGACCCTTTTTTTGGCCCGCAGCAGAATCGGATCGCATGGGTGTTCACACCATGCGATCCGAGTTTGCAGATCGCACTGCGATATGCGAACTGATCTGGGGGTGTCAGTAACATTTCACTGACACTCCCAGCAGTTCGCATAGGGCAGTGTGAACTGCCGCCGGGAGGCATGCGATGCGGGAACCCGCCGCGGATTCGCGGCGTTTCCGCATCGCTCCAGTGTGAACCCAGCCTAATAAGCGATCATTTTTCTGATCGCCGTATTAGTGTCACAGGTGACGCTAGTTAGGCAGGTAGGTATTTAGGTTCGCCGCAGCTTTTTATAGCGCCAGGGACCCCCATATACTACCGCATAAAGCCCCCTGATTGCCCCCTAGATAACCCTTTCACCAGTGATCACCATATAACTGTTACAGGTGACGCTGGTTGGTTAGTTATTTTTTTATAGTTTCAGGGCACCTGCCATTTATTACCTAATAAAGGTTTAACCCCCTGATCACCCGGCGGGTGTCATTTGTGACTAATAACTGTTAGGGCAGTTAGGGTTAGCCCCCTTTAGTTCTAAGGTACCCCCCTAACCCCCCCAATAAAGGTTTAACCCCGTGATCACCCCCCGTCGCCAGTGTCACTAAGGCTGGGTTCACATTGCAGCGGTTTATGAGAACGGATGTGATTCGCACCGCACTGCAGTGCAAATCACATCCGATCTCTGTGCGATTCGAGTTCAGCCATTCGCCGCACCCGCCGCACCCGCCGCAAATTCGCACGGGACCCTTTTTTTGGCCCGCAGCAGAATCGGATCGCATGGGTGTTCACACCATGCGATCCGAGTTTGCAGATCGCACTGCGATATGCGAACTGATCTGGGGGTGTCAGTAACATTTCACTGACACTCCCAGCAGTTCGCATAGGGCAGTGTGAACTGCCGCCGGGAGGCATGCGATGCGGGAACCCGCCGCGCATTCGTGGCGTTCCCGCATCGCTCCAGTGTGAACCCAGCCTAATAAGCGATCGTTTTTCTGATCGCTGTATTAGTGTCACAGGTGACGCTAGTTAGGCAGGTAGGTATTTAGGTTCGCTGCAGCTTTTTATAGCGCCAGGGACCCCCATATACTACCGCATAAAGCCCCCTAATTGCCCCCTAGTTAACCCTTTCACCAGTGATCACCATATAACTGTTACAGGTGACGCTGGTTGGTTAGTTATTTTTTTATAGTTTCAGGGCACCCGCCATTTATTACCTAGTCTCACTAGTGTACCCCTAAATTTAGGGGTGTCTACTTTCCAAAATGGGGTCATTTGGGGGGGGTTTGTGCCATCTTGGCATTTTATGGCCTTCAAAACTGTAACGCCCTTAGAAAGCCTGAAGGCGGTGCTTGGTTTTCGGGGCCCCGTACGCGGCTAGGCTCCCAAAAAGTCCCACATATGTGGTATCCCCATACTCAGGAGAAGCAGCAGAATTTATTTTGGGGTGTCATTTCACATATGCCCATGGCATGCGTGAGCAATATATCATTTAGTGACAACTTTGTGAAAAAAAAAAAAAAAAAAAAAAAGTTTGTAATTTTCCCGCAACTTGTGGCAAAATATAAAATATTCCATGGACTCAACATGCCTCTCAGCAAATAGCTTGGGGTGTCTACTTTCTAAAATGGGGTCATTTGTGGGGGTTTTGTGCCATCTTGGCATTTTATGGCCTTCAAAACTGTAATAGGTAGTGAGGAGTGAAATCAAAAAATTACGCCCTTAGAAAGCCTGAAGGCGGTGCTTGGTTTTCGGGGCCCCGTACGCGGCTAGGCTCCCAAAAAGTCCCACATATGTGGTATCCCCGTACTCAGGAGAAGCAGCAGAATTTATTTTGGGGTGTCATTTCACATATGCCCATGGCATGCATGAGCAATATATCATTTAGTGACAACTTTGTTAAAAAAAAAAAAAAAAAAAAAAGTTTGTAATTTTCCCGCAACTTGTGGCAAAATATAAAATATTCCATGAACTCAACATGCCTCTCAGCAAATAGCTTGGGGTGTCTACTTTCTAAAATGGGGTCATTTGTGGGGGTTTTGTGCCATCTTGGCATTTTATGGCCTTCAAAACTGTAATAGGTAGTGAGAAGTGAACTCAAAAATTTACGCCCTTAGAAAGCCTGAAGGCGGTGCTTGGTTTTCGGGGCCCCGTACGCGGCTAGGCTCCCAAAAAGTCCCACATATGTGGTATCCCCATACTCAGGAGAAGCAGCAGAATTTATTTTGGGGTGTCATTTCACATACGCCCATAGCATGTGTGAGCAATATATCATTTAGTGACAACTTTGTGTAAAAAAAAAAAAAAATTTTTTTTTTTGTCATTATTCAATCGCTTGAGGCAAAAAAATAAAATATTCAATGGGCTCAACATGCCTCTTATCAATTTCCTTAGGGGGTCTACTTTCCAAAATGGGGTCATTTGGGGGGGTTTTGTACTGCCCTGCCATTTTAGCACCTCAAGAAATGAGATAGGCAGTCGTAAACTAAAAGCTGCGTAAATTCCAGAAAACGTACCTTAGTTTGTAGATGTGACAACTTTTGCGCAAACCAATAAATATACAATTATTGACTTTTTTTTTACCAAAGACATGTGGCTGAATACATTTTGGCCTAAATTTATGACTAAAATTGAGTTTATTGGATTTTTCTAATAACAAAAAGTAGAAAATATCATTTTTTTTCAAAATTTGCGGTCTTTTTACGTTTATATCGCAAAAAATAAAAATCGCAGAGGCAATCAAATACCATCAAAAGAAAGCTCTATTTGTGGGAAGAAAAGGACGCAAATTTTGTTTGGGTACAACATTGCATGACCGCGCAATTACCAGTTAAAGCAGCGCAGTGCCAAAGTGTAAAAAGACCTCTGGTCATTTACCAGCAAAATGGTCCGGTCTGAAAGTGGTTAAAATCTCTATTTTGTGAACGTTTTCCTGATATTTTACTCGGTAATCTATAGGACCACATTTTTCTTCCCCTTTCTTTCCTCCACTCTAATATTGCATGGCTTACCTCTTTCAACGAGTATGGAAACATCAAATGGACATTAAAATAATACATAAATACATAATGTGACAATGTCTGAGTTTAAAATGTCTATAAACAATGTGACCGCATGGCCCTATATGGCCCTAGACCATCCTATCCTATTCTGTCTCCTGATAGTAGTTCCTATTATACATGCAAAAGCCAACATGCTGTTTTTTATCCCACCGGATGATTCTGTCACAATGGAAAGCTATACCTTTATAGGTAAGTGCTTGGTGCATAGCATAGAGCTCAACCTCAGAGATCAGCTCTGACAGACTTCCTGGAGCACAGCAGTCTCACTGCTAGAGATTTCAGAGTTTCAAATGAACAGGCAATCTATGCTTCACAGCTGCTGAGTTTCTAAAGGCATCAGAGAAGCTTTCCTCAAATCATTCAAAAATATTCAATGTTTGCAGGCCCCAAACCATAACTAGCATACAGGACAGGACACAGGAGAGACTATGTCATATAGATGGCCAGTAGCAGAATAGAGAAGAGAAGGGTTAAGGTGGTGAAGGTTCCTACAAGTAATTGTTTGTTGTTTGGAGGGATGGGTGGTTGGAGGCAAGGATATAGTGAAACTAATGAGGTTGTGATCAGAGAGAGGAAAGGGGGCATTGGTGAGGTTGCCAGGATTGCAGAGATGGGAGAATACAAGGTCAAGGGTATTACCATTGGAGTGAGTGGAAGTATGTGTCCATTGTGTTAGGTCAAAAGATGAGGTTAAGTCGAGAAGTTTAGCTGTAGTTGGGCTGTTAACACTGACAGGAATGTTAAAGTTACCAAGAATGATGGTGGGTATTTCAGAGGAGAGAAAGTAGGGTAGCCAGGCAGCAAAGTCATTAAGAAAGCAAGACACCAGTCCAGGAGGCCATTAAATTGCTGCAATTTTCAGAGAAATAGGAGAAAACAGACAAATACAGTGCATCTCAAAATAGGAGAGGGAAAGAGAGGGAGGGATAGAAAGGACCTGGAGGGTGCTTTGTGGTGATATAAGGAATCCAACTCCACCTCCTTTCTCTCCGTTGGGTCTGGGGGAGTGAGTAGAATGGAGGCCACCATAGGAGAGGGCAGCAGGGGAAGCTTAGTCCAAATTTTGAAGTCAAGTTTCGGTTATGGCGAGTATGTTAAAGCCATGAGAGATAAAGAGGTCATGTACAGGTTTTAGCTTGTTACAGATGGAGCGGGCATTCCAAAGGGCGCATGAGATAGGTGGGCTGCTTTCAGGAAACAGGGAGATAGAAACTAAATTAAGTGGATTGTGGTGGTTGCCAGAGAGGGAGGAGTATTGGAGATGTGGCTTGCAGTTTGAAAACCAGGATTAGGAGAAATGTCACCTGAGACTAGGAGAAGGAGGAGGGTGAGGAAGGGAAGATGGGAGTGGGATGTGTATGAGCGCACGTGGCTAGTGGCCCTGGTGTTTATGCCAGCATGTGGGTGCAGCAAATGCAGGAGATGATGGGTGCAGTAGTAGGGAGAGGGTAGGAGTGAGGTTGATCTGTGCATGGTGCAGGGAGAGGAGGGGTAGAGTAAGGATAGTTTGAGGATAGAAGACACTGATGTGAGAAGGAAGAGAATGAGGAGCATGTTAGTGGCTAGAGTGGGAATCTGCCTTGATACAAAATAAATGTCAAATGCTGGTTTGAGTTCTTGTTGTATCTTCATCCAGCTTTATTTGTCCTGCTTTCTTTAAACTGCGTCAGTGAAACTGTGCATCACTTGTGACAGAGCCACTCAGGAAAGAGCCATTATGCCTTGCCCCTGTCTGCACCACGCCTTGGCTGCTTTATCTTTATAGGGAGAATGAGCAGGCATGCATTTCTCTATTGGTCATCATAGGGTCAGTTCCACTAACTCTGGTTTTTAACTCACCACTTAGACCAGTTCCACTTGGACAGAGTTCCAGCAGACTCAAAGATGAGCAGGCTCACAATGAGTTCTGCAAAAGGTTATATAGGCCCCAAGCACCTGTGACCAATTAACCATTCCCTTTAATTAGTAGGCTGGAGGAATCAAAGAAAAAAAAAGCTGTTTAAAAAGTGTCAGAAAAGGTGTTAAAAAGCTACAAGGAAAAGCCCCAAAAAGAACCTAAAAATGCAACCCAGCAATCACCAACAGTCAAAAAGCAAGACCTGTTATGTGAATGTATGAATAGGGACCTTAGATTGTAAGCTCCTTGAGGGCAGGGACTGATGTGACTATACAATATATATATATATATATATATATATATATATATTTATTTATATATATATATATATATATATATATATATATATATATATATATATATATATATATATATATATTGTACACGCTGTATATATGTAAAGCTCTGCGTAAATTGTCAGCGCTATACAAGTACCTGTAAAAAAAGAAATGAATCCATTTTTGTGAGATGTGTGCTGAATAGATACAGTTTAACTAAAAACTTCATAAGGTTTAAACTATGATATAATTTACTTTGTCATTGGGTTACATAGGATCACATGCTTTAACTGACATCATGTTGAGAGAGAAAATGGTCAGCCTTATGAAAGTTTCCAGCAGACCTTTACTTTATTCTGAGAACAGTTCCCTATACAGAACATGACTTCTGCTTTCAGAACTGCATCTCTGCTAGTCAGCTGTTGGATGGCAACACTAATGATTAAGTACGCAGATCAACGGTGCTGTTCTTGCCAAAGGGGAAGGAGGGACACCTTTCATCACTTTGCTTTGGTTTTGTCAAGACTTAGTGAGAAGGAGCTGTGAAAGAATGTCATGGTGTAGAGAAGTGTTCACGTGAATTGAATGTGATCAGTCAGCTGGCTGCAGGCTGGAACAGATGGTACAAGAACACTGCGGTACAAGAAAACGTCAGTACTGTGGCGTCTGTTGGTACATGGCATTAATCTTAATTACAATAAAATGTGCACAAAAGCAAATCCAAAGATGGTAGAATCTGTAATTTAGCAGTAGTGAGAAAGAGGCATGTTATTATTCAACTAACATGTAAGCTTTAGGGCTTATTCGGTAATGCAATGATAATACCAAACATGATGTGTAAAGTGTAATAACCTATACAAACAAATGAGAATTCACTGTGATCTTCTGATGCTGTTGGGGTTAATATGAGTGGCTCCTTCTGTCATAGGCACTCGTCACAAGTGCCAACTATGCCCACCCTTTCTGCTCCCCTGCTCCATTTATAGATCCATACAATCCATTCCCATTTGTTCACAGCAACAGAAGATTACAGTGGTGGAGGTATCCAGGGAGCAGGGGATGGGCAATTTCAAGAAAGAGAGCAACCACCAGCACATGGGATACTCATTGGTCATTCATGCAAGTACAGTACTGATAAAAAGGAAAAAAAAAATGATTTAAAGCAACATTATAGCTAAACTCAAAGTGTGAAAAAAGATGTCTTTGTAAAGAAGATAGTGGATACTTACCTCTGCTCCTGCATTCTCTGTTGATCATCATTATTATAATGCAGAGAGATTGTAAACTAAAGTATTTTCAGAAACCAATACTTCCAGGAGTATCAATCCCCTAGTCTCACCCTGTGTGGTAAGGCAAGCATCGGAGGAGGTGACAAGGGAACTTAAAGTAATTGTAAATCCTGTTTTTTTTTATTTAATAACAAACATGTTATACTTACCTGCTCTGTGCAGTTGGTTTTGTACACGATAGCCTGGATCCTCCTCTTTTTGGGTCCCTCTCCGCTGCTCCTGGCCCCTCCCTCCTATCGAGTGCCCCCACAGCAAGCAGCTTGCTAGTGGGGCACACACACTGAGCTGCAGCTCCATGTGTCCATTCAGACATGGAGCTGCCAAACGGTCCTGCCCGCTCTCTCTCTTGATTGGCTAACTGACTTTGATTGACAGCCATGTGCCATGTGAAAACCATCCATGTCATGATCATGGAGGAAAGCCGAATATCACCAAAAGTATTGTGACATATCTGTAACATATCAATGGCAAAACTGACCTCCTTAGGCTTTCAAGTAATGCTCCATCCACCGTATTCGCCTGACCTGGCTCCTTCTAACTATCATCTGTTCCCCAATCTCAAAAAACATCTAAATGAACAATGTGGGAGTGTTCCGGAGGCAACTAATTCTGCAAATGAGTCCGGTTAGTATTGATTATCTGGATTTGACTTTAGTGGGATTTGAAGATAGTGAAATAGTTTCTACCAGAACCTACAGGAAGCAATGTGCAGGTAACTCACTTCAGTTGGCATCAAGTTGCCACCCAGCCCATACAGTTCGGGCATTGCCAACAGGTGAGTTCATTAGAGCAAGGAGAAATTGTTCTTCTGATAAGGATTTTGTTAAAGAATGTAACATTGTTTCCAGTAGGTTGAGAGAATGAGGATATAGCGGATATCTAATAGATAGAGGCAGAAGATTAGCAGAAAATAGAGAATGTGGTTATCTGAATGGGAATTCCTCTTCTATCAGTAAGAAGGCACGGTCCAGTGAGAGAGCAGCTGTTTACTTTGTGACCACTTACTCACAACAATACAACCAGATTGTTTCTATCATAAAATACTGCCTTCCTGCCGTATATGCAGACAAAACTTTGCATCATATTTTAAGACATGGGTGCAGTTTTTCTAGTAAGAAAGCTCCTACTTTGGGTAATATACTTTCACCTTCTCTATTTCGTTCCACTTCCCCTTCCAGTTCGTGGTTGGGGACAGTGGGATCCTATCCCTGTGGTTGTAACACCTGAAAACAGTGTAAAATACATAGAAAAGGCAAGTCTGTTATTTATTTTTCAACAGGTAGAACATATCCAGTAAAACGTTTTATAAATTGTAACTCAAAGATGATTGATTGTCTACCTAATTGATTGCAGTACTTGTAGGATGCATCTGCAATTTACATATTAGAATATCAGAACACTACAATGATACTTTAAATAGCAATGCAAAAAATATTTCAAATTTCAAACATTTTAGAACAGTCCATGGTGATAATCTGGAGTCCTTTTCTTTTTGCGGTCTGGAACAGGTGAGAAGATCTGTTAAGTGGGGGGAGATACACACCATGCCCTACTTCAGCGGGAGGTGTGGTGGATACACAGATTGAATACTCAATTTCCTAGTGGAATGAACAGTAGAATGGATGTGAATTTATTTTTAAAATAATATAACTTGATTCCACAAGGGGTTAATAATTGTTTGCCCTATAGTTTTCAGTCTGTGTTTTCCATTCTTTCCCTCCCCCTTCTCTGGTTATACCAACCTCACGTGATTTTAATTGTTAATTGATTTTAATTTGGATTGTACCCTTCCCCTTTTTTGGAGGAATACTTTTTCCTGTATAAACTTGATTTTATTATAAATCTGTATGCTATGAGGAAGGCTTTTGCCGAAACATGTTAGCGCTTTGATGTTGCACGGCTGTCTGTGCTCAATAAAGATTTAACCACTTGCTTACAGGGCACTTAAACACCTTCCTGCCCAGACCAATTTTCAGCTTTCGGTGCTCTCACACTTTGAATGACAATTACTCAGTCATGCAACACTGTACCCAAATGAATTTTTTGTCCTTTTTTTCCCACAAATAGAGCTTTCTTTTGGTGGTATTTGATCACCTCTGGGGTTTTTATTTTTTGCGCTATAAATGAAAAAAGACCGAAAATTTTGAAAAAAAACGCATATTTCTTTGTTTCTGTGACAGAATTATGCAAATTATTAATTTTTCTTCATAAATTTTGGTCACAATTTATACTGCTACATGTCTTTGGTAAAAATAACCCAAATTAGTGGATATTATTTGGTCTTTGTGAAAGTTAGAGAGTCTACAAGCTGTGGTGCGAATCGCACAAAATTGATCACATCTGATGTACTGGTGACCTATCTCGCTTCTTGTGACCCGAACAAGTCAGGAAAGTACAAATACCCCCCAAATGACCCCTTTTTGGAAAGTAGACATTCCAAGGTATTTAGTAAGAGGTATAGTGAGCTTTTTGATGTTGTCATTTTTTTCCCACAATTCTTTGCAAAATTAAGATTTTTCATTTTTTTTTTTTTTCTCCACAAAATTGTCATTGTAATAGGTTATTTCTCTCACATGGCATGTGTATACCACAAATGACACCCCCCAAAAAATTCTGCTACTCCTCCTGAGTATTACAATACCACATGTGTGGGACTTTTTCACAGCCTGGCCACATAGAGAGGCCCAACATGCAGGTAGCGCCATCATGTGTTCTAGGAACATAAGTTACACATCTAACTTGTTGACTATTTATTACACTTTTGAAGCACCAGGACAATGACACGTGACACTGATGACAGATGGCACTGATACGTGGCAATGATGACAGGTGGCACTGATGACAGATGGCACTAATATGTGGCACTGATGACAGATGGCACTAATATGTGGCACTGATGACGCGTGGCACTTATACGTGGCACTGATGACACGTGGCACTAATACGTGGCACTGATGACACGTGGCACTGAAACGTGGCACCGATGACAGATGGCACTAATACGTGGCACTAATATGTGCCACCGATGACAGATGGCACTAATACATGCCACCGATGACGCGTGACACTGATGACAGATGGCACTGATAAGTGGCATTGATGACACGTGACACTGACAACAGATGGCACGTGACACTGACAGGTGGCACTGATGACAAATGGCACTGATACGTGGCACTGATGACAGATGGCACTATGTGGCACTGATGACACGTGGCACTGACGGCAGGTGGCACTGACGGCAGGTGGCACTGACGGCAGGTGGCACTGGGGGCAGGTGGCACTGGGGGCAGGTGGCACTGACGGCAGGTGGCACTGGGGTGGATGGCACTGGGGGCAGGTAGCACTGGGGTGGATGGCACTGGGGGCAGGTAGCACTGGGGTGGATGGCACTGGGGGCAGGTAGCACTGGGGTGGATGGCACTGGGGGCAGGTAGCACTGGGGTGGATGGCACTAGGGGCAGGTAGCACTGGGGTGGATGGCACTGGGGGCAGGTAGCACTGGGGTGGATGGCACTGGGGGCAGGTAGCACTGGGGTGGATGGCACTGGGGCAGATAGCACTGCTGGGGGCGGATGGCACTGCTGGGGGCGGATGGCACTGCTGGGGGCGGATGGCACTTTTTATTTCATTTTTTTTTTTTTTTTTTTTTCCGGAATCAGAACGGCTGCCGCTGCAGCCGTTCATCTCTCCCCTCTCGCACTGTCTGTGCGAGGAAGGAGAGCGGCGCTGCGAGATGATCTCATATGTTTACATATGAGATCATCTCCCATTGGACACGCCGATCACGCTGTAAACGGCCGCTGTGATTGGCCGTTTACAGCGATCTGTGTTTGCCTGTCCCCGGGGGACACGGCGAACACAGAACTTCCGCGATGCGCGCCCGCGGCGGCGCGCATTGCGGAAGTAAACATCAGGCCGTCCAGGGACGACCGCCCAAACGAACGCGCCTGCTCTACGGCCGTAATTCGGCTATAGGGCGGGCGCGAGGAGGTTAAGAAGAAGCAATCGAGTTGTCGGCATTCTTTTTGAAATTTTGATGTATGGGACACAATGGCCTGAGCACCGTCATTCAGCTCATCATCCTATAAATATGCGGTAGAGCTTGGGTGAGTTTTTGTCTATATCACAGGAGTCGGTCAGATACTGCGGGCATACTACAGGAGACGCCAAAGACGGTGGACATGCTATAGGAGACAGTCAGAGACTGTGAGCATACTACAGGAGACGGTCAGAGACTGCGGGCATGTGGGTATTCTACAGGAGGCGGTCAGAGACTGCAGGCATACTACAGGAGATGGTTGGAGACTGCCAACATCCTACAGGAGATGGTCAGAGACTGCAGGCATACAACAGGAGACGGTTAAAGACTGCGGACATGGCGCAAGAGATTGTGAGAGACGGTAGACATAATAAAGGAGGTTTTCAGAGACTGGTTTAGCAATTTGCCCTATTTACTCACTGTGTCTGTGTCTCTCTTCTCAGCCAGATGTGTGTCCTCTGTGGCAGTGCTGAGCTGGTACTGTGCCTTTCTCCTTCATCCTGTTGAGCTGGCAAGAGGAGACTGCACTGGAGGGCACAGCAGGACAGAGAGCAGCTTCGGGCAGATTGGCCGAGAATGGAGCAGCAGGTCCAGGAGGTATTGTGGCCAGGGAGAGGATCAGTAGCGGGATGGGAGCTCCAGTAAAAAAGGTTCTCTCATGTCCCACTCAGCCACGCCCCCTCCAGTCCTCCTTAGCTATTTGTAAAAGGCACCAAGTGTCGCAAGGATATCATTGGCTGTGTGCTCAGCTCATCCCCCAAGGGGACAGTTGGCAACCCTGTGCCCAGGCCCCTCAGGACACCCGGGCCAGCGGGCCCCCTACAGTTGTATCATCTGTACCCCCCTGATTGTGACCCTGGATAAGAGATTTCAAGCTGGCTGGGGAGCTGATAGAAACCCAAAGCTCTTTCAGTAATCTTCCATTCCTGTTGTGCACTAAGACACATCCCCAGGCTGTGTCAGTTTCATTTTGGCACACTGTATTGTCCCAGAATGAAAGTGCCTGGGACAGACCTGCAAAATGCGGGACTGTCCTAGGCAATCCGGAACACGTGGTCACTCTATGCATGGCTGACCCTGGTCCTATCAGAGTTGACGGAGGGAGAGTCTACAGTGCATCTGGTCCAATATCACAGAGAGAGAATACTGCCTGTGTTGCTTTAGGCACCTTGTAAGGAGCCTTAGACAGTTAATCCCCCTCTTGTTATTTTCATGTCAGCTGAGGGTTCACTGGCTAGATTTCTTAGAGCTTTGTCCAGGGCGAATGGGGGCTGGCGGATTTTCTTTTGGGGGGGGGGGGGGGGGCTGCAAACAGTATGCTACTGACAGAATGGGAGAAGCTCAGGAGAAGTCCTGGAGGCGAGCATGGGAAGAGGTGACAAGAGAATTTGATAGCAGGAGGTTTTGGGAGGAACGTCGTGAACGATTTGTTTGGTATTTTGAGACAAGGTTAGTGATGTGGATACAAAAGAGGTGACATGTCATGTGAACTATTAATACGTTCACACTGGCATTATCCCGTGAATATATTAAAGAACAGTACGGTAAAGGGTAATGACTTTAAATGTGCCAAATGAGAACAGAATAAAAATATATATAAATGTTATTGTTGTATAAATATAAAAAATGAAAAAAAGAAGAACATTTACAGCAAAATGAGTGATTAAAAACACTTTTATATAGCAGATCTTGACAGAGGAGAGGTTTAGATGGACCTATTCTATACATCAGCACATGTTTATTCTAATAAAGGTAACCTACTTCACCATCTCATTGGGTGCATTCCTTTACTTAAATGTTGAGGTGACCTATACACACCCCCCGGATTGTCTTTACATATATCTGATATATCATCTGGAATATTTATCTCTAACCCAACTGAGTCTGGATTTCATCCCATGGGCCGGTAGGCAAAACATCTTGAGTCAGTCGCTTTATCCCTTTTCCCTGTAGTAGTGACAAATAATCAATCCTTTTGGACTCTAGTAAGAACTTTATATATAACGCATCTACAATACATGTATAGTCTTGAACAAATGGGGGATCCCGTGAAACGTGTAGACCGTTTATGAGTGCATGTATACAGTATATTGATACATTTCTGAACTAGTTAAAGTTTTTTCTATATAAAAGTGTTTTTAATCACTAATTTTGCTGTAATTTTTTTTTTTGCATTTTTTATATTTATGCAACAATAACATTTTATATATACTTTTATTCTGTTCTCATTTTACATATTTAAAGTCCTATTACCCTTTACCGTACTGCTCTCCAAGGTTAGTGATGTAGCTGGGGGCCTAGCTGGATGGCTTTGTAAGCTGTTGTTAGTATCTTAAATTGAATTTGTTGGGTGAGCGGAAGCCAGTGGAGGGATTGGCAGAGAGGAGTAGCAGACACTGAGTGGTTGGTAAGGTGGATGAGTCTGGCGGCAGCATTAATGGTGGACTGAAAGGGGAATTGCCTATGTAAAGGTAAGCCGATGAGGAGGGAGTTGCAGTAGTCGAGAGATGACCATGGAGTGAATTAGTAACTTAGTGGTGTCATTGGTTAGGAAGGGGTATATTTTGGAGATGTTGCAGAGGTTGTGGGGCTGAAAGAATAGATCAGAGTACAGGATAACATCTAGCACCTTGGCATGTGGGGACGGGTTCATGAGAAGTTAGGGGAAGTGGCAGGGGAGGAAATATTATGAGCTTGGTTTTGAATAGATTGAGTTTCAGGAAGTGGTGTGACGTCTAGTCTGAAATGTCTGTTAGTAGATTAGTGATGCATAAGGAGATTGATGTTGTGAGCTGAGGTGTAGAGAGATAAATTTGTGTGCCAGTATAGAAATAGTAATAAAAGCCATGGGAGACAATCAACTGACCCAGGGAGGGGGTGTAGATGGAGAATAGCAGAGGTTCAAGAACAGAACCTTGGGGAACCTTGTCTATAGTAGGGGGGTTGAATGAAGGACGTAATGAGTGTACCTGTGGACATAGGATGTTAAGTGGGGGAGGTATCTGCACATTGGAGATCTCCCAGTGGATGATTTCTGAGACTTAGTCCTATGCCACAGATGCTCAAGACCACAGCTAAAAAAAAATTGATACGTCTGGTGTCATCTGTTTGTAGGGGTAGCAAGCTTGTCTAGGGAGGATGACAGTGAACCACATAAGTGGCTAGATTGTGGCAGAATAGGTATGAGAATTTGTCAGAGACATTTGTCTGTCTGTATTTTTTAATAGTTGGCTATGATTTTTAATCAATATTTTTATTGAAAGTAGAAATAAGATGCACATATTATTGAAGTTACATTACCGTGAGAATTATCCAACAGTGAATTGATATAACAAGCTAGCTAACAACTTAGAAATCATCAAGGTAGTTATAGTGTTATTCATCATCATAGCAAAACTGTAGGAGACATGCCAAGGAGTAGCCAAGCCTACGTTACATGATACAGTGCCTTGGAAGAGTATTCATACTCCTTGAAATTTTCCACATTTTGTCATGTTACAACCAAAAAGTGAATGTATTTTATTGGAATTTTATGTGATATACCAACACAAAGTGGCACATAATTGTGAAGTGGAAGGAAAATGATAAATGGTTTTCTGTTTCAATATGTTTATTGAAAATTTTGAATAAACAGGAATAAACAAGACTACAATCTGCTCCTTGTGCGCCCTCGCAGGGGCTACAAAACATGAATATGAAACCGAAGGGCAAACCATCACATTATACTAATAAAAACACCAGAAGGGAAGGAAAAAGTGTAGGGAATGGTATCGAGACTGGCTCCAGTACCAAGCAACTCGTTCCTTTATCGTTTCCGGAGGGCAAGCCCTTCTCCCATTACTCCCTCCTACGGGGGGCAGCAGTATTTGTTAGCAATGAGAGAGATTGCAAAGAAGAGTGAAAAGAGATAGGGAACAGAAGAAGGAAAGGTTGGGAGAAAAGAGGGGGAAGAAAGGAGGGGAAAGTTCGGGTGTGGACGCCTCGCCAAGAGGAGTTAGACCAAGCCCAGGCCTGCAGCTAGGAGCCCGGGGAACTCATAGGAGATCCATGGCTCCCAGATTTTTAGAAACTTAGCATGAGAATTATGGACAATACTGGACATACGATCCTGAAGTAACATAGCAGTCATGCGGGTTTTAACCCATTGAAAATCTACCCGTTGGGACTTCCAGGCCTGGGCAATGGTCCGCTTGGCCGCTATAAATAAATAAGTAGCCAGCTTTTGTTGAGGGCCTCGCAAACCAGGTACCGGGCAATGTAGAAGAGCTAGCTTAGCGTCCCTTCGGATCGTAAGGTGGAAGAGTGTCTGCAGCAAACCGAAAATCCTAGACCAGAATCCCACCAGCCTTGGGCAAGCCCACCATGTGTGCAGAACATCACCTCGCTGTCCACAGTTGCGGAAGCATCTGTCAGTACTCCCAGGGAAAGCCCGGGCTGTGCGGGCAGGTACCCAATACCATCGGAACATTACTTTATATGCAGCCTCTAGGGTATTTGTGTTGAACGAGCATTTGGCGACCATTTTCCAGGCCCTGCTCCTGTCCTCTGGGTCTACTGGAGCCTGAAGGTCCTTTTCCCATTGAGTCATATAAGAGAGGGGTGCTGATGGCGGGCGACCATTCAGAGAGGCATAAATGGCCGAAATAAGACCTGGGGACCCTGGGGCGTGCTGGCATGAATGTTCAAAAAAAGTTTTTTGGAAGGGGTAGGTGGACATGCGGCGCAACGTTGCAATCCAGTGCTTTAATTGGATAAAGTGATAATGCTTGTTAGCTGGCGCCTCATGTGTTTCCCGGATACTCTCCCAGGAAGGGAATAAGCGTGAGGAAAGAAAATTTTGGACTCGTGGGTAGCCATGTGAGGACCACCAGGAGAATGCCTGGGGCTCCTCCAGACCCGGGGGGAAAAGAGGGTTATGAGTGATGGGAAGTAGGGGTAGAAAGGGGGACATCAGATTACTGGAATAGCGAACTGAGTCCCACACCCGCAGACCATGGAGCAGCATGGGGCTTAGGGAGGGAGGGCGCAGATTCCTGGGGAGCCAGAGGAGTGCCTGAAGTGCACAAGGGTCACAGCCAGGCACCTCCAGGAGCACCCACAGAGGGACATCCGCGGTTGCATGGAGCATAGTCAACGGAGAGATCTGGGCTGCTGTGTAATATTTAGAGATATTGGGGACTCCCAAGCCTCCCCGGAGCCTATGGGTATAAAGGGTCGCTCTAGGTACCCTGGGGCGTTTGCGCGCCCATATAAATTGGAGGATTTTATTCTGCAAGAGTCTAAGGAAAAAAGTGGGTACCCGGACAGGCAAAGTACGAAAATAATAAAGGACTTTAGGAAGAATCGTCATCTTCACCGCCGAGATCTTGCCTACCCATGAGAGAGTGGAGAATTGCCAGGCTTGCATAAGGGTGGACACCGTTCGCAACAGGGGATAGTAATTGGATAAATGGTTTTCAACATTTTTTACAAGTTAATATCTCAAAAGTGTGGCATACATTTGTATTCAGCCCCCTTTACTCTGATACCCCTAACTAAAATCTAGTGGAACCAATTGCCTTTATAAGTCACCTAATTAGCAAATAGAGTCCACTTGTGTGTAATTTAATCTCCGTGTAAATACAGTGGTTCTGTGAAGCCCTCAGAGGTTTGTTAGAGAACCTTAGTGAACAAACAGCATCATGAAGGCAAGGAACACACCAGACAGGTCAGGGATAAAGTTGTGGAGAAGTTTAAAGCAGGGTTAGGTTATGAAAATAAAATATCCCAAGCTTTGAACATCTCACGGAGCACTGTTCAATCCATCATCAGGAAGTGAAAAGAGCAGAGGCGGCTCTAGGCTTTGTGAGGCCTTAGGCAAAACTTAGACATGAGGCCCCACTCATAATAATAAATAATAATTCAAGCAATAAAAATTAATACATTGCATTGTAAAGTGTACAAAGAACTGATGGCAATTCACCTATGGGCAGTCCTCAAGGATTCCAGCATGTCATTGTATCATATCACACCAGGATATGCACTGCAACACAAGCGCCCTCTTTATAGTGAACGGCACTTACTAGACAGCTCTACATTATGCCTAAATTTCACATACCTAACAAAGGCCAAAGATCCATCATCTATTTTCCTAAACCTATGCCCCATACCTGCTGTGGACACAGCCAATGCATTTACTACGGTCAGTGAACCTGAATACAGAAAAGCACCTGCTGAATTTCTTTGTACTGCAGTGTCAGGAAAAGGCAAACTAGTGTAGAGAAAAATGAAAACGGGGGCAACTTTTGGTCCAGGGGGCAAGTACAACCCAGAGGCCAATGGTGCAGCAACTTAGCCTACCTCCTGCTCTCCCTCTTCCCTGCCAAGAAAGGGAGAAGGAGGAGAGGAGAGAGGGATGAGTGAGGAGTGGAGAGAGAGGAAAGAGAAGAAGAAAGGGGGGGAGGAGCAAGAGGTGGAGAGAGAGAGATAGTGGGGGATAGAGAGGAGGTAAGAGATGGGGACAGAGAGAGGGGGGGGAGAGAGGGATGAGGATGAAGAGGGAGGGGGAGAGCGTGGAAGAGGGGGTCAGAGGAGAGAGGGGAGGAGAGGAGAGAGAGGGGGGAGATTGGAAAGAGAGTGAGATATAGAGTGAGAGAGAGGTGGAAGAGGAGGAGAGGGGAGAGAGAGGAGGGAAGAGAGGAGGGGGGAGCGGGGAAGAAGAGAGGAGGGGGAGCGGGGAAGAAGAGAGGAGGGGGGAGCGGGGAAGAAGAGAGGAGGGGGGAAGAAGAAGAGAGGAGGGGGGCGAGGGGGGAGGAGAGAGGAGGGGGAGAAGAGAGGGGAGAGGAGGGGAAGAGAGATGGGGGAGGAAGAGAGAGAGGGGGGAGAGGAGGAGAGGGGAAGAGGAGGAGAGAGGAACAAGAGGAGGAGGAGAGGGCAGGAGGATGATAGGGGAATAAGAGGAAGAGGAGGAGGAGAGGGCAGGAGGAGGAGAGGGCAGGAGGAGGAGAGGGGAAGAGGAGGAGAGGGGAAGAGGGAGGAGAGAGAGGAGGGAGGAGATATAGGAGGGGAGAGAGGAGGGGGATGGGGGGGAGAGAGAGGAGGTGGATGGGGGGGAGAGAGGAGGGGGGATGGGGGGAGAGAGAGCAGGGGGAAGATGGGGGGAGAGGGAGGGGGAGGAGGGAGAGAGAGGGGGAGAGAGGAGGTAAAGAGAGAGGGAGGGGGGGAGAGAGAGAGAGGTATGGGGATGAAGAGGGGGAGATAGAGGGGGAGAGAGAGAGGGATGGGGATGAAGAAGGGGGAGCGAGAGGGATGGGGATGAAGAGGGGGAGAGAGAGGAATGGGGATGAAGAAGGGGAGCGAGAGGGATGGGGATGAAGAGGGGGAGAGAGAGGGGTGGGGATGAAGAGGGGGGAGAGAGAGGGATAGGGGTGAAGAGAGGAGAGAGAGAGAGGGATAGGGATGAAGAGGGGAGAGAAAGAGAGGGATGGGGATGAAGGGGGAGAGAGGAATGGGGATGAAGAGGGGGGGAGAGATGGATGGGGATGAAGAGGGGGGAGAGAGGGATGGGGATGAAGAGGGAGAGAGAAGAGGGAGGGGAGAGAGAGGGATGGGAATGAAGAGGGGAGAGAGGGATGGGGATGAAGAGGGAGAGAGAGAGGGAGGGGAGAGAGAGGGATGGGAATGAAGAGGGGGAGAGAGAGGGATGGGGATGAAGAGGGGGGAGAGAGAGGGATGGGGATGAAGAGGGGGACCTGGGGCTCGGCCGGCAGGGTCAGCCGCGGTTCTGCGCTCGCCTGCAATGTCAGCCGCGTTGCTCTCTGGCAGGTTCAGCCGCTTTGCTCGTCCGGCAGCGCACCTCTTTCGCTCTTGCATGTGTCATCCTCGTTGCGGCTCGCCTGCATGTCATCCGCGGGGTCTCTCTCTGCATTTGCAGCCGCTGTGGCGCGCCTGCAGGTGCTGCCTCGTGGTGCGCTCGCTGTCAGGGGCAGCCTCTGTTCTTCTCTCTCTTTCATGTCAGCCTCTGTGTTCTCTCTCTTGCAGTGTCATCCGCTTGGCGCCCCGCCGCTGATGCAGCCTGGTGTCCCGGGCAGGTGTACCCGTCTGGTACCACTCTCGCTTTCATTTTCATCCTCTTTTTCTCTCATTTCTCTGCGTCTCAGCCTCTTTGTCAATCTCTTTCATCCTTTTCTGTCTCTCTCCTGCATATGGCAGTCTCGTTTCCCCTTTCATTTTCTCCTCTTTCCTCTCTCCTTTCATTTTCATCCTCTGTTCCGTTCTCTCTCCTTCATATTGTACCCTCTTTAGGCTCGCTCTTGTCATTGTAATCCTCTTTCGTCTCTCTCTGTCATTGTAATGCCTCTTGCTGTCTCTCTCTTGTCAGTTTTCATCTTCTTGGTTTCTCGCTCGTTCATTGGCATCCTGTTGTCTTCGCGCTCCGTCAT